>NW_012267403.1:1126154-1139412 GCF_000151885.1 Dipodomys ordii | reverse complement strand
AAATAAATAAATAAATAAAAGTCCTTTCTCAGGGGCTGGGAAGGTGGCTCAGTGGTAGAGCGCTTGCCTTGCATGCCTGAGGCCCTGGATTCCATTCCTCATCACCACATAAGAAAAAAGCCGGAAGTGCTGCTGTGGCTCAAGTGGTAGGGTGCTAGCCTTGAGCTGAAGAGCTGAGGGACAGTGCCCAGGCCCAGAGTTCAGGCTCCACGACTGGACCCCCCCCCCAAAAAATGCATTTGTTTAAAACAGCAGCAATGATATATACACAAACTGGACTATGCAATAAAGTTTCATGAAGCATTATGAAAGATTAACCTTACTTCCACATTAGTATAGTACAAAATGTGATCAGCTATTCACATTTCAAAGGGTTGTAAATCTAAGTTTAGTTGATGGAGAAGTCACACCCATTTTTTACCTGCAACACTAGCATTCTTTCCTTGTGCAATTGGCAGACTACAGACATATGGTTAGAACACATACAATAATGTGCTATGATGCTAAAGAATAATTTGGAGCTGGGCACCGGTGGCTCACGCCTGTAATCCTAGCTACTTGGGAGGCTGAGATCTGAGGATTTCGGTTCAAAGCCAGCCCAGGCAGGAAAGTTCTTGAGACTCTTATCTCCAATAAACTGCTAGAAAACCGGAAGTGGTGCTGTGGCTCAAGCGGTAGAGCGCTCGCCTTGAGCTGAAGGGCACAAGGACAGCGAACAAGCCCAGAGTTCAAGCCCCACGACCGACCAAAAAAAAAAAGAATAATTTGGATTCTTCACAAGATGATTAGCACTCTCAAGAATTAACTATTTTTTACACAAAGAACTTACCCATGTGGGTGAATACAGTCGTAATATTCAAAATACACATGTGAAAGTGGTTGGGGTGGGAGAAATAGGGGAGAACAATGGAAGGGCTGGCATTGATCCAGATACATTTTACTCATGAACTGACATGATTAATTAAAATCCCCTGTACAACTACTTAAAGATATTTTTTTAATTGTTTAAATAACTAGAGTTGGAGGTATGACTCAGTTGGTAGAGCACTAGTCAATGATCGAAAGTGCCACCCACTGAGCTTGAGTTCTTTTTTTCAAAATTTTATTTATGGTAAAGACAATGTACAGAGGGGTTACAGTTACATGAGTAAGGAAATTATCTTGTCAAGAACTGTTACCCCTTCCCTTGTTCTTCCACTATCCCCTCCCTCCTACCTCCCTTATTCCCCTGCCTCGGCTCAAAGTTGTAAAGTTGCATTCCAATATACTGTCTTGTGGGTATCATTTTTGCAATGGGTCATCCTGTGTGCTTGTTTCAGCATTTTGTTATTCCCCTTAACCTCCCCAAATTAGACAACTGTATATGCAAGATGCAGGGTAAAAAATCAAATACAGCGACAACAGGGGATATACTATAGGGGGAAGAACATACAAAGGAAACAAAAAAGCCCCACATAGTACATTTAAAACAACAACAACAAGGAAAGGACTCTTGTGTCCATATCTTGGGGTTCCTTTCACTTAGCATCATCTTATATGGTAATATGAACATAGCTTTTGAGCTTTTTCTACTCATCTGATAGAATTATCCTAGACGTATACTAGTTATTGCAAATAAGGGAAACCATAGGATCTATATTTCTTTGAGTCTGGCTTACTTCACTTAATATGATATTTTTTCCCAAGTCTTTCCATTTCCTAACAAATGGTGCAATGTCATTCTTTCTGATGGAGGCATAAAATTCCATTGTGTGTGTGTGTGTGTGTGTGTGTGTGTGTGTGTGTGTGTGTGTGTGTATCACATTTTCTTGATCCATTCATCTCCTGAGGGGCATCTGGGTTGGTTTCATATCTTAGCTATGGTAAATAATGCTGCAATAAACACAGTTGTGGTGGTAGCTTTAGTGTGGTCTTGTTTGTAAGCATTTGGGTAAATGCCCAAAAGTGGGATTGCTGGGTCATAGGGGAGTTCTATGTGAAGTCTTTTGAGGAACCTCCATACTGCTTTCCAAAGTGGTTGAACAAGTTTACACTTCCACCAACAATGCAGTAGGTTCCTTTTGGACACATTCCCTCCAGCATCTGTTGTTATTAGATTTCTTGATTATAGATATTCTAACTGGGGTGAGATAGAATCTCAATGTTATTTTGATTTAATTTCTTTTGTGGCTAGAGAACTTAAGCATTTCTTCATGTGTCTATTGGCCATTCTTATTTCCTCTTCAGAGAAGTCTCTCTCTAAATCTTTAGCCCACTTATTAATTTGGTGGTTGTTTCTTTGAGGATTTGTTGTTGGGGGATTTGATGTTTTGAGTTCCAGGTATAGTTTACATATGAGAACCTTGTCCATTGTATGGCTAGTAAATATCTTCTCCCAATAAGTAGGCTTTATATTATCTTGCTAGCTATATCTTATGCTATGAAGAAACTCTGCAGTTTCATGCAATCCCATTTGTCCAACCTTTCTTTGATTTGTTGTGTTTCTGGTTCTTTCTTAAGAAAAATTTGGCCTGTGCCAAGGAGCTCTAGAGTTACTCCTATTTCTTCCTGTAATGTTTTCAGGGTGTCTGCTTTGACTTTGAGGTCTTTGATCCATTTGGAGTTGATTCTGGTGCAGGGTGATAGATAAGGATCTAATTTTAGTTTTCACTTTTTTTTTTTTGGTCGGTCATGGGGCTTGAACTCTGGGCCTGGGCACTGTCCATCAGCTCTTCACCTCAAGGCTACCACTAGAGCCACTTGGTGCTGAGGAATCAAACCCAGGGCCTCATGCATGCAATGCATGCACTCTACCACTGAGCCATCTTCCCAGCCCTTTAATTTTAGTTTTTTACAGATGTTTAACTAGTTTTGCCAGCACCATTCACTGAAGAGGCTGTCATTCTTCTATTCTATTTTTTTGACTCCCTTATTGAAGTTTAGGTGACTACAGGACTGTGGGTTCATTTCTGGGTCTTCCATTCTGTTCCATTGGTCCTCAGGTCAGTTCTTGTGCCAGTACCAAGTTGTTTTAAGTACTATGGCTTTGTAGTAGAGTTTGAAATTTGGTATTGATATTCTTCCAGTACTGTTCTTTCTACTAAGGATTGTTTTTCCTATTTGGGGTCTTTTATTGTTCCATATGAATTTTTGGATTGCTTCTATTTCATTGAAGAATGAGGTTGGGATATTGATGGGTATTGCATTGAATTTGTAGATAGCCTTTGGCAATATTGCCATATTCACTTCTTTAGTTAATTCCTAAGTATTTTTTGTGTTGTTCTCCTGATTGTAGCTGCACTCTTCTCATTATTGGCATACAGGAAAGCCATTGATTTTTGAGGGTTAATTTTATACCCTGCCAGTTTGCCAAGTTTCAGATCAGCTGGAGTAACTTGGAGGTGGAGTCCATGGGGTTATTTAAATACAAGATCATGTCATCTGCAAAGAAGTAGAGTTTTACTTCATCTTCCCCTATTTGGATCCCCTTTATGTTTGCATCTTGTCTTATTCTGAGCTCAAGTTCCGATCTCAAACCTAAAAACAAAAACTTACCAGGACTAGGGAAGTATCTGGTGCTGGTAGTTCAGGTTTGTAATCCTAGCTACTCAGGAAGCCGAGAGCTGAGGGTTGCAATTCAAAGTCAGCCCAAACAAGAAAATCAGTGAGACTTTTATCTTCAGTTAACCTCCAAAAAACCAGATGTAGAGATATGGTTCAAGTGGCAGAGAGTCATCCTTGTGTGAAAAAGCTAAAGACAGTGCCCAGGCCCTGTAGTGGCAGAGTATTAAAAAAAAGAGTGGGGCAGTACATTTCCACTCAAAATAATTTCATGATAAAAATAGCAGGTTCTTTTACAGTACTCTAGTTAAGTAAAAAATTAATAAAATAGTTAAGTATAAGAAAACTGCAATGTTACAAAGATAGAGCCATAAGTACTAGTGTAATAAAACACTAGAACTGGCAGGAAACCTACTCAGATTGCTAATTCATGGCTGCATACTTGACTTCTACCATGAATTGCACACTGTGAGCACATAGTTCCATAACAAGATAGCACTTGGTATGCCCTTAATAGACACAACTTGGCAGCAACTGATCAGTTACACACAAAGGACTCATTTATGCTGAGAAATCTGTTTGTGCCCCTCTTGTCTATTATACAATCTGTGGATAAGTACACAAATGCTATAGGATTCATTTTAGTGATAGCTAGGCCTCTGATTTAAACAAAACCAATCGTTGGTTGATAATGAAATACCACAAGGGATGAAGGATACACAGGATCATGATAGTTGATATACAAAGCTGAGCGGTTGAAACAAGTAGATTTTCTTCTTTGTTACCATTGTGTCATATAGATGAATTTCACAGTATGAGCCTTCACCATAATTTCACCATAGTATATTAAACTTGTAAGAACTTAGAAATATCAGAAATGGCGCTGTGGCTCAAGCAGTAGAGCGCTCGCCTTGAGCTGAAGAGCTCAGGGAAAGCGCCCAAGCCCAGAGTTCAAGCCCCACAACTGACCAAAAAAAGAAAAAAAAGAGAGAAGTATTAAACATATACTTTTTAATTGTTCCCACAGTGTACAACATCAAATTTCTTCACTAGGCTCTGTCCCCTGATTGTCCATTTGTAAACTATCTAGAGAGCAATTTGTGGACCATTTCTATGATAGTTTTTTTTTGGGGGGGGGGTCCGGTCGTGGGGCCTGAACTCTGGGCCTGGGCTCTGTCCCTCAGCTCTTCAGCTCAAGGCTAACGCTCTACCACTTGAGCCACAATGCCACTTCTGGCTTTTTTCTTTTTGCTTATGTGGTGCTGAGGAATCAAACCTAGGGCCTCAGGCATGCAAGACAAGTGCTCTACCACTGAGCCACCTTCGCAGCCCCTCTATGATAGTTTTTTATTTTTATAACCTACTTCATAGTCTTTAGGTTGTTCAACTTTTGATGCATCATCTTGTCCTTTTTGTCCCTTTGGTTCAGATATTGAAGCTTTTACTCAGAGTGTCATACTCTCACACTTGGCTTTTTTTTGCCACTTAAGCCTTTTGGATGTTTGGTAGTTAATTGGAGACAAGAGTCTCATGGACTTTCTCCCTGGGCTGGTTTTGAACCATGACCCTCAGATCTCAGTGTCCTGAGTAGCTAGGATTACAGATATAAGCCACCAGCACCCAATATAGTTCATTTTTTATGACAACAATATTTAATCATGCAGACATGCCATATTTTTCTTATTTCAAACATCCATTGATGAATACCTTTATCTCATATCTGTTAAATTGTGAATTGTGATGCAACATGGAATTGTAATATCTTTTTGGTGTTCCTATTCTATTTCTTTGGATGTGCACCAGGTAGTACAATAGCTATACTACAATGTAATTTAAATTTTAGGTTTTTTTTCAAGAACTGCCATAGTGTTTTCTGTAATGTCTGTATTAATCAACATTGCTATCAAAAGGTCATAAACTTCCCCTTTTTCTGCACTATTTCCTGAACTCATTTTTTTACTTTGAATATAGTCATATTTGAATATACTCATACTAATTGGAATGAGATGCTAACTTCTTGTGGCCTTGGTTTTCATTATCATTCTCTTTATGATTCTTATGTTGTACATTTTTCAGTAGCCATTGCAGATTTTCTTTTGAGAAATACCTATTCAGATCATTTGTTCATTTTAAGAGGGTTATTACTTTTTTCCTGTTGAGGATTTTTAGTTCCTTATATATTCTAAATACAAATCCCTTGTTAAATAAATTGTTTGCAATTGTTTTCAGCATTCTGAAAGTTGAAATTTGTTTCTTTGTTCTTTTGATTGCTTCCTTTGCTGTACTAAAGCTTCTTAATTCAAAATAATCCCATTTGTCAATTTTTTCTGTTATTGCCTGTACTTAGTTCTTTAAATGTTTTCACTATATTTTATTCTAATCCTTGCATAGTTTTAGACTTTACATTTAAGTCTTTGATATATTTCAAATTGATTTTTACATATGGTAAGGGGTCTAGTTTTATTCTCCTGTTTCTTAGCACGGTTGGCTTTTAAAGGGACTATGCAGCAATTTGGGTGCCATTGTTAAATATTACATGGCTTTAGATGCACATATTTATTTCTCAGTTCTCTGTTCTGTTCCATTGGTCCCTGTGTTGGTTTTATACCACTGTCATGCCCCTTTGATTGCTCTAGCTTTGTCTTGAAGTCAGGGATTTTGCTGTCAGATTTGTTCATTTTGCTAAAGTTCACTGCAGCTACTGCTTGAGAGTTGTGTAGTCCCATACAAATTTTAATATTTTTTTCTATTATGTGAAGAATGCCATTGGTATTTTAATGGCTATTGTACAGAATATGTAAATCACTTTGGGTAGTTTTAACATTTTGTAAATATTAATTTTTCCTATCTGTAAACATATCAAGTCTGTCCATTCTTTGTGTGTACTTCAGTTACTTTTTCCAGTAATTTGTAATTTTCATTATAGAGATCATTCAATTCTTTTGTTAAATTTATTCCTAGATATTTGATTTTTGTAGTAAGCATTAGAAAGAATATTTTCTGGATTTCTTTCTCAGTTAATTCATTATTGTGTATAAAATTTTATAATTTCAACTTAGCTGAACTTGTAGCAGTTCTAAGACTTTTTGTTAGTGTCTTTATGCCATTTCACATATAAAATCATGCCACCATAAAAAAGTGATAGTTTAAATGTACTCATTATCTTGCCCATGTAATTGTAACCCCTCTGTACAGTATTTTCACAATAAAAAATAAATAAATTTTTTTTAAAAAGTGAGTTTTTTACTTCCTGCTTTCCTATTTGGATGTGCATTTTCACTTTCTTTCCTTCTTGTTTCAAATAAGAGTTCCAATGTTGTGTTGAATAACAGTACTGAGAGTGAATGACTGGTCCTCTGTGTGTGTGTGTTTGTGTGTGCAAGTGTGTGTGTGTGCGTGCACACGCATGTGCTCACGTGCGAGGCTGTGTCTGTGTGTATGTATGCTGGTATTGGAGCTTGAACTTAGGGCCTTGTGTTCTACCTGGCTGTTTAACTCAAGTCTGTAGCTCTACCATTTGGGCCAAACCTCTGGTTCTGGCCTTTTACTGCTTAATTGGAAATAAAAGTTTTAAAGACTTTCCTACCTGGGCTGGCTTTAAATCCCAATCAGTCTCCTGAGAAGTTAAAATTTCAGGTGTGAGCCACCTTGACTTTGTCTTGCTTCTCTCCAAGATAGTTTCAGTTACTATTTTCAGTATGATGTTGTCTATGAGTTTGTCACATAATGCCTTTATTGTGTTCAAGTTCATTATTTCTTCTTTGATTTGTTGAATAGTTTCATAAAAAGGTTGCTGAATTTTATCCAATATTTGTTTTTTGTTGGTCGTGGAGCTTGAACTTTGGGTCTAGACGATGTCCCTGAGCTCTTCAGCTCAAGGCTAGTGCTCCACCACTTGAGCCACAGCGCCACTTCCGGTTTTCTGGTGGTTTATTGGAGGTAAGAGTCTCATGGACTTTCCTGCCCTGGCTGGCTTTGAACCACAATCCTCAGATCACAGCCTCCTGAGTAGCTAGGATTACAGGCGTGAGTCACCAATGCCCGGCTTATCCAATAGTTTTCTATGGAGATAATTATATGTATGTATGTGTATTTTAAATATGCTAAGCAATTAAAAATGTTCTTCAAATGCCCCCCCAAACTCTTGCTTCATCTTCTAGTACACCAAACAAAGCCAAGATTTGCTATGTAATATTCCCAAAACTGTACCACGTGATATGTGTTTATAGAAAGCTATAAGTAAGAGGTATTCTGTAGTTGGGCTTTATGAACTTCGTTTTTTCATATATGTATGTATCTATGTATGTATCTATGGAATTAGCAAGAGGGAAGTAAGTTGAATGTTTGGAAACGGAATCTTACAAACTTGTATTTCCCCACACTCTGTAATTATATGCCTTTATAATTTTGTTTTGCAAATCTGTCTAGCTGATCTCAATGTTCCTTTCATTTTCCATCCAGTTTTTTTATTAATTTCTATTTTTATTGTTATTTTAAAGATAATATACAGAGGGGTTACAGTTAGAGAAGTCAGGTAATGCTTGTATTTATTTTTGGATAATGTCACCCCCTTCCTTTGCTTTGTCCCAGTTTTCCCTCCCATCCCCACTCACAGTTGTATAGTTCACTTTCAGTATAGTGTCTAGTGAGTAACATTGTGGCATTTGTTCACCTTTTGTCCGTTCAGTTCTGTGCTCCTATTAACTCCCCCAAAGACAAATAAAAGAACAAATAAGAGAAAAAGAAAAGAAAAAACAAAAGCAACAAAGCAAAAAGACCTATTTTTCCACTAGGATTTTTGAATGACAGTTTTAGACTTATCTTTCAAAATGTGAATAATTTTTCAGTCCTTTTTCTGTTTGTCCTGGTTATTCATAAAGTGCTGAAAATGGAAAGGCTGTTCATTCCCACAAAGCATTTTCAGAGACAGAAACTGAGGTCTAAGAGCTTATATCTTGGCCAGGTTCATATGTGTATTTTTGGAAAATGTATTTTGACTGAAAGAGCTAATTCTCTTTTGTAATTCGATGACTTTTTATCTAGTTGAATTGAAGTCTAAAGGAGGTTCATATTCTTTTTGTTGGGATTTCCAGGGGAGCTGGCTTAATATAAAAATCTAGGTAAAGCTTCTAAGAAGTATTGATTCTTTACTACATTTTTACCACAAATTCCTTAGTGAACAACAGATTCCCTAAATTATGTAATATATTTTATTGCCCCTTTCAGGCATGCAGTGAACTCAGATAAGGATTCTTAAATGTCTACATAGGTTACTGTCTGTTGCTTACATAATTTACCTGTTTTAAGGCTGAAATAGTTTCCTTTTTCTATCTTCATCCTACACAGTAATTTAATTATGTTTTTTTCAACTCTAATGTGTTTGAAAAAAGTTAGAATTCTCCTATGACAATGTTTCAAGGGTGTATAAAGTTCCTGGAAACACTAAGTTAGAATACATACCTGTGTGTATATTCTAATATTCTGTATCAGTCTGATAATTGTTTTAAATTATTCAGTCTTAAACATTGACATTTGGGCTCGATGCCAGTGACCTACATCTGTAATCCTAGTTACCCAAGAACCTGAGATCTGAGGATCTAAGTTCAAAGCCAATCTACACAGAAAAGTCTCCTTTCTAATTAAACAGCAAAAACCACAGGAAGTAGAAGTGTGGCTCAAGTTGTAGAGATCTAGCCTTGAGAGAAAAAGATAAACACCAGTGTGGAGTAAAATATTTATTTGGTAGAATGAAGATTAAGTTGCTGCTTTTTTTATTTGCTGCTGTTTGACATTTTAATGTTCATGGCGTCTCTTTACCTACTTAACCACCTCTGACTTGAGTCCTGGAGCTTGAATGTGAATGAGGTCTCTGTTAACTTGTTGATGTTCACTGAAAGACTAGCATCAAACAAATATATAGATATAGATGTGAATATAGATATCAATATATAAATCAATTGTCCCCTGATGGATGTATGAGCCTTTTGATTCAGTTTTTAAAAATAGGCCTCACCCTGTGATCTATTTGATCTACATTAAGCTCAGCAGTTACTCCAGAGTTAGCTGCATTTTTGCCTTATAGAGAAAATTTCAGATAAAGGCATGAGATTTAAGATTAAGAACTTGCCACAAGAAATGATAGTTCCATTAATTTAAGTGGAATTTTAGCCTCAAACTCTATTTTCTACCCCTCAAAAGGCTATCCTACAGTTTTATGCTATGGAGAAGAGTAAGTTGACTCCAGAATCCTATAAATTTCTGTTGTCTACCATTGCTAAATTAATACAACCCTGATTACCAGATATCGATGAAATGGAGTAACTATAAAAAATAAATATAAATGTATATTTTCTTCCCCTGAGACTTTGAAGGTCAAATGATAGTGAACTCTCTTATAAAAGGGCTTTAACTCAGAGCCTCGGATGCTGAGTTGACTTACTTGACTGGTGCTTTGCTTTGCTACTTGAACACCCCCAGTTAATTAGAGATGGCATGTAACAGAATTTTCTGCCCTGCATGTCTTCAAAGCTCAATCTCAGACTCCTGGATAGCTAGGATTACAAGTATGAGACACCAGTTCCTGGCTTTCTCTTTTCAAAAAGAACTTTGAGTCAATTATCTATTATTTATTTATAGATGGATGATGTGTACATTACTAAAAAAGTTTTTTTATTTTTTATTTTGGGTCCGGTCATGGGGCCTGAACTCTGGCCTGGGTGCTGTCCCTCAGCTCTTCAGCTCAAGGCTAGCGCTCTACCACTTGAGCCACAGCGCCACTTCCAGCTTTTTTCTTTTTGCTTATGTGGTGCTGAGGAATCGAACCCAGGGCCTCAGGCATGCAAGGAAAGTGCTCTACCACTGAGCCACATTCCCAGCCCCATTACTAAAAAATTTTAAACCCTACATTTAGTTATGATGAAGCAAGTCTGGAAAGGTAACAGAATCTTTTTAATTTTTTTTTAAATTAGCTAAGTAAAGAACTGAGAATGACACTTAGGCTTACTAATGCATGAATTATTTGTCCTTCTACCCTGAGTGTAATGAACTGTTGCATAGAGTTCTTGGCATATTAAAGAAACCGAGGGCAGCCAGAGTTAAATAACCCTTCTATTTAAGTCCAAGTAAGAAAATTTATGTTTTAGTAACATGGGTAAAAGTAATTATAGGGTAGAACTCACAAATAGGTACACTAAAAATAGGCCAGTATTCACTTCAAATGCATTAGGTAGAATCCTTATGATCAAAAAGGAGCTCTCAATCTGAAGATGTTTTATTTTTAAGGCACTCAAAATTCTTGTATTTACTTTGAGATTGGTTTGTTGATTTACATGAGACTCATGGGCCTGAATCCAAATGAAGCAAAACATATTTTTTCACAGACTGACAAGGAACAAATCAAATTCCTTAAAAGTCCAATGTCTTCTACTTTAGCTCTTACTTTCTCACACTTTCCCATTTGGAGAATTTCCTCTGTAGCTACATTTGGTACATTGATTTCCTTCCAGAAAAACTTAACACAGAAAATAATAATTTCAAAAAAGCTATTAGATGACTAAAGTTGTGGGACAGGAAAAGTTGATTCACTTCAATTATGACCTTATGTTTATACTACATCTCCCCCCTGAAACCCTCTGGAGACACATTTTCAAACACTTGGAAATTACATCAGTCTGGCCTTGAATTCATGATACTCCGGCCTCAACCTGCTAAGTACTGTTACTACAAACCTCTGAGTATAAAACAAATTCTTGGCAACAAATCATCTATGAAAACCAAGAAATTTATCGATGTTTTACCAAGCCTGCGTTGCTTTGTATCGTTAAAAAGGTATGTAACCTTCCACACTCCCTTTCATTAGGATTTTTTTTCTCATGTTCCTGAGCTCATACTCTGGCTTGGTTTCTTTCTTTATTGTTTGTGTGTGTTTATGCTGGCATTGGTGGTTCAACTCGGATCTCTTAGCTTTTTCACTGAAGGCTGGCACTCTATTACTTGAGCCACATCTCAATTTTCAGCCTTTTTTGCTTAATTGGAGATGTGTCTCAAAGACTTTCCTGCCCCAGGTGGCTTCAAATTGAGATCCTCAGATCTCAGTTTCCTGAGTAGCTAGGATTATGGGATTGAGCCACTATCACCCAGCAGAGCTTGGTTTTATTTATATCACAGAGAGAGAGAGAGAGAGAGAGAGAGGAGAGATACTACTAAGGATATAAAATACAGAGACACATTTGGGTAATTTCTAATATCTTCCTTTCCAGAGAAGGGTAGAGAGGGTCAAGTTAACATTTTAACATCTAATGCTTTCAGCCATCATATCTAGAAAAGGGGGAATATTGTTAAATGCTGCTTTAATTGAAGTTCATTAGTATTTTTAGGATTTCATAAATAGGCATTGAGTAAATTGAATCAACATTTGTTGTTTCCTGAATGTATGAACAATAGGTAAGTATTTAGTAAGAGAACCTGAATAGTCAATATTCTGTGATTTATTGGTGTCCGTGCTTCCTGTTCAATTCCTATGTAAGAGTTACAGAATTTAGCTTTGAAAAGAGCTAACTACATATTGTCCTTATTTTTCTCTAGAATAGAACTACAGAATGATTTGCATTATGGGCCAAAAAAAGCTTAATACCAACACAAGTAATGGAACCAACAGCAATGATCCCTTATAAATGTTTTTTTTCTTCTATTTAGTTCAAATCTGAGTAATTAAAAAAGGACACTTCTTTTCCTACTTTGTAGGAAGGAAATCAAAATCACAAAATGGAAACTAAAATAAAATGGATAAAGAATTATTGAAACTAAGTGGTGATTCTTTGAAAGAATGAAAAAATTGATACTCAATAAACCTATTAGAAATACACAAATAAATGATATCAGAGACCAAGGAGTGAAATTACTACAGATATTACAAAATACAGAGGGTCAATAGGGAATATTGTGAAATCTTACACTGCAGCAAATTAGAAAATTATAAAGAAATGGAAAAATGTCTAGACACATTATTATGACCTCGTCATAGTGGAACAAATTCCTTGATGAGCATAATGCAAAAATCCTCAGTAAGATATTTTCAAGTCTCGTATATCATCTTGACAATATATTTTTTAAAAAGATACTTTCAAGTCTTAACTGCAATTCCATTCATTCTATTGAATTCTATTCATTTTATGATATTTCTAAAATATGGAAGGTAAATATTATAGAGGGCATGAAGACAAAAGATTTTTGGTGCACTGTTTAGAATGTAAATTACTGTAGTGATTATAGAAAACAGTATGAGCGTTCTTCAAAAACTAAATACAGTGGGGCACCTGTGGCTCATGCCTGAAATCCTAGCTACTCAGAAGGCTGAGATACAAGGATCCTGGTTCAAAGCCAGCCCAGGCAGGAAAGTCCGTGAGACTCTTATTTCCAATAAACCACCAGAAAACTGAAAGTGATGCTGTGGTTCAAGTGGTAGAACACTAGCCTTGAGCTGAAGAACTGAGGGACAGCGCTCAGGCCCAGAGTTCAAGCCACACAACAACCACCATCAACAACAACAAAAAAGCCCTAAATACAGACAGGCACTGGTAGCTCACGCCTGTAATCCTAGCTACTCAGGAGGCTGAGATCTGAAGATTGCGGTTCAAAACAAGCTCAGGCAGAAAAGTCCGAGACTCTTATCTCTAGAAAACCAGAAGCGGGGTGAGGTGGTATCTCAATGTTGTTTTGA
>NW_012267403.1:1095549-1124794 GCF_000151885.1 Dipodomys ordii | reverse complement strand
CGGACCCAAAAAAAAAAAAAAAAAAAAAAACCAGACATGGGTCCAGAAAGAAATACTACATGGTTTCAGGGCTATATTGAAGATATGTTAAATAGCAGTTATTAGCTATTTCATAATGCTTACCTAATTCACACCATGAGGTTGTACACACTAAATATATATATATATATATAATATATATATATATATAATTACGTCTCATAAGACTCTGATTAGCCAATTTATCATCAGAAGAGTAAACCATGCTCCTGAATCTATCTTGCTTTTTATTTCAGCATGTAAGGTCTCTTTTTCACATGGCCTTGCCATAATACCATCTTCCATGTTGTAATGTAGCAGGAAGGCCTTCAGTTGAACCAGCAGTTACTGGTACCATACTCTTGGGCCTTAAGAACTATGAGCTAAATAAGCCTTTTTTCTTTATGAATTTGGAGACTCAGGACTAAAACAACTTGAATATTATTATGTACATTGTAATTATGTAGATGAATATGACATTTTAAGAATGAGATGACAAAAGCAGTAATATCAAAATTTTACATTTTTATTTATGGTAAAATAAACCTTTTTGCTCTCACAGAAAAATAATTTACACATTAAAATGTGATTGAATATGCTCTATTATTACTTTTCACATCTTAGTATAAACATGATATAACTATTCAAATCTCTGATCAGGTATTTGGTATTTTTCAACCCTTATTTCAGTAATGACTTTATTTTAGTATTTAGCTACAAAAGCTAAAGAAAGTTTATTTTTATATGCTAGTCTTGATAATTAAAACTCTCTGACTAATTTTATCCAACTGTACTGGATAGGTATTGTTTTCTATTTACTTGCTTACTTTTACTAATGAAGTGGCCAAGAAATGATAAATAGGAACGATTAAGTTACCATTGCTACTATACTCATCTATTTGTGGGGAGGGGGTCATGGGGCTTGAACTCTGGGCCTGAGCCCTGTCCCTGAGCTCATCAGCTCAAGGCTAGTGCACTACCTCTTTGAGTCACTGTACCACTTCTGGTTTTCTGTTGGTTAGTTGGAGATAAGAGTCTTGTGGACTTTCCTGCCCTGCATGGCTTTGAACCGCAGTCCTCAGATCTCAGCTCCCTGAGTAGCTAGGATTACAGGCATGAGCCACTGGCAACCAGCACCCTTGTTTTCTTTTTCTTATTGTTTTATAGGAGCTTGTTGTATGTTTTATTAGTACTCTAGTTGTATGAGTTGCATATTAGCCTCCTGGTTATTGTTTATTTGTTTCAGTCTTTTTATGCTCTTTTAGATTATAAGAACTTCCTATTTTAACACTGTTATTAGCCTTTCTATTATGATTTGATACTTAGTATCTTGCTTAAGACATGCTTCTTCACCTTGAAATCATGCGTTTTTCTTCACATTTTCCTAAATAGTTGTTTTTCCTTTCATATTTAATACCTTTGGTCCATCTATAATTAATTTTTGCATAGGGAGTAAGTTAGACATTGTCTTTTTCCATATATAGACTACTGTATGTTGTTAAAATTACAAAAAAATTGCACACATTTACAGTATATAACATGATGTTTTGATGTATATATACCAAGCTAATCAGCATATGAATTACTTCAAATACTTGTTTGTGGTATGTGTATACTAAGTATATATTATACTTACCAAATTTTTATATGCAGAATCCATATCTAATATGCACATGAACATGGTAAATTATACAAGACTCTAGACATTCCCACACAATGAGACCAGAGGAGGATACTGTTAGTAGAACAAAAAGATGCAAAGTCTATGTGCCTCTGTTCATATAAAGTAACATTTGTCAAAATGAGTTCTAGGAAATGGAAACAAAAGATTTTTTTCTTTGTTACTGTTTTTGCTTTCTTTTTCTTTTTGTCTTGTTTGTTTATCTGTCTTTGGGAGGGTAAGGGGAGGATGCAGAAATGAGGATACAAAGGGTGAATAAATGTAGCCATGATACTCACTAGACACAATATTGAAAATGAACTATACAACTTGTAGATGAGAACAAAAGGGAAAAACCGGGAGAAGAGGAAGGAAGGGGTGACATTGTCCAAAAAGAAATGGACTCTTTACCTTACTTATATGACTGTGACCACTCTGTATATCACCTTTATAATAACAATGTATTTTTAATAATTTCAGCATCATTTATAAAATATCCCTTCTTTTCCCTGCTGAAGAGCAGCAATTCAAACTCCAATACAAATGATCTCCATATATATATATATATATATATACATACACATATATACATATAGATACATATATATATGTGTGTATCTATATGTATATATGTGTATGTATATATATGTGTGTGTATATATATGTATGTATATATACATACACATATATATGTATATATACACATACACACATTCCAGGGTTTGTTTGTGATTTTTCTGTTTTATTCTGTGTTATGCTACCATAAAAACAATTTTGCACTAGTAGAATTCTTTTAGTTTCACACTGATTATTCATATATAATAGACTTTTTGTGACCATAGTTCTTCAGGAATATTGTTTCTCCTTTACCTTTTCTCCTTCCACACAAAGTTTAGATTTGGATGGACATAGTGTAATGTAATGCTAGCTAGTCAAGAGTCTGAGACCTGAAAAACCACTGTTTGAAGCCAGCTGGGGCAGAAAAGGCTAGTAAGACTCCATCTCCAATTAACCAACAAAATACTGGACTGGAGGCAGTGAGAGAGTGTCAGCCATGATAGTGTCAGACATGAGCAAGCAAGCAAGTCAAACAACAGCACCAGGCTCTGAATTAAAGCCCTAGTACTGACAACATACACACACACACATAAACACACACACACACACACACACACACAAACCCCACAATCAAATCAACCCAAATCCTACAAATAGACTTTATGACTCTGCCGTACCACCTTCTTGCATCTCTCTGAAGTAGTATAAATCAGTATACAAGAGATATACCTATAGGAAGGGAGGAAAATACAGTCATAATATTCAATGCATATCCTACAAAATTAAGAGACTTAAACAGAGGGGTGGGGTTAGAACAGATGGTGGGGAATGATGAAAAGGGAGACGCTAATCAAGATGCATTGCATTCATAAACTGCTTTGTTGAATGGTTCAACAATTAATGATAATAAAAAATATTTTAAAAAAGATACTTACCATTCATTGCAGTCATAATAGTCAAGCTGTGCAATTAGCTGAGGTGTCCAACAACTGACGAATAAATAAATTATATAATGAAAATTATATATGCACATACACATATACACATCATGGAGTATTTCTTTTGCCATAAAGAAAAATGAAATCATGTCATTTGCAAGATAATGGATAGAAGTAAAGATGATTGTGCTAAGTGAGATAAACAAAGTTTAAAAAACCAAATGCCATGATTTTGCTAATTTGTGCAGTTTATACCTAAAAATGATGATGATGATGATGATGATGATGATGATAGTGATGCTGATATAAATGTAAAAGTGGGATTGCCTAGGTGGGCAATCAGCAGAACAAGTGAGAGGAAATGGAAATAATGTTGATGAAGGGGAAAATGTATATGATATGTGTGTATATATACATGAAGGTATGTATATATTCACAAGGATATATATGAACATATAGACAGAAAGAAAGAGAGAGAGAACACAATACAATTCATGTCCACTGAACAGTTTGTAAAAGAGGGGAGGAAGAGGACTATATGGGAATATAATGGAGAGGTTAAATTTGTTCATGCTTATAATCCTAGCTACTCAGGAGGCTGAGTTCTGAGACCAAGATTTGAGGCAAGCCTGAAAGGGAAAGTCTATGGGAGTCTTATCTTCAATTAGGCACCAAAAGCCAATAGTGAGGCTGTGGCTCAAGTGGCAGAGCACTACCCTTGAGTATAAAGCTCAAGGACAGAGCCTAGGTCCTGAGTTCAAGGCACTAAATCTGCCTGTGTGCATGCATGCACACACACAGGTACACACACGTACACACACACAAATGAAAATGAAGATAAACTTTGGCATACAGGTAAAGCAATGATTACATTTAAATATATATTTGGAATCTCTGTATTAAAATGAAGAAATATCTGGAGTCAATAACCTAAAACTTTCTTCTTTAAAATTATTTGGGAGATGGAGGCAAAATAAGCTTAAAGCAAGTAGAGAATGAAATAATAACAGAAACAAAATGAGATCAATAGAAAATGCAATACAAAGATCAATTGAAGAAAAAAACTGGTTCATTGAAAAGATTATGGGAGGAGGAACCTACAAAGGAATGAGAAAGTGGAAAGAACAAGAGAATGAGAAAATAAAAAAAGATGGAATAGTTCATCTTTGTCATAAAAACCTTACAGGAAACTGAAAGGACATCTACCAATCAGAAGGCCATCCAATTCTCACTATTTAACCTAAAGCCAAGTTCTGTAGTGAGAAAGACTACAGAAAGTGGCTCAACATGGTAGAGATACCTACAGCTCTACTATAAGCATTCTTGTGGTTAACTAGAGATAAGAATCTCATAGACTTTCCTGCTCAGGCTGGTTTTGAGCCATGATTCTCAGACCTCAGCCTCTTGAGTAGCTAGGATTACAGTCATGAGCCCTGACACCCATGAATTACTATATTTTAATTCTTCCAAGTCTTTGATAGCTATTACTTCCCTCTTTTCCTCCTATGCCCTAGGTATTAGCCATCCTTTCAGATGTAGTTTGTATCCACCATGTCTATGAAACTACTTCATAACACTTCAGCTCCAGCATCTGAGATCCTAAGGAATTTGTAGTCATCATCATCTGCTTCAGCATTTAATTGCTCTCTAAATATCTCAGGTAAAAGTTTCCCTCAACATTTAAGGATATAATCAACCTGTTGTTTTGTTACATCTCTCTTGGTTCTTAGTACTAATGGCATATAGTACATATCAAGAAAAATCTTTTGATGGCTTTAAGAGATTTCTCTCAACCTAGAGATCTCTTTCTACTGCACATGGAAATTCTTTTTTTTATTATCTTTTTTTTATTGTGAAAATACCATACAGAGGGGTTACAATTATATGGGCAAGATAGTGAGTACATTTCTTTTTTCTTTTTCTTTTCTTTTTTTTTTTTTGTCAGTCGCGGGGACTGAACTCTGGGCCTGGGCTCTGTCCCTCAGGTTTTCAGCTCAAGGCTAGTGCTCTACCACTTGAGCCACAGCGCCACTTCTGGCTTTTTCATTTTTGCTTATGTGGTGCTGAGGAATCGAACCCAGGGCCTCATGCATGCAAGGCAAGCACTCTACCACTGAGCCACCTTCCCAGCCCAGTGAGTACATTTCTTATCAAGCATTGTTGCCTCCTCCTTTGTTTCCCTTTCCCATCCCTTCCCCTCTTTACCCCCCCCCCCAAACCTCCCCCTGCCAAAGTTGTAAAGTTCATTTTTTAACATAACGTCTTGTACATCTCATTGTTGTAATGGGTCCACCTATAACCTTATTTAAACGATTTACATCAAAGGATACATGTTTTCTGTTACAGAGCATTGTTGTTACATTTTTACCTGGACATGTTTCTCACAAATTGATTACAAAGGCATTGTGGTCCTTTTGTTGCTGTCTCTTATTTCTCCTCCTGTGAGTTCTCTAGGACAACTCTGGCTTTAAATAAATCACTAATGCTCTCAGTTTTATCATTTGATTGACATAGAACAACCAAAGTATCACATAAAATCATGGTCCTGCCCTTTCCTTTTAAACTCTTTTTCAGTGTAATTGAACTGGTCATTGGTAACCTTAGAAACACTTACATACTGTTCACTCTTTAAGGAAAACAAGATGAACTGAATCCCAATTACTCTAAAGGAATTTCCTATGAATGCATGAAAGAAGTTCTTTTCCAGTTGGATGATAAGATTGACTGCTTTCTTTCATAGATAATTATGGTCTGGTGAGAATTTACTTGATCTCTTTGGCTCTTTGGAAATCCAGCTGTTTCTGGTCTTCCTTTGCTTAGCTTGTTCACAGTGAACTTGTAATGAAAGAAATAATGATCATGAATCTTAGTGTAAATCTTATAATAAAAAGAAAAAGGGTTTATCCTTCCTTTATAGTGAATATAGCATCTGTCCTTTCCCTCCATATTTTCACAAGCCAAGTAAGTAGCATTCCCACTGCTCTTGTATATATTATCCTGAGAGCTGATCTCCATTCCTCATTATGATTTTTCCTGTCTTTAGCAGTCTAAGTCTAATATGTCTGCCATACATCATCCTAGTTAATTTTTATACAAAACCGTATCTACTGGAAAATTTTAAGTGATTATCTACCATCTATGAATTAATATGTGTGTTTTTAGCTAGATCTTATCATTTTCAAACATTTTTCAATCTCCTCTCCTGACCACATATCTCATTCCTCTTCAGTGTTCTCTTATTATATTCTTCAATGTTTTCCCTGAACTATATATGTAAGAGGCAACTTAAAGTATATATTTGCTGGGTCCTGTGAATTAACTAAAAGTCTCCCAACTTTGTATATGTGCACTTTGATCTGAGCTATTCTCTGCTGTTTTTCTTTTGCATTCACTTTTGCATTGTCTACAGGAGGAAAGAGATTTACTGATAAGCATCTTGTATGGAAGGCAGACTGCCCCTCGCACAGGCAATGTCTTTTTTTGTGTGCGTGAAAATACTGTACAGAGGGGTTACGATTACATGGTCAAGATAATGAGTACATTTCTTATCAAGCATTGTAGCCTCCTCCTTTGTTTCCCCTTCCCAGCCCTTCCCATCCTCCCCCCATCCCCCTACCCAATCCTCCCCGCTCCCCCCCCACCAAAGTTTTAAAGTTCGTTTTCGACATAACGACTTGTACATCTCATTGTTGCAATGGGTCTACCTGTATCCCTATTTAAATGATTTTTTCCCTTCCCCTCCACAAATTATACCGACATCAAATACAGTGAAAGCAGGGGTTATACTGTGGGGGAGGGACATACAAAGCAACAAAAAATCATCTTATAATGTGTTAGAAACAATCGCATGAAAGAAAAAAAAACATTTCAATACATATCTTAAGGTTCATTTCCCTAACATCACCTTATCTGACCTTTTCTGCTTGACTCAGACATATACTATATATTGCAAATAAGGGAAACCATGGGACCTATGTTTCTTTGGGCCTGGATTACTTCACTTAATATAATTTTTCCCAAGTCTTTCCATTTCCTAACAAATGGGGCAATGCCATTCTTTCTGATGGAGGCATAGAATTCCATTGTGTATATATACCCCATTTTCTTGATCCATTCATCTACTGAAGGGCATCTGGGTTGGTTCCATATCTTAGCTATAGTAAATAATGCTGCAATAAACATAGTCGTGATTGTAGCTTTAGTGTGGTCTTGTTTGTAAACATTTGGGTAAATGACCAAAAGTGGGATTGCTGGGTCATAAGGGAGCTCTATGTGGAGTCTTTTGAGGAATCTCCATACTATTTTCCAAAGTGGTTGAACAAGTTTACATTCCCACCAACAATGCAGAAAGGTTCCCTTCCATCCACATCCCCTCCAGCATCTGTTGTTATTAGAGTGCTTGATTTTAGCCATTCTAACTATTCTAACTGGAGTGAGGTGGTATCTCAATGTTGTTTTGATTTGCATTTCTTTTATGGCTAGGGAGGTTGAGCATTTCTTCATGTCTCTATTGGCCATCCTTCTTTCCTCTTCAGAGAAGTTTCTCTTTAAGTCTTTAGCCCACTTTTTTATTGGGCAGTTGTTTCTTTGAGGATTTGTTGTTGGGTGATGTAATTTTTGAGTTCCAGGTATAGTTTAGATATGAGACCCTTGTCCGTTGTATGGCTAGTGGAGAACTTCTCCCAATCCATGGGCTTTCTATTGATCTTGCTAGCTATGTCCTTTGCCATGCAGAAGCTCTGCAACTTCATGCAATCCCATTTGTCCAACCTTTCTTTGATTTGTTGTGTTTCTGGGTCTCTATTAAGAAAATTTCAGCCTGTGCTAAGGAGAACTAGGGTTTCTCCTATTCCATCCTGTAATGTTTTCAGAGTGTCTGCTTTGATTCCGAGGTCTTTGATCCATTTGGGGTTGATTCTGGTGCAGGGTGATATATAAGGATCTAGCTTTAGTTTTCTACAAGTAGTTAACCAATTTTGCCAGCACCGTTTACTGAAGAGGCTGTCTTTCTTCCATTCTATTGTTTTAGCTCCCTTATCAAAGATTAGATGGCTATAGGTCTGTGGGTTCATTTCTGGATTTTCAATTCTATTCCATTGGTCTTGAGGTCTGTTCTTATGCGAATACCAAGCTGTTTTGATTACTATGGCTTTGTAGTAGAGTTTGAAATTTGGTATTGATATTCCTCCAGCAGTGTTCTTTCTGTTGAGGATCGTTTTTGCTATTCGGGGTCTTTTATTGTTCCATATGAATTTTTGGATTGCCTCTTCTATTTCCTTGAAGAATGAGGTTGGAATTTTGATAGGTATCGCATTGAATTTGTAGATAGCCTTGGGAAGTATTGCCATTTTCATGATGTTGATCTTTCTAATACAGGAGCATGGGAGTTTTTGCCACTTTCTAAGTTCTGTTTTGATTTCCTTTTTCAGGTTTTTAAAGTTTTCATCATAGAGGTCCTTTTCTTCTTTGGTTAAGTTAATTCCTAGGTATTTTATTTTTTTGTGGGGCTATTAAAATGGAGTTGCTTTCCTAATTTCAGCCACACTTTTGTCATTGTTGGCATACAGAAAAGCCATTGATTTGGGGGGGTTAATTTTATACCCTGCTACTTTGCCAAAGTTTTGAATCAGCTTGAGTAATTTGGGAGCGGAGTCCATGGGATTCTTTAAATACAAGATCATATCATCTGCAAAGAGGGAGAGTTTAACTTCTTCTTTCCCTATTTGGGTCCCCTTTATGTTTGCATCTTGTCTTATTGCTGTAGCTAGGCATTCTAATACTAGATTGGAGAGAAGTGGAGAGAGTGGACATCCTTGTCTTGCTCCTGAGTTAAGAGGAAATGGCTTTAGTTTTTCACCATTAAGTATAATGCTGGCTGTAGGTTTATCATATACAGACAGGCAATGTCTTATTATCTTAAAACAAACAGCCCAAACTCAGAAGACCAATTGTTCCTGTTCTGTTCCAGTAATAAAGTAATAACAACCTCTGCAGAATTCCTTCAGGGACAAACACTGAGCTAATGGTCAACTGGGCCATATCTGGGACTCCTCACTTCTCACTCCAATTCTCCCTATTTAATCTGAATCCAATGACTGTGACCCTGAAGAATGCTGCAGATGTACTGAAGTGCTTTCTTCCATGGTTTCCATTTAATAAATATTTTTCTGCCCTTCATATGGAGCAACTGACTGAACCTAACTTGGGACTCTGGGTCTCTGAACCTGGGGTCTAAAATTCCAGTTTCATATACTGCTGCCTAAACACATTATGTCTTTTTACAGTCCCTTTTCTCATCTTTGCATCCATATATGCATGTGTAGCATCTCCAATCTAATATCCTCTGAAAATTTTTCTGACCACCACAGATTAGAGCAGTGTTTTCTAGATGGAGGTGATTTCATCCCCTCCCCACAAAAGTGTCAGTGTTAGAGACATTTTTTTCACACATGGAAGAGAAGTGGAAGTGATAGTAGCATTTAATGGGTTAGGCCCAGCATTGCTGCTAAACATCTACAATACACAGGACAAGTCATCCTAACAAGAAATTATCCATCCCAGAATGTCAATAAACAAAAGTCAAGAAACCCCAGCCTAGAGTTTCTTTTCCCTCATTAGAGGCCTATATTAAAGAGCATAGCATCATTGTCTCTGCCAACTTTAACCTCAGCACAAACTGTCTAATGATGTTCCCTGGGTTGCTGTCTTATATGTAAGATTTAGTGCCCTAATTAGATTGTTTTGTGGAAAGAATAGCATGTACAAAACCAATATTAAAATCACATTTCAGGAAAATGATAAAATATTTTCATGTATTCATATTTCTCCCATGGAGTTATGTAGAAAAATTGTTTTTATGGAAATGTGATCTGCAAAGAATTAGTTAAGTTACTTTTCTGGACTAATAGACTCTATCTTTACCTTTGAAAAACTACAGTTTCTGATTTCTGTTTTCTGATTTCCAACACTACATGTCTAGCTGCCCCAAGCAGAAATCTGGAAGTAATTTTCCTCTACTCCTTCATCCTTCATTTAGTTATAAAACTCACAGTTAAACTTTTTGACTCCCTAGAATCTATCCACCCTATTTTCTTGCTACCACTTCTGCTTTGTTTTAGCTCTTCATTGCATTTTCACCTTTTTTCAGAGCAGCTACAAGAATATTTTTATTGATTCATTCATGTTCATCTCTGCTCAGATACTAAGCTGCACAGAACAGATCACACCGTGCCTGACTTAGTATAGCCCCTCTATTTTCAGTAGTGGTACAAGGAACACTTAGTAGAGGAAGGAGCAAGCTTCCTTTTTAATTTTCCCACTTAACTAATGAAATTAATTTTTAAACCCAAATATGAGTATACCACTCCTCAATAGAGAAATTTAACTTATTATTCCAACGATGTTTAAAGTGAAATAAGTTCTCCACAATATATTTTATAATTCTCACCTTGGGATATACCAGCCTACCTTCTTATTTCAACTCCTCTTTTCTCCCCTGTGCTGCTTTCCATCCCAAGTCAGTCACACCAAAACCTTGGTATCCTCTAAATGTACCCCTTTCATTCCTCTTTATTTTTAGAAATGCTACTTTCATTATCTGATGTTATTTCCTCCTCTTATGCAACCGAAAAGATGAGCTCACTCTTTCTAGTGTACCTCACTTGTTACCTCCTCTGTGAAGCTTTTCCTACACTCAGCTCAGTAAGCAGAATGTGCTACCTCCTCCTCTATAATCTAAGAGCATTTTGTACCTACCTTTTTAATAACACATCACATTGTTCAGTAATTGGTTGTAATTACTTTTGGTAATTATTTTGGTTGCCATCTTCCCCCCTTCCAGACTGTGCTCTATGAAAGTAGATGTTAATATTTCTATTTTATGTGTCTGACCCATCATATAAGATAATAGAGTGATTGCTTATTTACTTGCTTGCCTCATGAAGATGCTAAGAAAATACCTCTGCCTCTATTATCTCCTAAAACCATTGTAACTGGAGGATTAAGGTGTATCATGAGATTAGAACAAGTTCAAGTGCAATATCACCATAACTCAAGACAAAAAGACAAAATAAAAATGTGTTTTTTGTTTTGTTGTGGAATTTGGGGCACTATTGGGATTTAAAATCGGGTCATTGTGTTTATTAGGCAGATTCTTTATCACTGGAGCCACACCTCCAGCCCTAGAAATGCTTTATTGAGTATTTGAGACTTGAAAATTGAAGTATAAGAGAAGGTAATGTGAGAATCAGTGGGAAAGGTTATGAATTTGATTTTTAGAAACATTTAATTTGCAGTGCCAGTAGAATGGAGAAATGGAGATGTTCTGAAATCAGTTGGAAATATGACACTGGAGTGTGGATTAGAAGTCAAAGCTAAATATATAAAGTCAGTTATCATAGATAAGCTGATTTGTCAGGTTGGTACTGGAAATTAGAATGTAGTCTCTGATTAGGTATAATGCAATAAATGGTGATTATTTCCACTAGCCCGTGAATGTCTATTTAATTTTTTTTCAAGCTTTGGGGCTTGAGAAATATTGGGTTTTGAACCCAGAACCTTGCACTTTAGCTTAGCTCTTTTGCTCAAGAGTGGCATACTACCATTCAAAACAAACCTCCACTCTCAGCTTTTGCTGGTTAATTGGAGATAAGAGTCTCACCGATTTTTCTGTCTGGCTTTGAACCAAGATCCTCAGACCCCAGCTTCCTGAGTAGCTAGGATTACAGGCATGATCCAGCAGCACCTGGTCCCTAACTAATTTTTATGTTGCTAAAATGCTACATATTTGACATAAGAAGTGCAAAGAAATGTTCTAATTCTAACAAAACAGAAAAGCAGCTGGGTGCCAGTGGCTCACACCTATAATCCGACTAATGCAAGAATCTGAGATCTGAGGATAGAATTTCAAAGCCTGTTTGTGCAGAAAAAGTCCATGAGACTTTCATCTCCAATTAACCACCAAGAAAGCCTGAAGTGGAGCTGTGGTTCAAGTGGCAGAGAGCTATCCTTTAGCAAAAAAGATCAGGAAAGGTCAAAATTCACTAATAAGAGAATTTTCAGTCTTAAGTAGTAATACTATAGGTGATAGAAAGTTTTAAAACAGGAATTTGTCATGTTCAATATACTTATGTGTAAATAAAACCACAAGATGAAGATAGGGATGGAACTGGGAAAGATGAGGGGACACTGATGGAAAGAATGGCATGGATCATAATACAATATACTCATACTCTGCCTTGTTGAATTGAAACCCTTTTGCATAACTACTTAGAATAAAATAAAATAAATACAGAAACTTGTGGAAATAGTTGGAGGGTTTTGTGGAGGTTTTAAAGGGGATTGATAGTCACTTTCTAAGACATCTGAATTTTGTCACAGTGTTTATAGATTAATAATCTAAAAGTTCAACATCTTGTCATGATTTGGGGTTTTCCAAGTTTTAAGTGATCAAGGAAGAGATTTTGAGCATTCCTCTAAGTCACTGAGTCAGGGTTGGAAAAAAGAATGAAGTGTTACAAAAGGGTAATTGTAAGAAACTCTCTGGACAGGAATTGCTCTGATTGGTCATCAGTGAAATGCAGGGAAGTTTATCATCCATTAAACACAACACATGGTCTTCCTAAAAGGAACTATAAAGGGATACATGCTCCTTAGTTGCTTGTAGGTTTCATCACCCCAAGGTAACTTGGTCATTATCCAAAATAAGTAAGAGGAGACGAACTCCCATTTCTTGTATGGAAGGAGGAAATGTTTCTGTCCTTTTCCATTTTACTCTACAATGAAACTATTTTAATAAAATAAATCTTTGCTATAACTTAGAAAAAGAATGAGTACAAGAGTGTAAAATAATATGTAACTATCCAGTGGGGTGATGGTGGCTCATACCTGTAATCCTAGCTACTCAGGAGGCTGAGATCTGAGGATTGCAGTTCAAAGCCAGCCCTGGCAGGAAAGTCCATGAGACTCTTATCTCCAATAAACCACCAGAAAACTGGAAGTGGCACTGTGGCTCAAGTGGTAGAGCACTTGCCTTGAGCTGAAGATCAGAGAGACAGCGTCTAGACCCAGAGTTTAAGCCCCATAACTGACAAAAAAAACGTGGAGCCAGGTGCCTGCCGGTGGCATACACCTATAATCCTAAATATTCAGGAGGCTATGATCTGGAGGATCAAGTTTACAACCAGGCAGGGTAGAGAAGTCAGAGAGAATACATTTCCAATTAACCAACAAAATGCCTAACTAAAGACGTGGCTCTGCAAAAAAAAAAAAAATACGGATCTTAAAGAACTATTTGTAAAAGTAGGGGTTTGCAATTAGGGAGTCCTCCTGGGGTTATTTTTTCTAGTGATAGTGATTGAATTATGAAGATCCCTTCAGTCCTCTTCCCTCCCCTATTGTTCACACCTTGGAGCCCATTTCATTAAACTTCCTTAGGAAGGTAGAAGGAATCAAAGGAGAGAAATCTTGTATTATTTATTTCTTCATCTGAGAAGCTCCAGGAAAAAAGCCTCATGATACTTTCATCTTATGGGATGTTGGACAGCCTCACTTGAGAATATAAAATCACAGTGAGGTCCTCTGTGAAAAATAGCTAAAATTTAACAGTAAAGTAGTTGAGATACTTCTATGAACAAGTAATTATAATTCAATGTGATAGGTAATGAAGACATTTATAAAATATTGTAATAGTAAGACATTCTAATAGATCTGCAGTGGCCAAACAAAAGTTGGAAGCAGGGCATTGGTGGCTCATATCTGTAATCCTAGGTTATTCAAGAGGCTGACAGCTGAGGATCAAGGTTCAAAGTCAGCCCAGGAAGAAAAGTCCAGGAGATTCTTATCTCCAATAAGCTACCAAAAAAGCTGGAAATGGAGCTATGCCTCAAGTGGCAAAGTGCCAGCCTTGAACAAAAATACTAAGGGACATTATTGAAGCCCTGAGTTTAAGCCCCAGTACACCCCCCCTCACATGAGAGAGAGAGAGAGAGAGACAGACAGACAGACAGACAGACAGACAGACAGACAGACAGACAGACAGACAGAGACAGAAACAGAGAGACAGAGAGAGGCAGAGACAGAGAGAGACAGAGACAGAAAGACAGAGACAGAGACTGACAGAGACAGAGGCAGACAGACAGACAGAGACAGAGAGAGGGAAGGAGAGAGCTTTGAAGTTAGTATATATATGCAAAATTTGGTTTGCTTTGGGTGTCTTCTTTGGAATTATGTCTTCCCAAGCACTCTAACATAAAAGCAGGTCATAATCATTCCCCTAACAAGGATGTTTTGAATGGAATATGGAACCATGTAGAAGCCCACTGGTTAAGGTGAATCTCCAGGTCCCATATATGTCCTATGAGACTTTCTCTCCAACTCCACTAGATTGTAGGATTAAGAATTTGGTTTTGTTGTTATTTTTTACCAGTACTGAGGCTTGAACTCAAAGCCTTACACTGACTTTTTTCTCATGGTTACAATTGAATTGTGTATTTATATAATTTCATAAAAAGGTAACTGTAGAACTAGATGATTGTGGCTCATATGTGCGATCCTAGGATCTTGAGATCTGAGGTTTGCAGTTTGAAGTCAGCCTGAACAGAAAAGTTCATGAGACTTTTATCTCCAACTGGCCAATAAAAAGCCAAAAGTGGAGATGTGGTTCAAGTGGAAGAGTGACAGCCTTGAGAAAAAAAAAGGCAGAATGAAACCCTAAGTTCTGCAATGTAAATTAAATATGCTAGGTTTAATTAAGTAGCCAATAAGAGAACACCATGCTCTATTCAAGCAGGAAAAGAAGTTTATTTACCAAACTGCTGCCCCACTGCTGTGCATGGTGGAGAGGAATGGCCAAAAGGGGCAGGCTGAGGTTTGACCTAGGTTTAAGTAGGAAAGGGGAGGGAAGGTGAAGCCAGGTCAGAGAAGGTGTGGTCACACTTGATGCAGATGTGACCTCAGAGCTGGGAACCCTCCTCTGGTCAGATGGGAAGCATGACTGGGTTTTCTTTTTTTATGTCGAATCTCCCCACTATTGAAGGTTTCTTTTTTCTGTGTAACTTAATTTTGTCTCAATGTGTATAATTTAATTTGTTCTCAATGTAAGTTGAAAAAGCTGAGGGACATCACCCAGACCTGTTGATCAGTCTGTGTAGAATTTGCAGATAACACAGCAGGAAAAGTGACAGTCCATACAAGGGATGCAGCCTACCTCAAATCCAATCCATCTCTTCTAACCTTGAAGATGGCCTCACTCCCACCTAGACCATCCTGACTACCTCCAATGTGGTAAAAGTGACTGGACTCCTGCCTGACTCCATTACATGTAGCTGCTTTGGATCTGGAAAAACTAAGAGTGGGCAGAAAAATCCCTGAGACTTCATCTCCCAACTAACCAGAAAAAATCCAGCCTGGAAGCATGGCTCAAGAGACTCATCTCTAATTAACCAGCCAGACACTGGATGTGGCACTGTGACTCAAAGTATTAGAGGACTAGCCTCAAGCAGAAATGCTCAGGGACTGTGCCCAGACCTTGAGCTCAAAGTCTGTGAATGCCAACTGGGACAAACTATCCCAGCAATGAACCCTGAGGACGGCTCCCACCTCCCACCCCACCAGGACGAGGTCAGCCCTGACAAAGGAAAACCATGGAGAGGAGTTAGAGGAAATAACATTCTAAATGGAGTCACTTTATACTCACCCTTTCTAAACTAATCAGAGCCCACCTAATGTCCATATCTGTCTACCTTCTAATTGGACAGGAATTTACATTTTTGCCTTTGTTACCTGAAACTCTCCCTTACCTAGTTGCCAGATGTCAGAAGTAGCTAGGGATATTTTCCACCAACTCCAAGACAGCCTGGAATGCAGGAGATAAGAACTAGCCATTCTAGCCAAGTCATCCCATTTTTAATTTTCTGCCCTGAACCTTTTTGCCATTTGTGTGCTCTAATATTTTTAACAATTTTTTCCTTTTGTGTGCTCTCTAATGTTTTGTTTTTGGGGTTTTTTTGTTTCTGTTTTTGCTTTGCCTAGCCCCTGCCTCATGAGACTACTTCCAGACTTCAAAGACTACTACCAAGGGACAGCTGCTGCCTGCTGCCTTCTCTTGAGAGGGGACCACATCTCTGCAGCCTTTTACTCCTAATGTTGATACCCCCTTGCCAGCAGGATGTAGCCAGAGAGAATCTGTGCCCTGTTTCATAATTATCAAAAAGCTGGAATGTAAGGCCTGCTCTGGGAAAGCAGGCAGAGTCCTCCCTCCTCTCCCTCACGGCTAAGTCTCTGCCCAGTACCTGTGTCACCTAGGTAATTGGCACACCTGGAATCACATCCTGCCCCCCCCCCCCGCTTCCCAGGCCTGAGGTCACATCCGAATCCAGTGTGGCCACACCTTCCCTCACCTACCTGCACCTTCTTCCCTCCTCTTCCCTACTTAAACCTAGGTCAGACCTCAGCCTGCCCTTTTCGGCCATGCCTCTCCCCACCATGCATGGCAGGTGGGTGGGAGGGAGCAGCAGTTCGCTATATAAACTTCTTTTCCTGCTGTGAATAGCTCATGGTGTTCTCTTATTGGCTAACTAATTAAACCTAGCATATGTAAATAACTAACAAGTTCAAGACCCTGTACTAGTACAAATTAATCAACAACAAAAACAAATTCAAATCGAAGTTTTCCAGATCTCAGCTTCTTGAGCAGCTTGGATTTTTGTATTGAGCCACCAGCACCAAGCAAAGATTTCTATCTATCTATCTATCTATCTATCTATCTATCTATCTATCTATCTATCTATCTATCTATCTATCTATCTATCTATCTATCTATCGATCGATCGATCGATCTATCTATCTGTCTGTCTGTCTGTCTATCTGTGTGTATCTGTCTGTGTGTCTGTCTGTGTGTGTGTCTGTCTGTCTGTCTTTGTATCCATGTGTTGTGTTTATGTTGGTCCTCGGGCTGTTGCTATCCCTGAGCTTTTTTGCTCAAAGTTTGGGCTCTATCAATTGAGCCATAACTCCACCTCCAGCTTTTTGACGATTAACTGGTGATGAATCTAATAGTTTCCTATCTCGGCTGATTTTAAACTGTGATCCTCAGACCTCAGCCTCTTGAATAGCTAGGAATATAGGCATGTACAATCAGAGCCCAGCTAGGATTTTTGTTTTTCTTTGTTATTTTATTGGTTGTGGGGTTTAAAATGAGGGCCTGGGCACTGCCTCTGAGCTTTTTAGCTGTAGGCTAGCACTCTACCACTTTTTGTCACAGTACCACTTCTGGGGACTTTCTGGCCTGGGCTGGCTTCAAATTGTGATCCTCAGATCTCAGCCTCCTGAGTAGCTAGGATTACAGGTGTGAGCAGCTGTTATACCAAAATTCGGGGACCCCCAGAAGACCACCAGAGACCACGATCAATGTAAGCAACAAAGAGTCGGTTTATTGCAAGCTCAAGCTTGGTCCTCCGCGCACATGGTAACCAGTGATGCTAAGAGGCCCTGAGCATAGAATCAGTGCAGTTTTTATAGTATTGAACAAACAACTTTAAGGAACTTTTACATAAGAAATTACATGATTGGTTAACATTTACATTTAAAGCAAGCTAAACTGGGCAAATAATGATTGGTCGATCTTTACAGAAAAAATGCCCTTGGTCCATAGCTTGACCGAAAAAGGTTACCAGTCACACCCAGACCAACAGAATGCATGGCATGTCTCGCCCCGGGCTCTGAAGAATGGGTTGGTTAGAAACTCTTAGTCCTAGGTGGCTGGGGGGCAACACCACTTGGGGGCTAACACCTGCCTTAAGCAAACACTATCTATGGCTCCAAGAATTGTGCATGGCTTTCTGTCATAAATTCCTAGCATTGGGGCTAAAATGGCTCATGAGTCAAGTCGCAGAACTGAGATGGAGTGTTAAACAAAAATGGAGTTGCTTAGGTTTCTTAAAACATTATAGTTCTTCCCTAGGGCCTTACTGCCTCGGCCTCCAGGAGGGGCGTTGCAGCTGAGGACTTTTCCCCCTTGGTCAAGGCTGTAAACCCTTTGAAGTCTTTTACTAAGCAACTCTAGGCTCCCAGGCTGACATTCTACTACTGCGTAACTAAAACCAGTCAGTTAAAATCATACAAAAACCATACAACCATCTAGAACAAAGCAATTCATACAGAAGCAAAAATGGGTGTTAGGTGCTGTCATATATACACACACACACACACACACACACACACACACACACACACACATGCACACACATATATATATATATATAATTATTTTTTTACGTTCTTCACAACCATCACCCCACCAGGATTTTTACTTTTAAACAAAGAAAATTTCTGTCAAGTTTTCCATCAAAATTCATATTATTTAAAGATAAATAATCTACAATGCTAATCCATGGCCTAAACACACCCCTCTCACCAATAAAACCCTAATGCAGACATTTCTGAAGAAGACTGAGGCCTACAACTAGTAATATGCAATCAAGAATATAATTTATTTTGATGGAAGCACTGAGTGTATCTGTTTACCCATACTTGAAAGTGAAAAACCAAGCTGAGGGTCAGTGTCTCATGCCTGAAATCCTATCTGTTCAGGAGACTGAGATCTGAAGGACAGCATCAATTCAAGGCAAGCTCAGAAAGAAAAATCAATGAAACTCCATATCCAAACAACCAGGAAAAATCCAGGCTAGAGGCATGGCTTAAGTGGTAGAGTGCCAGTTAAGCAAGCATGCCAAGCAAGTATGAGGCTATGAGTTCAAAATCAGGTACCAGCAAAAGGAAGCAAAAAACCCTTGGGTTTAATACTGTGGATCTGTTACTGGTTATTTGTCCTTAGAAAAATTACTTCCTTTCTCTGAAACATGTTTATCTCACTTATAAAATAAGAATAACTGGATGGGTACTGGTGATTCACATCTGTAGCCTAGCTTATCAGGAGGCTGAGATGTAAGGATCAGGGTTTAAAGTGAACCCAAGTCCGTGAGATTCTTATCTCCAATTAACCCCCCCCAAAATCAGGAAGTGGAGCTGTGGTTCAAGTAATAGAAAAAACTAAAAGGCATCACTATGCCAAGTTCAAGCCTTACTACCTGAACTAGGTAGACAGACAGACAGACATATAGATAGGTAGAAAACAGGTGGGTAGCAAGATATATAACATGATTAATGGGAAAGTGCTCAGCAAGTTGTGGATTACTAAATTACACCATGTCAATTGTTTTCACCCCAGAAATCTGGTAGCTTCTCCCTGAAACTATCCTTTGAATCCATTAGTCCTAACTATGCAAATGATAGCCATGTGATAAATAAATAGTGTTTGGACTCTTATTATTGTTCAGTGACAGTTTTTATTAGAGAAAAACTCCTGTGGTCTGTTTCAATTGATTGAGATGTCTGTGCTAAGGGGTACCTATGACTTCAATTTCTTTCTCTAATCTGCTCAGGTCCAACATCCCTAACAATTAAGGCATATATAAAACTGTTACACCTTATAGATTTCCAAGATTTCTTATGGACAATCCAGTTTTCTTTCCTTGATCTTATGAGCAAATAGCCTGCAGTACATTTCCATTTTAGGGCTGGCTTTCCCCACACTGCTTAGTTCCTTTACCAAGTTGATGCCTCAGATTTCTGTCCTCCTTAGGCAGATGATTGATTTTCTGGCAGAGACGGGACCCTGATGCCCAGCTAATGCTAGCACCTCACACATTTGCATCTCCATTAAAACATGAAATAGAACCATGTGTTGGTGGCTCATGCTTGTAATTCCACTACTCAGGAAGCTAAGACCTGGAGGAGCTCGATTGGAAGCTTGCCCAGGTAGAAAAGGATGTGAGATTCTTATCTTTAATTCAACCGCAAAAAGCTGAAAGTTGGAGTATGACTCAAATTTTAGAGCTTGGAGTAGAAAAATATCACATGAGAGTGCAAGGCTCTGAATTCAAGTCCCAGTACTGATAACAAACAAAACCATGAAGTAGAAAGATATTACTAGACTTGGTATCAACCAGACCTATATTCCCAGTAAATGCAAGTAATAGAACCTTTGTCCGTGTCTTGTGTTTAAATTGGAATAATACACCCAACCTCATGTAGTTGTTAGACTTAAAGGAGGTAACATTTATAGCAACAAATGTATGTCGTGAACAGAAATTAACTACATTTCTACACAAGCTTATAACTGTATTAATTAGTCTCACTTAGGGCTGGGATGTAGCTCAGTGGCAAAGCGCTTGCCTAGCAAGTGCAACATCCTGGGTTCGATCCCCAGTACCAAAAAAGAAAAGACAAAAAAAAAATACAGTTAATTAGTCTCACTTGGCAAAAATATGGGCATCAGTGGCAAGCAGTGTATTTTTAATTAGTGATAGTTTTTCACAATATGGAATTTAAGAGGGATTCATATTTTTGTGTGCCTCAGCACTCCTAAATCAGGGTAGGAAGGTAAGCTGGGTGCCAGTGTCTCATACCGATAATCTTAGCTGCTCAGGAGTCTGAGATCTGAGTATCACTCTTCAAAGCCAGTCTGGGCAGGAAAGTCTGTGAGGTTCTTATCTCCATTTAATGACCAAAAAGCCAGAAGTGCAAGTATGGCTCAAGTGGTAGAGTACCAGCCTTGAGCAAAAAAGCTGAAGGACAGCACCCAAGGGCCCCAGTTCAAGCCCCAGAACCAGTACACACACACACACACACACACACACACACACACAGAGCCAACCAAAAACATAAATACCTTTTTCTTCACAAGAGTAGTGCCATAATTTGTTTCATATACCTTTGCTATTGTGCTAACTTGGCACCTCTTTTTTTTATTGTGAAAATACCATACAGAGGAGTTACAATTACACAGCAAGATAATGAGTACATTTCTTATCAAACATTGTTGCCTCCTCCTTTGTTTTATCCCTACCATCCCTGCCCTCCCACCTCCTCTGTTACACCCCCCCCCGCCGCCTAAATTGTAAAGTTCATTTTTTCGACATAGCATCTTGTATATCTCCTTGTTACAATGGGTCCACCTGTATCCCTATTTAAACAATTTGTTTTTTCCCTTCCCCTCCCCAAATTATACCAACATCATATACAGGGAAAACAGGGGTTATACCGTGGGGGAGGGACATACAAAGCAACAAAAAAATCACCTTATAAATATGTTAGAAACAATAGCAAGAAAGACAAAACCACTTGTGAACTTATTTTGGGGTTCATTTCTCCTAACATCAACTTATCTGAACTTTGCTGCTAGTTTCAGACATATACTAGTTATTGCAAATAAGGGAAACCATGGGACCTATGTTTCTTTGGGCCTGGCTTACTTCAGTTAATGTAGTTTTTCCCAAGTCTTTCCATTTCCTAATAAATGAGGCAATGTCATTCTTTCTGAAGGAGGCATAGAGAATTCCATAGTGTATATATCACCACATTTTCTTTATCCACTCATCTACTGAGGGGCATCTGGGTTGGTTCCATATCTTAGCTATGGTAAATAATGTTGCAATAAACATAGTTGTGCTGGTAGCTTTAGTATGGTCTTGTTTGTGATCATTTGGGTAAATACCCAAAAGTGGGATTGCTGGGTCATAGAGGAGCTCTATGTGGATTCTTTTTTTTGGGGGGGGTCAGTCCTGGGGCCTGAACTTTGGGCCTGGGCACTGTCCCTCAGCTCTTCAGCTCGAGGCTAGTGCTCTACCACTTGAGCCACAGCACCACTTCCGGCTTTTTCTGCTTATGTGGTGTTGAGGAATTGAACCCAGGGCCTCATGCATGCAAGGCAAGCACTCTACCACTGAGCCACTTTCCCAGCCCCTCTATGTGGATTCTTTTGAGGAACCTCCATACTGCTTTCCAAAGTGGTTGAACAAGTTTACACTCCCACCAACAATGCAGTAAGGTTCCCTTCCATCCACATCCCCTCCAGCATCTGTTGTTGTTAGAGTTCTTGATTATAGCCATTCTAACTGGGGTGAGGTGGTATCTCAATGTTGTTTTGACTTGCATTTCTTTTATGGCTAGGGAGGTTGAGCATTTCTTCATGTGTTTATTGGCCATCCTTCTTTTCTCTTCAGAGAAGTTTTTCTTTAAGTCTTTAACCCACTTATTTATTGGGTAGTTGTTTCTTTGAAGATTTGCTGTTGGGGGATTTAGTTTTTTGAGTTCCAGGTATATTTTAGATATGAGACCCTTGTCTGTTGTATGGCTAGTAAAAATGTTCTCCCAATCCGTGGGCTTTCTATTGATCTTGCTAGCTCTGTCCTTTACCATGCAGAAGCTCTGAAATTTCATGCAATCCCATTTGTCCAACCTTTCTTTGAATTGTTGTGTTTCTGGCTCTCTATTAAGATAATTTTGGCCTGTGCCAAGGAGACCTAGGGTTTCTCCTATTCCCTCCTGTAATTTTGCAGGGTGTCTGCTTTGACTCTGAGGTTTTTGATCCATTTGGAGTTGATTCTGTTGGCACCTCTTTTTATATAACTTTGTTTAAGGTCACAGTCATTGCATGTGTGTCATAAGGAATCTCATGGTTTTATAGTTTAGTGGGTTTTTTTTAAGTACTGGAGTTTGAACTCCCAATCTTAGCTCCCATGTAGATAGGATAATATAAGCATGCAACTATATGCAACTATTGGTTCAGAAAAAGTCTCTTGGACTTTTCTGTCCAGATGGCCTCTCATATAGGATTACAGGTGTGAACCCCCAGCACTTGGAGGAATTTTATGTTCTTGCACAAGATTTCAAGAGTTGGGCAATTCATTTGAAACATGATACTTTAGTTGAAAAACAGTTGGGTTGATGGGCTGGGAAGGTGGCTCAGTGGTAGAGTGCTTGCCTTGTATGTATGAGGCCCTGGGTTTGATTCCTCAGCACCACATAAGCAAAAATAAAAAAGCCTGAAGTTGCATTGTGGCTCAAGTGGTAGAGTGCTAGCCTTGAGCTGAAGAGCTGAGGGAAAGCACCCAGGCCCAGAGTTCAAGCCCCACGACCTGACCCCCCCCCAAAAAAAGAAACAGTTGCGTTGCAAAAGAATTTCTGAGAATCAAATGCAAAATAATACCAAAAAACAGTGCTTTTTGTGGAAAATTGTGAATAATGGGAAAGGGAATGAACTTCCTAACAAGCAGCAATTTGCCAGATGCCAGTGGCTTACACCTGTAAACAAATTTCAGGAGTCTGAAATCTGAAGGTCAAGGTTCAAAATCCAGCCAGGAAGATAAATCCATGATAGAGTTATCTCCAATTATCAACCAAGAATCCAGAACTGGAGGTGTTGCTCAAATTATAGAGTGTCAGCCTTGAGTAGAAAAACTAAGTGGGAGCTTGAGGCCCTGAGTTCAGGTACTCTACCAGCAAAGAGAGAGTGGGCAGGGGAAAGAGGAGAGACAGAGACAGAAACAGAGACACAGAGATGCAGAGACACAGGAGAGAGAGACAGAGACAGAAACAGAGACACAGAGATGCAGAGACACAGGAGAGAGAGACAGAGACGGGGGAGGAGAGAGAGAGAGAGAGAGGAGAGAGAGAGAGAGAGAGACTCGGCAATAGAAAGGACCTGTTGACCTCATCCAGATCATAATGCAATTCCAGTCAGTTTCATCCAGGTCAATTTCAGGCCAAGACTTCTGTGTCCAAGTTAAGGAACCTTATGGGAACTAATGAGTGGAGTACTTATGAATTTCTACAGTTTATTTGTTTACACAAAGGAGGAGGCAACAATGCTTGATAAGAAATGTACTCATTTCCTTGCTCATGTAATTGTAACCCCTCTGTATGGTATTTTCACAATAAAAAATTAATAATAAAAAACAGAAGTGTTAGAGGTGATGATTACCAGGAATTAAATGAAAAATGCAATAGAGAATATCAATGGCAGCTTTATCAAGCAGAAGAAACAATGAACTTGAAGAAAGATCATTTGAAGTAACTAGAGAAAAAGAACCAAAAGGGAAAGATGAAAGTCTACAGTATTTGTAGGACTCCCTTAAAGAAAGTTAACATTTACATAATAAAACTTCATGTGCCTGGAATAAGTGAACTGATGTACTTAAGTACAGTTAAATTATATACTTCAAGTGAAATGAAACATTTAACTGATACCGCTTTATTGAACAAAGCTAGCCCTTCAAAAATGAATGAGAAATGAAGTTTTTTCCAGAAAGAAAGACAGCTGTGAGAGTTTATATAATTTTTTGACCTGCCTTATGAGAAAAGTTAAGGAGTTCTTCCTAAAGTAACAGGATGTAAACAAGTATCATAAAAATGTACATAAGTAAATCTCATTGGTTAACAATATATATGAGGAATAATGTGAAATACTCAAATATTGTGATGGTGGTATGTAAATTATGTACAAATCCAGTATAAAGATGAAAGCAAAATGATTTAATTATAATGTCATAATATCTATAATAATTCTAGATAGAATAATTTGTTAATTGATACAGATTATTAAAAGATGTACATTATAACATCCAGAATAAAATATGTAAGCTGAAAATGTGTAAATAAAGGTATTATCAGCTTAAAACAGATTTATATAACTACAAAACAGTTTATATAAGCCTGATTTTATTCACAAGGCAAAACATTGTAATAGATATAAAACAAAAGAAAGATATCAAAGCATACCACAAGAAAGAATCATCAAATCACAAGGACAGAGTGGTAGGACAAATGAAGGATTCAAAAACCAGTTGGAAAGCAATTAATGTGTCAACAATAAATTAGTACCAAACAACAATTACCTTGAATGCAAATGTATTAAATTATTGAATCAAAAGGCAGAGTGGATGAATAATTTTTAAAGATGCTATATACTACCCATTTTCAATAATACATATACATTAAAAGAGGAGTAGAAAAGTTATTCCATGCAAACAGAAATCAAAATATCAGACAGAATAAGCTTTAAGTTGAAAATAGTAAAAATGGTAAAAGGAGGTTGCTATACGAGGAAAAATTTCAATTCATTTAGGTTGAATTATATAACAATTGTAAATATATATGCATCAAACATCAGGGCACCTAAATATATAATGTTAGAACCAGGTTAAATTAAACAAATAGAGCATTAATTGAAATTTAACTGGGACAAACAAGTCCCAGGTAAACTGAGAAACATAAGTGCAGAGCCTAGGAATGGAACAAACTGAGGCCTGGCATTTAGTGAAATTTGCAAAGTCAGTAAGGATAGGGCCAAACTTAAAAGGCAGGATCTCCCTGTAGAGAAAAACTTCAGGATAGTCATTAAAAGGAAAAATTTCAAAGATAAAGACTTGAAATAAATTGGTGAGTTAAACACTAGGTTACTGGAATTTGGTAAATAACAGTGAAACTCGGAAAGAGCCAGAAAGGCTGGACAGTGGTTTGATTTTGGAGTGTGATGAATAAGAAATTTGGAATGTGGTTTTTACTTTGAGGACTTATTGTTTTGCTTATTGAGACTGCAATTGCTATTTAACTAACTTGCTTCTTTGATGGGAAGATTTGGGATAAGGACTTTGCCTTGTGATTTACTACCTTGGTTATAACTTTACCTTGTGACTTATGGCCTTGGTTATTGAAATGACTAGAACTGTAATCACTAACTACCAGCTCTATTTCTGTAACTTGCTTCTTTGCCAATTGCAAAACTACCACTTGCCACTTGTAAACAGCACCCCCCCCATGAATCTTGCCTTTAAATACCCTGAGCTATTTACTTTATTGCTGGCCTTCACTGCCTTGGTATAGTGGAGGTCAGATGCCATGGCTATTAATTGATTCCTAGCCCTATTGACTGAGTGCTGTTGACTGTTAGCATTATGCCCACCTTTGGTCCTCAGCTCCACCCATACTTGAGCTCCTCTCTGCCCTGGAATCCCTGCCCTACAGATGGCTACTCCCTCTCTCCACCCAGACCCACCTGAGCGCCCACCTATCTCACTTCCTGCCCCCAGACTCTCTTGCTACCTGAATAGGGACAGAGGCCATGTGCTCCCTCTCCCAGGGAGATATGGCCCCTATGCCTTATGATAATCTTTCTCTTGTGCCTGCCTGGCTCTGCATGATCCCCTGGGATGGATTGAAGGATTCCTTTCATTTTGGTGGCCCATACGGGGATAGGTTCCCTGGTAGATTTGTTCCCCCTCTGCTTCGGATGGGGGTCCAACCAGCTGCCCTGGGACCTAGCCTGAGGTCCTACACTCCTACCACCAGAGACCACCAAGGTAACTTTCTCCTGACAGAGCACTCTACCTGCTGCCCATCCAACACTGGCTAATTAACTTTTACTCCCAGGTAAGTGACCAGTTGACCAGAGTTCCAAGTTTCTGATTTCTGCATTTCTATATTTCTTTAATAAGGCCACCTGGGCCTTCGTGGGCTAACTGAGCCCCCTGTCCAAGCAAAATCTTGGCCACGTGCCCAGAAGTCACTGCTAGGGACTACCATAGCCAAGGGCCCCCGTGGAGAAAACATGACAATGTTTCCCACTAGTGGCCCCTCCCCACTGTTACAAGCCAAATTGCATTGCCAAGGACTCTCCACAGCAAGCTTTTGGTTCCAGGTCACTTACCATGGAAAGGACACAACTAAATTTCTTTGCATTAAGGCCACATGGGCCTTGGTGGGCGGCTGAGCCCCCATCAGAGGATTAAGGCCACCTGGGCCTTGGGGAGCTGCTTAGCCACCATCAGCATCAAATTTGGCCCCAAATTTAAAACTCCACTTCTGTAAGCGCTTGGGCAGGTAAATCTCCCCCCCCCCCTTAAACTCTGTTGCTTGCTGTTAAGGGCTAAAATTAGCTTCAGGTAACCTTTCCCTTCTTCCTTCTTCCAACTGAAGGTATTCAAAAGGTTAATTGATAGTAAAATGTTTTAGACAATTGGGACAAAACTAGAGTTGAGTATTGGGTGGGTCACATTTGGGCTCCAGGGAATCCTCACCCAGCATTCTTCAATACAAGTATTTGATATGATAAATGCCTTGGTAGAACAAGCAACCCCTGGAAAAATGTAGCTCAGCAAAATACTTGGTTTAAAGTTTGTCTTAAATTTTAGTAATCTGTGAGAATAAGATTGGCAAAAACGTCTCTTGCCACTAAATATTCAGGAAAATGTAGGCTGGTATTCATTTTACACATTTTAAGACCTTTGTACACAATATGTATGTAAATTCGTTAAGATAAAACTGTCATCATTATGTTAAAAAATGCATGCGTTTAAGTTAAACTCCCAAGAAAAGTCAGCAAGATTGAACATTATCCAAAGTGTAAAAGAATTATTGATTGTTTTAAAGAGGAACTTTAGCTAAAAGATTTTTCTATTCTTGTTATGCAAGGAGTTTATTAAATTCTGTTAAATCTTTTCTCTAGCATTGACCATGTGGCGGGCGCACCGTCTTGGCATAGTGGTAGCTCAGCTGCTGTTTTGTGCCAACTCAATTTTGTGTCAACTCAACTTGATTCTGTGACCCTCCACCTGACCTGACCAGTGCAGGCTCCATTATGCCATGCCACATGTCTGTTTGTGTCTTGTCTCTGTTTACTAAAAGGTTTCTTGTTGTGTTATACCAAAATTCGGGGACCCCCAGAAGACCACCAGAGACCACGATCAATGTAAGCAACAAAGAACCGGTTTATTGCAAGCTCGAGCTTGGTCCTCCGCGCACATGGTAACCGGTGATGCTAAGAGGCCCTGAACATAGAATCAGGGCCGTTTTTATAGTATTGAACAAACAACTTTAAGGAACTTTTACATAAGAAAGTACATGATTGGTTAACATTTACATTTAAAGCAAGCTAAACTGGGCAAATAATGATTGGTCGATCTTTACAGAAAAAATGTCCTTGGTCCATAGCTTGACGAAAAAAGGTTACGAGTCACACCTGGACCAACAGAATGCATGGCATGTCTCGCCCCGGGCTCTAAAGAATGGGTTGGTTAGAAACTCTTATTAGTCCTAGGTGGGTGGGGGGCAACACCACTTGGGGCAACACCACCTGCCTTAAGCAAATGCCATCTATGGCTCCAAGAATTGTGCATGGCTTTCTGTCATAAATTCCTAGCATTGGGGCTAAAATGGCTCACGAGTCAAGTCGCAGAACTGAGATGGAGTGTTAAACAAAAATGGAGTTGCTTAGGTTTCTTAAAACATTATATTTCTTCCCTAGGGCCTTACTGCCCCAGCCTCCGGGAAGGGCATTGCAGCTTTGGGGATGATTCTGAGGACTTTGCCCCCTTGGTCAGGGCTGTAAACCCTTTGAAGTCTTTTACTAAGCAACTCTAGGCTCCCAGGCTGACATTCCACTACTAAGTAACTAAAACCAGTCACAGTTAAAATCATACAAAAACTATACAATCATCTAGTACAAAGCAATTCATACAGAAGCAAAAATGGCTGTTAGGTGCTGTCATTATATATATATATATATATATGTATATATATATATAAGATTTTTTGAGTTCTTCAGTTGTTGGCAAGGTTTTGTGTTTTAAATTGATGTGTGGTTCTATCATAATTTGGCAAAATAACACTGCTAAAATTAAAAACATTTAAACAGCTGCTTTTAAAATCTAAGCGCACTCTATGATCTGTGCACAAACATATCTATTTGTCTATATGCAAATAGTTATGATTTCAAGGTTACCAAGTATTCTGGTTGCTAAAAAATTTGTTGTCAATGGAAGCTGTGATTTTTTTTACAGTGAAAACAGGGGTTATACAGTGGGGGAGGGAAATACAAAGCAACAAAAAAATCACCTTATAAATACGTTAGAAACAATAGCAAGAAAGACAAAACCACTTGTGTCCTTATTTGGGGTTCATTTCTCCTAACATCAACTTACCTGACCTTTGCTGCTCGTCTCAGACATATACTAGTTATTGCAAATAAGGGAAACCATGGGACCTATGTTTCTTTGGGCCTGGCTTACTTCACTTAATATAGTTTTTCCCAAGTCTTTCCATTTCCTAATAAATGAGGCAATGTCATTCTTTCTGAAGGAGGCATAGAATTCCATTGTATAGATATACCACATTTTCTTGATCCACTCATCTACTGAGGGGCATCTGGGTTGGTTCCATATCTTAGCTATGGTAA
>NW_012267403.1:1090121-1095114 GCF_000151885.1 Dipodomys ordii | reverse complement strand
TCTATTGATCTTGCTAGCTATGTCCTTTGCCATGCAGAAGCTCTGCAATTTCATGCAATCCCATTTGTCCAACCTTTCTTTGATTTGTTGTGTTTCTGGATCTCTGTGATTTAATCTGAGTTGTTTTTATTTTTTAAAAAAAATTGAGACCTGACTACAAGCCAAAGAAAAAAAAGGCAGTTTTAAAAGACCTTGGGAAAGGAGTTAGAAAAGATTATTTCCTTTGCAAAGTAAATGAAGTTGGTAATTAAGTTCGCTGTGATTTATGCCTTTCCTTATGTCTATCTATGCTGAGTTAAATATTCTACCTGTGACCATGGCTAGTAAACTAACGTTAAGGTTTTGATTCTCCATTTTCTCTCCTGTGCACCAATCAATTCCCTTTAAGATCATGGGACCAGAGTGATTCAAGAGGCAGTTTGTTCCTGTGCATGGGAAATGCCAAGGAAACAAAGTTGTCACAGCTGCCTAAACCAGTGGCACCGGCCTGCAAAAGCCAGTGTGAAACAGGTCTTTAACCAGTATATGTAGAAATTTTGCAGGTAACCAGTGGGAGATGCCACAGTCCATACACTTGGAGATGCCACAGCCTCACCCAGACTCTGGCCTTGCTCCATCACACATGACCAAAAACCTGCTAATTTGGGGTAAAAACGAAAGAAAAAAACCCACAAGCCACTTCAGATATTTGTTTCTGTAATGTTAATCCCCACTTTGTTGTTTGGCCTCCCAGACAAAGAAAAATTTTAAAGGTAAAATTGCTCTAAATGTTTATTTCAAGGTAAAAGATAGATAAATTAGGATTACCAAATAATTGTTTATTCGTTTGCCCTTATAGGCTTTTTGTGACAGTTTCCAGCAGGCCCACAGTAAAGGACAGAAAACAAGTTTGTCAGATGTAACTTTGGCCCTTAATAAGTTCCAGGAAAATCCATGCTTATAAAACCACTCCCAATGACTATTTTTTGTTGCTTTTAAATGGAGTAAAGTGGCCATCTGTAAAGACTCTTTGATCTGAGAACTGCAGTTCAAAGCCAGCCTGGGCAGAGAAAGGTCCCTGTGAGGTTGTCATCTTTAACAAGCAACTACTTGGATGGCAAAAATGGTGTCATATCCTAGAGTCACTTGTGCTTGCCCTTCAAAAATTGATCAGATCCAGCAGGTCATGGAAAGAGAGTTTTACGCATGCCTAATACCCATGTCTGTCTAACTGGTCAGGAACAGATGACTGGCAAGTTGTAAAATGTGAGGGATAATTAAATCCCAACCCCCCCTGTATCTGCTCAAAGTCCTAATTGGCAGTGACTTTTGAGATGGCACAGCCACATAAATTCATATGCTAAGGAAAGAGAATGTGTGGGCCTCAGATTATGTCCTTATTGAGATCTGTCTAAAGGCCAACACAGGTAGGCTTTGTTGGGGCCACTAGAGATCAGGTTTCTCAGCCAGCCAGAAAAATGCTTTTACAAACCAGAATGTTAAAAAGGCTACGCTACTATAGCCCAAGTAAAGGTCTGTACATTTGTTAGAAGTTAAAAGTTGTATATAAGCCACTTTAAACAGGTTGCCCAGAGGCAATGGGTGGCACTTAGAGTGCCAATCAATTTCAGTTTAAAAACTTCTACTAGGTTTTATTACAAAACTCTGGCAAGTAATTGTTAGTCAATTGTTAACAAGTTGTAGGTAACCTCTATCTTCATTGATTTCCTTGTGGCTTTAATTGGAAATAAAAAGGGCTTTTGTGACAAAGACTCCTTTTGCCACAGTTCAAAGCCATCCCTGGCACAAAGAATCCCTCTAAAACTCCATCTCCCAGCTAATCAGCAAAGAGCCAGGCTGGAGGCATGGCTCCAGACTCACCTTTAAATATCCAACCGAAGGCTAAAAGTGGCATTGTGACTCTTAAGTGGTAGAGCATTAGCCTCAAGCAGAAGTGCTCAGGAACAAACAGTGCCCAGGCCTTGAGTCCAAACCCAGTAAATGCCAACTGGGACAAGCTACCCCAGCAATGGACACTGAGCCCCCCTCTCCCCACAGGACGAAGTCAGTCTTGACAGTGGAAAACCGTGGAGAGGAATAAGAGGAGATGACATCCTAAATGGAGTCACTTTACCCTTACCCTTTCAAAATTAATCAGAGCTGGGAGATCAAGAGAAATAGTTGCTTGCCCACCTAATGTCCATACTGTCTACCTTGTAACTGGACTGAATGTTACAGTCTCGCCTTTGTCACCTGCTGTTTGTATTCACAGTAGCCTCTGACTGGTACTCCCCACCAGTCCATTATGCTCTCCTCTACCCACTTGCCCAAAAGACCCTAGACACCCCCTTTCTGCTCCAAGTCCACTTATTCCTCCTCCCCTGTAATGGGCCACAACTGGGATTATACTCCAAATGGAACTTTTCTGGCCCATGGCCAATGTGTTTTCTCCTATGTCATCATGTTGACTAACCTTGTCACCTTGTCAGCTTTTTGCCTGACCTTTCCAGAAGTTTCTTGTAACAAGATAACAGCTCCAACCCAGGACACTGCCTGGGAACAACTCAAGGACATCCTGTTACTATAGGCAACTGGAGACATCACTTACACTGCCCTGCTTTGCCCAGCACAGACCCGGATCCTAAAGACCCCAGCTCCAGGGATTCTTTGATGCCCCCAGGCCAGCAGGGAGTAACCAAAAGAGCCCATGACACCTGTTTGCTCTGGTACCTTTAAATATCTCTGCTACCTCCTCCTCAGGTTACTGTGATCCTAAATTGGGAAAAGTCTTACTCCCTCCTCCACGATGGCGAGAGTTAGGTATCATGCCATGTCTTCAATATGAGACAGAAAAAACAATTTCATGTCTTTGATAGCCCATTCTGGGAATCAATCCCTCCCTGTCTTATTCCTGTCTTGGGCTGCTAACAGCAATTTTTGCCTTAACAGCAATTTTGCCTTTTATTGCGTCTTGCATTTTAGATAACTTTGTCATGGGAAAAGGAGGACCTTTACCAACAAAATTGCAAACAGATCCTTCTTGGATGGTACCTGGCCAAGCAACAAAGCAGGAACCCCTACTTTGCCCCTTTATAGCAAGAAGTAGCTACAGAAGAAATGACTTCCACTCATACTCCTGGCCTGGTGCCCCTATTTTTATTAAACAACAAAGTGGGGAAATGTTAGCATTTTTTAAATTTTTTTTCCTTTGGGTCCAGTCATGGGCCTGAACTCTGGGCCTGGGCGCTGTCCCTCAGCTCTTCAGCTCAAGGCTAGCGCTCTACCACTTGAGCCACAGCGACACTTCCAGCTGTTTTTCTTTTTGCTTATGTGGTGCTGGGGAATCAAACCCAGGGTCTCATGCATGCGTGGCAAGCACTCTACCACAGAGCCACCTTCCCAGCCCCAGGAAATGTTAGCATTATGCCAACCTTTGGTCCTCAGCTCCACCCATACCTGAGCAGCTCCCTGCCCTGGAATTCCTGCCCCACAGATGGCTAGTCCCTCTCTCCACCTAGACCCACCTGAGTACCACCTATCTCACTTCCTGCCCCCAGGCCCTCCTGCTACCTGAATAGGGACAGAGGCCATGTGCTCCCTCTCCCAGGGAGGTATGGCCCCTATGCCTTATGATAATCTTTCTCTTGTGCCTGCCTGGCTCTGTCTGGTCCCCTGGGATGGATGTGAAGGATTCCTTTCAGTGACTCCTTTCACAGATTTGGGTTCAAGTCCCACCAGCCCCAGGAAGCTGGGATAGTTCAATAAGACAAATAGTAATAGATATAACAGGAAAAATACACAGCAATATAATCATAGGGCACACCAATATCCTACTTTAAATAAATGACAAATCTCCCAGGCAGAAATCAGTAAGGAAGTATTAGACTTTAAAATAAAGGATTAAGGCTCCACTGGCTCGCTTGAGCTCCCCGCCCGCCGCCCTCCGTCGGTTCTCTCGGTTAGTCCGCCGGTCGTCGCCTCTTCGGCTGCCCGCCTTCTTCTCCGAGCTTTGCCGCTCGCGGACCAGGCGTCGTCGGTGTGAAGTGGCTGGACTTGGGAGTCATCGCTTGAGCATTTTACCTGAGAAGTTCAAGAGATGGCTGCCATCCGAAAGAAACTTGTGATTGTCGGTGATGGAGCTTGTGGCAAGACATGCTTGCTCATAGTCTTCAGCAAGGACCAGTTCCCAGAGGTTTATGTGCCCACTGTGTTTGAGAACTATGTGGCAGATATTGAAGTGGATGGAAAGCAGGTAGAATTGGCTTTGTGGGACACAGCTGGGCAGGAAGATTATGATCGCCTGAGACCCCTCTCCTACCCAGACACTGATGTTATACTGATGTGTTTCTCCATTGACAGCCCTGATAGTTTAGAAAACATCCCAGAAAAATGGACTCCAGAAGTTAAGCATTTCTGTCCCAATGTGCCCATTATCCTGGTTGGAAACAAGAAGGATCTTCGGAATGATGAGCACACAAGGCAGGAGCCAGTTAAACCTGAAGAGGGCAGAGATATAGCCAACAGGATTGGCACTTTTGGGTACATGGAGTGTTCAGCAAAGACCAAAGACGGAGTGAGAGAGGTTTTTGAAATGGCCACAAGAGCCGCTCTGCAAGCCAGACGTGGGAAGAAAAAATCTGGGTGCCTTGTCTTGTGAAACCTTGCTGCGAGCACAGCCCTCACGCGGTTAATTTCGAAGTGCTGTTTATTAATCTTAGTGTATGATTACTGGCCTTTTTCATTTATCTATAATTTACCTAAGATTACAAATCAGAAGTCATCTTGCTACCAGTATTTAGAAGCCAACTGCCACGCCGACTCCAGTGGAGTCTGCTTAGCATGGGAAACCATCTATCAGACCATGATAGGGGCTTCAGAGACCTATCTCTGAGTTTTGGGACTTCACCGGAGTCTACCTCGGAGAATAGGGCTTCTAAGAGGTCTACTCCTGGAAAAAGGCTGGCAAAGATGTGTTTCTGCCTATCTTTTCCTCATAAGAGTGCCTATTAATCTT
>NW_012267403.1:1076995-1089690 GCF_000151885.1 Dipodomys ordii | reverse complement strand
AGAAACAAGTGCCTATCAGGCGACCAGCTGGTGACCACCCAAGAATGAAGCCATGCAGCAAGATTATGTAACCTTTTGCCCTTTCTTATGGAGACTTTTTGCTATAAAAGTTTGTTATCCTCTGCATTAAATCGCACTCAGCATCCACTCCTAATGTGTGTGAGTTGTCTGTTTGCCATCTCCCCATCCTATTCCAGGTTCCTCCCCTAGGTGTCCTCCCTCGTCCCGACAGAACCCCGTCCGTGGCAGCCAACCATGATTATTAATGATGTCCAACCCGTCTGACCTGCCAGGGTCCTTCTGACACTGCTCTGACAGCCCTCTCTCTGCACTCCACCTGACACACCAGGCGCTAATTCAAGGAATTTCTTCTTGCTTCTTTCTAGAAAGAGAAATGGTAACTTTTGTGAATTAGGCTGTAACTACTTTATAACTAACATGTCCTGCCTATCATCTCTCAGCTGCAAGGAATTCTGGTGAGTCGCCACTATCAGAGCTTCTACTCCTTCATAGATTTTCAATGGCCCAGCTCTGGGTGGACATCTAGTTTTTTTTGTTTTTTTGTTTTGTTTTGTTTTGTTTTTTGGAAAATGTACTCAGCCAGAAAGGCAAGTCCTTGGCAGCTGTGGCAGAGTTACAGTTCTGTGGTTTCATGTTGGTTATCTTATAGTTACTGTGTAATTAGTGCCACTTAATGTATGTTACCAAAAATAAATATATCTACCCCAGACTAGATGTAGTATTTTTTGTATAATTCGATTTCCTAATACTGATACTTGCCATTCCCACAAAAAAAATGTTTTTTTAAGAAAACAAAAAAAAAATACGAGTGTATCCGGAAATAAAGTCAGATGGAAAAATTCATTTTTAAAGTTCCCGTTTTGTCAATTTCTCTGATAAAATATGGCCATTTCACTGAAAACAGCCCCTCCCTCATCTCCCAGTACCCTGTTTGGGAGCTGGGCTAATTATATAGGAATTTGGTTTCACGCCTTAGGCAAATAAGACACTTGGCATAGCCTTTTTCACCTGGACTGCAGGATCTGGCTCTAATTCACAGTGCTCCTTTCTTACTGTATCCAGGTTCCCTCCCACAGGAGCCACCAGTTCTCATGAGAGACACTGGGGTTTCTCTTCTCTCCAGCTGACTAAACTTTTTTTCTGTACCAGTTAATTTTTCCAAGTAATAGAATAAAGGCAGTTTTCTAAACTTCCTGTAAAAAAATAAAATAAAATAAAGGATTAAACATAACTTTATAGGGCATTCTATCCAATGACACATTCTTCTCAAGGCAAAAGGGAACATTCTCCAGGACAGCTTGTATGTTAGGGCACAAAAAACAAGTCTCACTGAAGTAAGGTGGCTGAGCCTAAGTAATTTCTTGCATTCACCCTGGTACTTAGACAGGAGATGGGCAGCTATTCACCCAGCTCCAAGGCCTATGGGCAGCTATTCACCCAGCTCCAAGGCCTAGACGTGAGACAAGCCATCCTTTAGAATACAGATACCTAGCAGCCATTTTGTTGCCTACACAGGAGATGGGAACTGTCCATCCAGCCCCAAGGCCTGGAGGTAAGACAAACCATCCTTTGAAGTGTAGATGCCTGGTTCAATGGGATGAGCTAGGAAGGCTCTGCTTTAGAGAAATGCAGATGCCATAGCCTTAGGAAAGCTGAATGCTCTGGTTCTGCATTTATTATCTCTCTAAATGGCCTGAATCACCAGCCTCTTATGCATACCCTATATGGAAGATTAAGGCATATCTTCCCTAGATGAAAAAGTTCTGCTAGTACCTGAGTATGTCCACTTAAAGTCTGGCATCTTGTCTCTATGGTAGGGGGAGGGTGATAACCTTCCCAGGTGATGAGCATTCCTGGATCCTTGGAGACAGGGGCAGGTACTTGTGTTATAGGCTGCTAAACCTGTCAGTACAGTGTTTGGGACTGGGAGTGTCCTGTGACCCTGCCCCCCTGCCCAGACCCTATGTAGGTATGGAACAGCATAGGTGTGGGGACACCATGCCACGTGTGTCTCCATTATTGCCCCCTGTGTTGGTCTCCTGACTCATCTCTGGTCATTATGGTGTACCAATTCAGCTCTCCATTGGAGCTGAATTGGTTTGTTGGTGTTGTTTTTGTTCTTTCTTTCCTCTCTGGCCTGTTTCCTAACCATGTTTTGTGTATTTGGGGGCTGCAAACCTTTGTAACAATGGGCAGCCTGCAGCCTGCTAACTTTGTAATAAAGACTACAATATTCCATCTACCTAAATGTGGCTTCTGGGATGACTCACCTTACAACTGAAGTGCCCCGTTTTTGGATGCTTCTTCATAGACCACCAGAGACCACGATCAATGCAAACAGCAAAGAGTCATTTACTGCAAGCTTGAGCTTGGTCCTATGCGCACTCGGCAACCGGTGACGCTAAGAGGCCCTGAGCATAAAATCAGCACAGTTTTTATAGTATTGAGCAAACAACTTTAAGGAACTTTTACATAAGAAATTACATGATTGGTTAACATTTAAAGCAAGCTAAGCTTGATCTTTACAGAAAAATATCCTTGGTCCATAGCTTGACCAAAAACGGTTATGAGTCACACCTGGACCAACAGTATGCATGGCATGTCTCGCCCTGGGCTCTGAAGAACCGGTTGGTCAGAAAATTATATGGTTTTCCTCAGAACCGAAACTCTTAGCCCTAAGTCACTGAGGGGGGGGGGCAACACCACTTGGGGGCTAATTCCTGCCTTAATCAAATGCCATCTATGGCTCCAAGAATTGTGCATGGCTTTCTGTCATAAATTCTTAGCATTGGGGCTAAAGTGGGCCACGAGTTAAGTTGCAGAACTGAGATTGGGTTTAAGTAAAATGGAATTGCTTAGGTTTTTCAACAACATCACCAAATTTAAGAAATTTGAAAGTATAGCTACTCTCTTTTTCTGATCATAATATATGAAACTAGAAATCAATATTATAAGCAGAATTAAAGAGTGAAATAAATGCAAAAAGGACAACATGCCTGTAATCAAGAAAAAATGAAAAGGAAATTTAAAAGTAGATTGAGAAAGCTGAGAATGGAAATACAATACACCAGAACCTTTGGGATACAATGAAATTAGTTTAACTTTAGGGTGTGTGGGCCTCAAGCTCCTGCTTGGCATTTTTGCTCAAGGCTAGATTTCTACTAGAGCCATACCTTCACATGTGGATTTAGGCTGGTCAATTGAGGTAGGAGTCTGATATTTGACTCTCCAGACTGGCATTGAACCAAGATACTCAGATCTCAGCCTCCTCAGTAGCTAGGATTACAGGCATGAACCACCAGCACCAGGCAAAGGTGTGTGTGTGTGTGTGTGTGTGTGTGTGTGTGTGTGTGTGTGTTGCCACAAACAATAGGATCATATTCTTTTCTTATGGCTGAATAATATTCCATTTTGTATATATGTTTTATTTTCTTTATCCATCAATGGGCACATCAGTTGATTCCATAATTAGCTATTGTGAATGCTGCCAAAATAAACATAGTAAAGAAGATATAACCTGGATATATTATTTTATTTCCTTCAAATACATAGCCAGTAGTGAAGCTAGTCACATCATCTAGTTTACCTTTTTAGTTCATTATTTGTCTACCACTTTCCATAATTGTTCTAGTAATTTATATTCCCTAATGAATGTTTTCATGTACTTGGCTATTTGTAGATCTTCTTTTGGGAAGTGTATATGTATCCAGATTATTGATTTTTAATCAGATTGTCATTCTTTTGTCACTGAGTTTTTGTAGATAAACTTATGTTGAAAAAAAAGACTACATTGAATAAATAAATAGCCTAGCGTTACATCACAAAGAACACAGTGTTTCCAGTGTGGTGAAGGGGGTGGGGAGGGGATAAAGACTGCAGCAGAAATTAATCAAAGAAAGAATAGAAAAACTACTAGAAAATGACAAAGTTTAAAATTGAAATGAATATGAAAACATTACTAAGGATGCCCCAGAAATAAAAAGTCCCTGAAGGAATTATGAATAACTAACTATATGCCAACAAATTAGATAATCTACAAGAAATGGAAAAAATTCTAGAAGCATAAACCTATAAATATTAAATCATAGCTGCTAGCCGGTAGTTCACACCTATAATCTTTCATTGAGACTCACAGTTCAAAGCCAGCCAGGGCAGGAAAGTTGGTAAAACTCTTACTTCCAATTAGCTACAAAAAAAGCTGGAAGTAGAGCTATGGCTCAAGTGATAGAGCACTAGCCTTGAGCATAAAAGCTCACAGACAATGCTTAAGCCCTGAGTTCAAGCCCTAGGTCTCTCTGTCTCTGTCTCTCTGTTTGTCTCTCTCTCACTCTCTCTTATTCTTTCACTCTCTTGTTCTCTCTCTCGTACACACATGAAGAGTAAATAAAAAAACAAATAGAAAATCTGAAAAAAAATCACTAAAATAAAACAAAACACCTCAACAATGAATGCTGGTGACCTGATGGCTTCCAAACTGAATTGTATTTAATGTTCAAAAGAGCACTAGTACCAACTTTTCTTATGCTTCTTTAAATAAACAGAACTGGAGAGAAAATTTCTAAACTCACTTTATGAAGTCAATATTGTACAAAAATTGAATATACCGCTTGGAAAATAAAACTACAGACCATATTTCTGATCATAGAGTAATAAAATGCCAAATTTAGCAGTGCGTCAAAATGACTATACATCATTACAAAATGGGATTTGTCCCTGAGATTCAAAGTTGACTAAATATCCACAAATCAATTAATATGATATACCACATTAAATGAGCAAAAAACAACAATGATATGCTTACTTCAATAGATGCAGGAAAAGCAACAGACAAAAACTCACAACAAGTAAAAAGAAAATTCTGCCAACATAATCACAGCCATTTATTAGAAAATCTAGGGTAATCTCATAATTAAAAGGGAAAAATGAAGGTTTTCCACTAAGATTCAGAATGTGGTAAAATGCCATTTTTGGCATTGTTATTCAGCATAGTATTAGAACTTCTAGTATAAGTATAGAAAATGCTTAAGCCCCTCAAAATCTTTGATCTAGCCCTACCACAGCAACAAGAGGCAAGAATTGAATTTTTATAAATCTGGTAGCATTTTTCATAATAACATAAACATCAATATCAGCTAACATCACATACCCCACAAAAAGACAAGGGGTTCCAGCTATCCTGATAGGGATGAATTAATTGAACAAATACAGCAGATCAGCTTTTAAATTCTGGCAAGAGAAATCAGAAAAGAAAAACAAGTAAAAGTCATCCAAATCATAAAGGAAAAAGCAAAATTATCTCTATGTTCAGATGACAGGATCCTATATGTAAAAACCCAAACATTGAACTCAGAATCGTTAGAATCAATAATGAATTCAGTGAAATTGCAGGATTCAAAGTCAAAATACAAGCTCATTAGCATTTTATACAGAAATAGTACCTTAAATGAAAAAAATCAAGAGAATAATCTCATTTATGCTGGCATTATAAAATAATTAAAATACATAAGAGTAAACTAAATTAGAGTGGTAAATATTTATAAACTGAGAGCAACAAAGAAATTATGAAAGAACCTAGACACAAACAATGAGTTGGGACTTCTGGATCAGAAAAGTTAATACTGTTAGTTGGGCATCAGTGGGTCATTCCTGTGATCCTAGCTATACAGAAGGCTAAGTTCTGAGGATCACAGTTCAAGCCAGCCTGGTCAGGAAAGTCTGTGAGACTCTTACCTTCAGAAGTGGAAGTGTAGATCAAATGGTAGAGTGCTACCTTGAGAAAGAAAGCTCAGAGACCATACACAAACCCTGAGTTCAAGTTCCACTATGAGCACAAAAACATTTGATTTCAAATTCTGCTTTTTAGCTAGAATCAAAAAGCTGCACAAGGTGCTGGAAATGTGGCTTAGTAGTAGTGTGCATGCCTAGCATGCATGAAGCCCAGAGTTTGATTCCTCAGTACCACATAAACAGAAAAAGCCAGAAGTGGTGCTGTGGCTCAAGTGGTAGAGAGCTAGCCTTGAGCAAAAGAATCTCAAGGACAGTGCCCAAGTCCTCGGTTCGAACCCCAGGACTGGCAAAAAAAAAAAAAAAAGCTGCACAAGGTGGTTTTATTTTAACATGTCCATTTATGTATTCAATGCATCTTTATCAGAGTCACCCTCTCCATCATTTTCCCTCCTCCACTCTATTCCCCCTTCCCACTGAGTTTCCTTGTTCAATTTTCATGCATACTCATAGGTTATAATGACTATATGTTCCCTCTTTCACCTCTCTGTTCATCCATTCTCCTTCCAGTAGTACACACACCACAATAGAGACATGTTTAAACTTGCTAATGTTATTTTTGTTAGACTTCATGCTGAATTAGTACTGAGCTACTGAAGATAATTATTTGAATATTTCCTAAATATTTGCTACATCTAATACAGAGGGATATAAATCAGGTAACAAAAGCTGGGAACTACAAAGTTGAACAAGATATTGTTGTGTTGTCAAGAATACATAGTCTAAGAAGGAAGATAATCATACTGTTATATGGGAATTCGATCACAAGATACAAAGAAGCCACATTTTGCAAGGCTGAATTGGGAGTCTTTTATTAGAAAGCCTGCGACTGCAAATGGATTCATGTCCCAAGGACTTGCAGCCTCAACTACAGTTAATATTGTTAGGAAACTGAGCCACAAGAGTAGTAGAGTAAAAAAAAAGAGCAGAAAACAATCTCAACAAACCAGATCAACTCTAATGGTGAGTTGAAGAGGGATGCCATGGTGACTTGAGAAGTTAGGAGACACAAGGCATCACATAATGGTGGCAGAGGTGGAGAGGTTTAAATAAAGTCATGATTAGGGGGTAAGGTCAAGGGAGCTCCAGAGTTCAAAGAGTCTTATGAGTTTATGGTACAGGTCTGGCACATGGTGTTAACTTAGACCTAGTATCCATAGCCAGGGGCTGGTGGCTCACACCTGTAATCCTAGCTACTTAGGAGGCTTAGATCTGAGGGTCCAGGTCCAAAGCTAGCTTGGGTAGGAAATTCTGTGAGACTCTTATCTTCAATTAACCACCAAAAAAGCAAGATGTGGAGTTGTAACTCAAATGGTAGAGTACCAGTTGTGATCAGAATAGGCTATGGGATAGTGCCCAGGCCCTGAGTTCAAGCCCCAGGACCAGAACAAAAATATAAACAAGTAAAACAAAAAGTACAAGTAAGTTAATATTATTGCTTACATATATGTGTTAGGTCCATCTGGAAAAATGGCCCCTTCCCTTTGTTCTCCCGTGGTCTTTTCCCTGAAAGTCCCCACCCAGCACTTGTAACTAAGGTAACTGGTGCACTTGGGGGCAGTGGGAGGTTCCCCAGGCTTTGATGTCATCACTGCAGCAACACCTCCTTCCTGCCCTTCACTGTGGCCACATCTCCTCTCCACACTCTCCCTATAAATATACACTGAATGATATATACATATACATATATATGTGTGTGTACACACTGGGTCATGATAAATTATGTAGGAATCTAGATAGTCACACACTGAGGCCAAAGGAGAATATGTATAGGAATGGTTGCCAAAGCTCAATAGCTATGCACATACGGTCATATAAACTAATATTCTATGAAGTGAACTCCCAGAAAAAGAAACAAGAGACATTTTTAGTTGCCATTGTTGCTGTTTTTGTTTTTGTTTCTTTTTGTCTTGTTTGTTAGTTTGTTTGTATTTGGGAAGGTAAGAAAGGGTATGGAAAAGGCAGAACAGGGTGAACAAATATAGCAGTGGTACTCACTAGACATTATGTGGAAAATGAACTGTATATCTCATGTGTGGGGATGGGAGAGAAAAACTAGGAGACAGTGATGGAAGGGGAAATATGGTTCAAAAAAATTGTACTCATTACTCATTACATGATTCATGTAACTATGACACCTGTGTATATAAACTCTACCATAACAATAATAATAAAATGGTTCAAGGCCCTGAGTTTAAGCCCCGGTACTGTAAACAGTTAAAAAATATAGACCATGTGCTAGCAAAAGCAAGTTGTTTCCAGATTTTAAAAGCAATTATGTCAATCCATGTTGTATTTTATATATTTTATTCACTTTAGAATGTCCCTCCTTTTCTTGCTCACCTTGCAAATTCCTAAATTATTTTGTTCTGGTCCTAAGTGCTTGAACTTAGGGCATAGATACTGTCTCTTAACTTTTTTGTTTAAGGCTGATGCTTTATTACTTGAGCCACAGCTCTGCTTCTAGCTTTTTGCTAGTCAACCGCAAATAAGAGTCTCACAGTCCTTCCTGCTCAGTCTGGCTTTGAACCAAAGTCCTCAGATCTCAGCCTCTGAGTAGCTACAAGTACAGGTAGGAGCCACCAGTTTTTGGCCTTAGTATCTTCTTGTCTGTACAGCCTCTGTAAAGCCCACAAAGAAAGATATCTGCATTGGTAAATGCTCTGGATCAAGTGTACATGAAGTGTATAGGATGTCCTCTCTTTGCTAAATAGTGATACATGAGTGATACAAGTAAGTGGGTCCTTGTTCTCTGGACCATATAGAAAAAATGCCAGAAACAGAGATAAACTTGGACAGAAGAAAAGTTTATTGTGAAGTGAAATACAAAGCTGCCCAAGGAGATGGACAGGAAGCCAGAGCTTGTTATCCAATTTCAGTCTCCTTTTATCCCCTCCTCAAGAATTTGGGGGCTAGATGGGAAGGGGTCAGGAGCAATGTATTGGCTCTGAGAAAACTGGTCAGGTGGGAAATAGATCATCTTTCAGGAGTGATGGATGATCTGACCCCTGGAGGATGGTGCAGCACAACTGTGAGGTTATAGAACCACTGACTGCAGGTATTTTGCCATCAAGACCACTGACTATGGCTGTCTTTCCATCCATAGGTGGCAGTCATACCAGAAACTTGTAATTACACAAGTTTTCTTCTCCTCTTCATTCTAAGATCCCTCAACTTGCCTGAACCTATTATACATGGTACATTTGTAGGTTTAACTCTATTGGGAGTCCTTGCTGGTATTGTTTGTTTTCAGTGTCTTTGGTCTCAGAAAAGATGTGAACTCTGTTGTGCACCTCAAAGCACTGAAGAAAAATCTACTGCATCAAGTTTTAGACCCAATCCAAAGATAAATGTCTCAGAAAGTACAGTGCTCTGATCTCAATCTGACACTGGTCTAGACCTGCCTTTCACCAATGGGAATAACACAGAAGTACCATATTGATAATCCCTATATCAGCCTCTCCAGTTGTTGCCTGCTTAAAGCCTTCCTAGATACCATCTCTGACTTTCAGTAAAGCTATTGTTCTCTATCCTATTTCCCTATTGGCTGGTACAATCCATTTAGGCCAACCTTAGGTCTACATCCCCCAGTCACCCTATTCCAGAATTCTTTACTATATATCCTGAAGCTCCTTGCTGAGAGAAGCATTGAGAAAGTCAACCACAGCCCTGGACCTTGAAGGCAATTTTCTGTTTTCAAAAAAAATGAGTTGAGCTAAGCACCAGTGGCTCACACTTATCTTAGCTACTCAGGAGGCTGAGATCTGAGGATTGAGGTTCAAAGCCATCCAGGGCAGGGAAGTCCATGAGTCTCTTCTAATTAAGCACCCAAAAGCAGGAAGTGGAGCTGTGTCTCAAGTGGTAGAGCACTAGCCTTGAGGGGGGGAAAAAGTTCAGAGATAGAGTCTAGGCCCTGATTTCAAACCCCAGGACTGACACAAAAATACTAATGAGTTGTCTTTAAATCTCTCTTGTGTGGTTTCTAATATTTGCAGTTAGCGGCTGCTGCCATTTCTTTCTCCTAAAGAGACAGGCAGGGCTTTGCTTAAAAACAGTCTAATTTAGTTGATGGGTTGGGAAAATTATGTCTGTGGTAGGAAGGTTCTCATCAATCTATAGTCTTTAGGTTTCTATATGCATTACAACGTGTGTCCTGTGTTTATATGCTGAAAAACCTGACAGGAAGGTGGCATTTCATTTGTGCTGATTAATGTTCACTAAAGTGTTTGCCATTTAACTCTCATTTGGAGCCTTGCTTCCCACAAGACATGTAAGGGAATTTGAAGATTCAGCTCACTCTGGGAGCTGGGGGACTTGACTATCAGCATTAAATGAATGCATATATGTGAATATTTATCTTCTTTTTCAGACCAGTATTGAAAAAAACTTTAAAGACAGGTGGAGGTCAATACACAAAGTAGAATTTCTACCAAAGGACTATACAGGCTGTGAATTTTAAAAAGACAATGGCAAAGGATTCACTTTCTTTCTCTAAGGGTGAATATCTACTGATGCTAATAGGTAATCTGGCTTCTGAGATATAATTAATCTAAAAACTTTTGCAAGTGGTAAACACAATAAGTTTCTCCAGAGTAATCAAAATTATTTAATACCTTGGTCTTTTATAATTGCTAATGAACAATTCCCTTAGACATCAGACAATTAGTTGGAGAAAGCTACTCATAATTCACTCATGAAAACTTCTGGAGCTTCTGGTCTAGCATGGAGTGTGTGTGTGTGTGTGTGTGTGTGTGTGTGTGTGCGCACGTGCACGCGCACGAGGGCGCAGTGCTGGTATTGGGGCTTGAACTCAGGATCTGGAGTTTTCTTTCAGATTTTTGCTCACTGCTTGTACTCCTACTTGAGTCACAGCTCTACTTTCAGTTTTTTACTGGTGAATTGGAGATAAGAACTTTAGGTATTTGTCTGATACAGTTTGGCATCCAACCTGGATCCTTTGAACTTAGCCAACAGAGTAGCTAGAATTAAAGGCTAGAATTACAGGAGTAGCAATCCTCAACCCTTAGGCAATAGTTACAGGTAGCCAAACTGGGTATCATTTAGTATTCTAGAATATGGAGATGTCTCTGGGCCTAGCTGAAACATAGGGATAACAGGTAAGATTTAGGGCTTCTTGTCCTCAGATACGCTTTTCCTCTTACTATGTGTACACATTCATAGAGAGTTGCCAAGTTTCTACTATTTCAAACAGGGCAGTTTTTATAGCTAGTGCCTAGGTCTCCTAGATCTAGTAACAGCATTTAAATGGTGGGAAAGTTAACTCCTGTGTTAGTTGTTTCCTTGATACAACTTGAGTTCAGCCCTAATTATATTTAATAAAAATAATAAATTTTCCCACTCTCCTATCTATCCTGATTCAGGTTAGACACTTAACTTGATTTCACCTGTTTTCCCATTTGAAAATTGGGAACCAGAATTCCTGCCTACTTGATGAATAAAGCTGTTATAAAAATGAAATGAGCCAGGCACAGTAGCTCACAGTAGTTCACACCTACAATCCTAGCTACTCAGGAAGCTCAGATCTTAGGATCATGGTTTGAAGTCAGTTTGAGCAAACAAATCCAAGAGACTCTTACCTCTAATTAAAGAGTAAAGAGAGGAAAGTGGAGATGTGGCTCAAGTAGTAGAGTGCCAGCCCAAGAGCATAATAGAAAAGAATGAAGTGAGCATGAAAATGCTTTCTAAATAGCTAAAGACCCTACAGTCCAGATTACTCAGTAATCCTTTATTAACAAGTCTTCACAGGAGAACAATTACAACAGCTTCATGCTGAGGCCTGGGCTCCAATAATAAAGGAAAAATAATTGCTAGCTATTCCTACCTTTCCAAGGGTTTGGAAGATTTATTTGGAAGAACTTTGCTCTAGAGGAGGATGGGTAAAAAGAAGGAAATGATTTAAAGTCTGTACAGTGAAGGATAATCCCTAGAGAAAAGTGGTAAAATCAATACAGACCAACACAATCAATTACTGACACAACCTGGGTGAGAAATAGCCTGGCCTACCAGCCTCACTTGGTTTTTTCAGTTGAAGACAATCGATTTACTAGATTGGAAAAGGGATCTGAATTGGGAGCAGAGATTAAATTCCTTCAGTTCTGCATTCTTAAGTTTTTACCAGCTGCCAGAAAACAATTTGCATGATAAATCTCCTTTCCTTCACAGGAAAGTGAATATTAAGGTCAACCCTGCAGGGAAAGAGAATGAGCCCTTAATCTCCTTGGGGGTGGAGTTCAGCAGTTTAGCTGAGAGAAGCTAGGAACCATAGGAAGGTTTTGAAAATAAAATCTGTGCAATTGGCTTGTCGGATTGAAACCCCTTTGTACCACTACTTTAAGATGATTAAAAATACTAATAAAAATTGTTAATAGTTTTGAGTTAAAAAAAAAGTAATGTCTTTGCAGGGCTGGGGGTTTAGCTCAGCAAAAGAGCACCTGCCTGGCCATCACAAGGCCCTGAGTTCAGTCCTCAGCTCTGGAAAAAAAAATAATGTCTTTGCAGTGACTTGCAGGTGCTATCTGTCCCAATCCGCATGACTTCAACGAGGGCAATGAACCTAAGCGAGAAGGAATGAAGGGACAAGAGACACGAAGAATGACAGCAAGACAAGGATTTTGATCAAGCTGCCAAATTTTATTTTTCACACAGGGGTATTTATATGCTTAGAATAAGGAAGCTTTTTCATTGGCCGTAGCAGCTGCAGGACGTTTGCTTAGGGCAGTGTGAAAAGGTGGTCCTTTTTTTTTTTTATTTGTGAACATACTGTACCGAGGGGTTACAATTACATGGGCAGGATAATGCGTACATTTCTTACCAAGCATTGCAGCCTCCTCCTTTTGTTTACCCTTCACATCCCTTCCCAGCCTCCCCCC
>NW_012267403.1:1055889-1075985 GCF_000151885.1 Dipodomys ordii | reverse complement strand
CTCTTCAGCTCAAGGCGAGCGCTCTACCACTTGACCTACAGCGCCACTTCCGGTTTTCTGGTGGTTTATTGGAGATAGGAGTCTCACGGTCTTTCCTGCCCGGGCTGGCTTTGAACCGCGATCCTCACATCTCAGCCTCCTGAGTAGCTAGGATTACAGGCGTGAGCCACCAGCGCCCGGCCTGATCTCTTTTTTTACAAGGTCCAATTGTGAGTAACAAAATTAACAGTACCAAAGGCCCTTACATATTTTTCCAGTCCTGACTCCGTGTATCACAGCTAACTTAATTTTATACCAGCTGTACTCATAAGCTCTAATTGTAAGACATACTCATACCATTTGCTACATACTTAAACTTTCTGAGGTTTGTCTTCCTTTTTTTATAAACATTTTAAGACATTCCTTACTTTTTAAATCCTTTCTTATCCAGTGGATACCAATTTTTCCTCAATTTCTTTCCCAAGGCTTTTTTTTGGGGGGGGGATCCAGTCGTGGGGCCTGAACTCTGGGCCTGGGTACTGTCCCTCAGCTCTTCAGCTCAAGGCTAGTGCTCTACCACTTGAGCCACAGTGCCACTTCCGGCTTTTTTCTTTTTGCTTACGTGGTGCTGAGGAATCGAACCCAGGGCCTCATGCATGCAAGGCAAACGCTCTACCACTGAGCCACCTTCCCAGCCCTCCCAAGACTTTCTTTACTACCCTCCTCTTCTTTACAATTCCTTGAGCTTCTTGTGGCTAGAGTTTAAAACTGCCCAATTTTTCCTGTGGCTTGTGGAACCAAAGTTATCTCAGAACAGCCTCAAGGCACCACTGAGATGGAGAAGCTTGCTAGATTTTAAGGGTAAGAGCGGGGCTGGGTCTCATTCCTTTTACTACCTGCATTGATAACACACACTCAGGAGGAAGCAGGTTATTCCCATACCAAGCCAAACTAGACTATGAATATAGAGTAGATTTCCAGTCACTAAGCCCTGAAGTGCCCAAGGCAAGCCAGTGATATCATTGTCCCAATATCCACTGGGGGAAGAGAGGGTTTCTGGGTATCACCCAAAAGAATGTCCCACAAGATCTTAGATTTAGCAGCAGTCAACCAGGAAGCAGACTCAGGTGATGGAACCAGGCAGGAGTTCAGTCTACTTTTACCACGGTGGAGGTGGATGGAGGTGGTCTGGGTGATGATATAGATTTCCTCCAGGGGTGACTGTTAGGCTGTCATCGAACTTTACCCATTAGGGTGTGTAGCAGCAGCAGCAGCAGGGTCTTTCAGTGGCTCCAAGGGACTGTCACACCTCATGCTGGGCTGCAAATCTCTACACAGACTGGTTAAGGATACTTTACATAGGCTTGGGAGACTTTGGCCCCATTGGTTTTCAAGACTGTTTAGACAATAGCCCAGGACAATTAACCAAAATGACAACTTTTTTACTAACCAAATATTTTTGTAAACAGACACGGAAGGTTTAGTCTTGTAACCATCTCCGACAGGTGCAGTCTCCACACTTGCACACCTGGTAACGTTATTCTTTATGCCTTTTATTAAAAAAATAATTATTTTATCTATTTTGCCTCATTTCTCCAAAACTGACTCTGGACTCTTGATCTTAAAAGGGGGTTGATGGGCAAAGATCCATCTTCTGTAACTTCTTCAAGCTGACTTCAGGGGTGTTGATCCTACCTAGCCAGGAACCTATAACCTCAGCCTATTTTACAAAGAGGCTATCAGGGTTAGATGTCATTAAGAACAATATTTTAACTTTTGACAACTGCACAGACCTTTTCTCCGGCTACAGCAGTGTAGCTTGTTTAGCACTCTGGTTTGCAAAAGCATCTTTCTGAATGGCTTAGGAATGTGATCTCTAGTGACTCTAACAATGCCTAAATTACCTGTGCAGGCCTTCAGACATGTCAATAGAAATACACTTTCAGGTTTACAAATTTTTTCTGAGCAGATGAGTTTCATGTAACTGGTGTCAGCTCAAAAGTTACTGCCAATTAGAGCTTTTGGCACATATATGGGTTGGGATTTAAACTATCTGCCACATTTTATAACTTTAGCTTTTTACTACTATCACAGAGGATGGCAAGTTCCTGTCCCTTACAAGGCAGTCATGACCATTAGGCATGTTTACAAACTATCTTCCCATGACCTCCTGGCTCTGACCAGTTTTGAAGGGCCACGCACAAATGACTCTAGGATCTGACATTATTTCTCCCATCCAAGCAGTGGCTTACTGCCTCTGGATGCTCCTCCAATGCTTTTGTCCTAGGAATGTCTTCTCCACACTGGGATAAATGCCTCATTGGCATTTCCCTTAGCTGGTCACTGGACTTGAACTTGGGGCCTGAGTGCTGTCCCTCAGCTCTCCTGCTCTAGGCTAGCACTCTGCCACTTTGAGTCCCAAAGTAACTCTGCTTACTCTTTCAGCACTCTGCTGGCTGATTAGAGGTGACAGTCTCACAGGGACCTTTTTCTACCTGGGCTGGCTTTGAACCAGTTTGCAGATCAATGAATCTTATAAAAGGCCACTTTACTCCAATTAAAAGCAACAAGGAGGTCAATATAGAAGTAGCTTTTAAGCATGCTCTTACCTGGAACTTATTAAGAGCCAAAGTTACACATGACAAACTTGTAAGAATCCTCTGTGCTTTGCTCTGGGCTTTCTGGAAACTGTTAAAAAAAAAAACCTATAAGAGCAAACTGGAATAGCAATTATTTTGGTGTTAGGTTTTTTAAAAGAGGTAGCAGAATAAAAACAGCACCATGCACGTGGTATTCAGGTAAGGCGTAGGTTTATTCATCATTCTGGCTGGCACGAGGCCATGTTGGCCCTCCACGTGGCTGGGAAAGGCCTGGGAAAGAGAGAGCTGGGAAAGAGAAGACAGCTAGAAAAAGAGAGCATCTGGGCCTGGTCTAGGCCCTATCTAGGGTATGGTCCAGAGAAAGGTGTGGCCACATCAAATTCAGATGTGACCTCAGTGGATGCAGATGTGACCTCTTCCAGGTGTGCCAGTTGCCTAGGTAATGCAGGTACTGGGTGGAGACTTTGCTGGGAGGAGGGTAGAGTCTGTTTGCCATCCAGGAGTGGACCTTACATTTGGTAATCCTAATTTTTCCTTTGTGCACTTTGAGGCAAATGTTAAGAACAATTTTACTTTTAAACTTTATATCCAAAAATCCATTCCTAATTTTTTAAAGCCTCTTATTAATCTCTTTTAATACTTTATACTTTAGTTTTCATTTGTGTTTTGAAAAGATCCCTTAAAATCTTGAGGCCAAGTGTCACTCATTGTCCCGACCCACAGGACATCAATGAGGGCAGTGAACCTAAGCTAGAAGGAATGAAGGGACAAGAGACACGAAGAATGACAGCAAGACAAGGATTCTGATCAAGCTGCAAATTTTTATTTTTCACACAGGGGTATTTATATGCTTGGAATAAGGAAGCTTTTTCATTGGCCATTAAGGAAGCTTTTTCATTGGCTGAAGCAGCTGTAGGATGTTTGCTTAGGGCAAGGTGAAAAGGTCGGATTATATAAACTCAGCCTCAAGATGTTCCAGTGAGATAGTCAAGCCTATCATGTTGAGAGACTCCCTTTTGGCTCCCAACAACTAATTGTCTCTTGGCTCCTTGTTTTAAAACAGATACACATTAAAAATTTTAAATTCAACTGACAAGAATTACAGTCCCCATCACTGTACCAAGAAGCTAGACTTAACACCTTTATGACTTTTAGAAACATCCTAATTGTAGAACATCATTGAAAGCAAGTCACATTATACAAATAACTTTTTAAGCCTCTTTTTAAGGCCTTCTTAATTATAATTTTAACACATCCAAGGGGCAGTTTTAGCAATACTAATCAGATCACCACATCACTAATTTTTACCATCATGTTTGACAGAACAATGATGGGCCACTCGGCCCCTCCTATGGAATGGACACACACCCAATCTGACTCTTTAGGTTAGATGAACTGCGTTTGTACCAGCTTGCCCTCTTTTACCATGTGTGGACTCCTCCCAGAGCCCATCCCACTATCGGTGGACTTCCCCCCCATCTGTCCCTCCATGCATGACCAGCTGAACTGCACTTCTGCCTGCTCACCCCTCACCCCTAAAGATAAGATCTTCTGTTGGCTTTTAAGTGTTTCCCTTTTTTTTGGTTCTTGAATAAAATATACAGTTTTAGACAGACAGAACACGTAATGTTTTTGACAGTGTTAAACTAACCTTTAAATTTCTAATATTTATCCCCAAATTTTAGCCAAGGGAATGAAATCCGAAACAGCTAATGCATTTTTTGTTAAGCAAGATAACTTGATTACAGTGTAAACAGCCTTATGCATTTTAAAATATTAGATTTTAAAACACCATATTTTCTCATTTTCAAGTTAAAGAATCCTTAGAAAGCCATTTAAAACAATATGAAAGTTCTTTAAAGTTTTTGGTAATGTTCAAACCTCATAACCTTTTACATTTTAAATTTAAACTCACCCAATAGTTACAGCATGCTGACAATTCTTATCTTGAACATGTTCACAAACACATACAAAACACACACAGATACTGAAGAACGTCCAAGGGGACAAAGTCCTCAGAACAACCCCCACAGCTGCAACGCCCCTCCCCGGGGGCTGGGGCAGAAAGGCCCTAGGGAAGAAATATAATGTTTTAAGAAACCTAAGCAACTCCATTTTTGTTTGACACTCCATCTCAGTTCTGCGACTTGACTCTTGATCCACTTTAGCCCCAATGCTAGGAATTTATGACAGAAAGCCATGCATTCTGTTGGTCGGGGTGTGACTCGTAACCTTTTTCCAGTCAAGCTATGGACCAAGGACATTTTTCTGTAAAGGTCAACCAATCATTATTTGCCCAGTTTAGCTTGCTTTAAATGTAAATGTTAACCAATCATGCAATTTCTTATGTAAAAGTTCCTTAAAGTTGTTTGTTCAATACTATAAAAACTGTGCTGATTTTATGCTCAGGGCCTCTTAGCGTCACCGGTTACCGTGTGCGCGGAGGACCAAGCTCGAGCTTGCAATAAACTGGCTCTTTGTTGCTTACATTGATCGTGGTCTCTGGTGGTCTTCTGGGGGGTCCCCGAATTTCGGTATAACAATACTAAAGTGCGCAAAAATCAAAATCAGTTGTATGTACATTTTCTAAAGTTTTTAAACAAAAATTTAAGACAGTATTTCTTTTAAACTAAGTACCTTTGTTGAGCTTCATTTTCCCAGAGCTTGCTTGTTTAGCAAGGCAATTCACCAATGGGTCTTTTGAATCCCTTCTGTTGGAGGAGGGTTGGGGGAGGGGGTCACCTTAAACTAACTGGCCTGATTTTTTTTATGCAATTTTACATTGTTAGGACTAGCTGAAAAGTCCAAACCAGACACAGAGCCTTCTACACCCTCCCCACTGGCAGCCTCCACAAGGAGAAAATGCAGCCTGAGGCTTGAAGGGAGCCAAACTATTCCAGCAAGCTTCCACGCCTCAGAGGGAGGGGAGTATAGCAGGTCTGTGATGGAGCCCAGCCAGAGGCTGGAACTTTTTAGTCCCCCCGAGATGTTCAAATAAATAACAAAAACGCAAATAAACACAAAACCAAGGATCCACACTTAAAACTGGTACCAATTTTAAAACAAAAATAGATAACAATCAAAGGCTGAGTTGGGGACTAAAGGGCCCCCAGCTCATCCCTACCAGAACTCTGCGCCATTCTCAGCAAGCTGAATCCAGAGTCTGCTGAGTGAGCCTGCCACCCTCACCCAGAACTTCCCTATCTCAGAAAACAGAACAGAAAACACACCAAAATAAACAAGACAGACAAGTGGCCACAAAGACAAAATCAGGTCTCAGTGAATGGGGCAACATCTCACCACCATTCACAAGTGGGACTCAAAGCCACTTACCAGGGGGACTTGAAAACCCTCTATTCACCTCCAAAGGATTTTTCTTTTAGATTCCTGCAAACGTTGACCCAGGGGCCTTCCAAGGCGGAGGAGAATTCCCAGTCATCTTGGGGCAAGGAAAAGAAGTCCCTAGTGGCCGTCCCCTTAGACGGACAGGTTCTCCCCCATGCTAAGACCCCCTGGGCCAAGACCCGAAGCTAAGATCTTGTTGGTGCCACTTTCAGGTGATCAGTGGTAGTTTCATCCTCAATATGGTTGATAAATTGAAGGTCCCTCCAGCTGGCCGTCCCACGTCAAGGGTGGGCCATTCCCACCAGCAGTAAGTAATTAGTTTTTCCTTTTTTAAACTTTTACACTCAAATTGGGGGCCCTGTCTTTAGCATCCTTGAAATGGTTAGTCAGGAGAGTCACAGGAGTACTCAGACTGCTCTGGTCCTGTCCCTTGTGGAGTGGGAAAGAACCCAACCCAAGGAGGAAACTACTGTAAGGACGAGGCACCCGAGAAGGAATTGATAAAGTCGGTGCCGGTGAGGGTTGGTGACTCCGGTGCACAAAAAGATGTCTTCTGGGGAATAAGTCGACCCCTGATCTCGTCCTAAAATTCCAAAAGGATTAAAATGGGAGAGCAGCTGGAGTGAAAGAAGCTACTGGCCGCCCGTTTTCAGGGGCTCCAGGATGCTCTCTGATCTGAGAATGAAAGTCAATTGAACAAGGAAAAAGAGGTGCTGAATTAGAACGACAAACACAGATGAGACAGAGACAGCATGCGCGTCGAGATTTGCACTCAAATCCACTCTTAACCTGCAGTGGCGGAGGGCGGACGTCCCCGTCCAAAGGCAAAATCTGCCAAACGGTGGAGGCCCAGTGTCCCCACCCGGGCGGTGACTTTCCCTACCTTAGGGTCGGTGCCCAAAGGCAAATCTCAAGTCCACCCATAACCCGCAGTGGCGGAGGGCGGACATCCCGGTCCAAAGGCGAAGTCTGCCGAAAGACAGCAGAGGTCTGGTGTCCCCACTCAGGAGGGCTTCCCCCAAGGGTCTGGGGAACATCTACCTAATAGCCCTACCTTATAGCACGTCCGCCAAGGTTTCTTGCCAGTCACAAAACCCTACTTGCAAGTCAGACATAAATGAGTCAACATGAAGCAGCTGTACCCCCACTTACTGGCCGGCTAGACAACTCACTGATCAGGCATCTGGGTGGGCTTCTGGGGGGGCATCCCGGACAAGCCCCCATCTGAAGTACCCCGTTTTCAGATGCCTCCTCACAGACCACCAGAGACCACAACCAATGCAACCAGCAAAGAGTCATTTATTGCAAGCTCAAGCTTGGTCCTCCATGCACTTGGTAACCAGTAATACTAAGAGGCCCCGAGCATAGAATCAGCATAGTTTTTATAGTATTGAACAAACAACTTTAAGGAACTTTTACATAAGAAATTACATAATTGGTTAACATTTAAAGCAAGCTAAGCTGGGCAAATATGATTGGTTGACCTTTACAGAAAAATATCCTTGGTCCATAGCTTGACCACAAATGGTTATGAGTCACACCTGGAACAACAGTATGCATGGCATGTTTCGCCCTGGGCTCTGAATAACTGGTTGGTCAGAACATTATATGGGTTTAACTGAAACTCTTAGCCCTAGGTCACTCAGGGGCAAAGTCACTCGGGGGCACCTTAAGGCACCTGCCTTAAGCAAACACCATCTATGGCTCCAAGAACTGTTTGTGCATGGCTTTCTGTCATAAATTCCTAGCATTGGGGCTAAAATGGGCCAGGAGTTAAGTCGTAGAACTGAGATGGGGTCTTAAGTAAAATGGAATTGCTTAGGTTTCTCATAATAAGAAGAGGACATACAAGAAACTCTCCATCTTGGAGGGTGGTTTTCATAGTACAAGGCTCCTCCCACATCTCCTCTCCAGGGCCCTATACTCATGCATGCACAGCTCTGGCACCTTTCATTGGTTGAGCCAGCACCCAGGACATTTTGGAAGCATTTGAACAGGAGCCCAAGGCATTCTGGGAACTAGAAGCACTAAGATGGGATATGGGGGTATACGTTATCAGCTACCTATATCTGCCACCTTTTATCCTTATCTATCTAACAATTCCCTTTTCTCTCAGAAGGGACAATGCCTTGCCCCAAAGGAATCAAGTAAACCTTGAATCATGTGTTTTTAGAGCTTTCTTTTTCTGGTCAGTCTTGGGGCTTGAACTCAGGGCCTGAGCATTGTCCTTTGAAGGATTGACACCCACCTTATTCCCCCAGGTCAAGCAAAGTACTTACCTGCTTGCCTCCAGGCAAGCCACTGAGACTTGGGCTCAGCTGAAAGTCTCCTCACCCCAGGTGGAACATTCCACTCTTGGCCTGGCCAAGGACACTTCCCTGGGCCCCCAAGAGACCATAGCCCATTTTTTAAAATTTTGTGCTTCCTTGCTAAACCTCATATAACCCAGACCCAAATCCAATCCCTTATACAATCCCCAAACCTGCGGGAAGGTCTGTGCCCCTCCCTGGTGGTGGAGTCCGGCCTATTGCCTTTTCTGTTCACTTCCATTTTCCTAACATCCTTGAGTTTTTCCGCTCAAAGCTAGCACTGCACCACTTTGAGCCACAGCTCTACTTCTGTTGTTTTGAGTGGTTAGTTGGAGATAAGAGTCTCGTGTGGATTTTTCTGCCTGGCTGGCTTCAAACTGTAACCCTCAGGTCTCAACCTCTTGAGGAGCAAGGATTACATATGTGAGCCACTGACCCTCAGCTGATTTTAGATTATTTATAGTCAGGTTATAGAGGAATTTGGAAAGCAAGGGACCTTTCTGGTCCCATAATATTAGCCCAGGTAAAATCACTCATATTTATGTAACATGTTCAAAAGCTGCTTTAGTTGGAAGGCTCTGACTACTTGCTTGGGACCACAAATCAATAAAAGCAGAATAAAAGCTTTGTCATCCTAGCCTCTATTTCATTTTTATATCTTGAGGCAATGGATTGTCAGACCACCTCAGACAGCCACCTCCAGGAACCTCTGAACACTTCTGAAAATGCCTGTGTACTGGACTTTTTGAAATATATATGGATAGTAGGTCTAACTGGCACCATTTTGACAACATGGTGGATGATTGGGAATTTCCAAAAACTCTAAGAGGTGAAGTTTCACCTCCACCCCCAGGTGATGGGTGTGCCTGAATTCCTAGCGGCTGGGGTAGGCACTTGGACAATAGGCTGCTGGACCTGCCAGACCTGTACCATGAACTCCAGAGACTCTTTGAACTCTAGAGCACTCTAGACTGTGACCCTGCACCCTGACCATGACCCTATTTAGGCCCAGACCACCTCAGCTGCTGTTTTGTGCCATGCCTAGTGTAGCTTGACTCTCCTCAGGTCACCATGGAGTCCCACCTCAACTCTCCATTAGAGTTATTCTAGTTTGTTGAGATTGTTTTTCTGCTCTTTCTTTACTACCCTCATGACTCAGTTTTCTAACAGTATTAAGTGTATTTGAGGCTGCAAGTTTTTTTGAAGACACGTGTCTGCTCCAAGTCACCAGCTTTCTAATAAAGACTCCTGATTTGATTTCTCAAAATGTGGCTTCTTTCTATCTCACGAATGCCCATATAATATTTTAACTATATATACCTTTCATTATTTGCCCCAAATTTTTCTGTTTAAAACATGGTTGTACCCAAGAAAACAGATGAAGATGGGCTGAAGTGCTATCTTCCTGTGGCTGCACATGCTCTACACTTTGACTCTATTTTTTTATATCAATTGTTATACCGAAATTCGGGGACCCCCAGAAGACCACCAGAGACCAAGATCAATGTAAGCAACAAAGAGCCGGTTTATTGCAAGCTCGAGCTTGGTCCTCCGCGCACACGGTAACCTGTGACGCTAAGAGGCCCTGAGCATAGAATCAGTGCAGTTTTTATAGTATTGAACAAACAACTTTAAGGAACTTTTACATAAGAAATTACATGATTGGTTAACATTTACATTTAAAGCAAGCATAACTGGGCAATTAATGATTGGCTGACCTTTACAGAAAAAATGTCCTTGGTCCATAGCTTGACCAAGGTTAAGAGTCACACCCAAGGTTACCAGTCACACCCAAGGTTACCAGTCACACCAGGACCAACAGAATGCATGGCATGTCTTGCCCCGGGCTCTGAAGAACTGGTTGCTTAGAAACTCTTAGCCAGTCCTAGGTGGCTAAGGGGGGCTATCACCTGCCTTAAGCAAACACCATCTATGGCTCCAAGAATTGTGCATGGCTTTCTGTCATAAATTCCTAGCATTGGGGCTAAAGTGGATCACGAGTCAAGCCACAGGACTGAGATGGAGTGTTAAACAAAAATGGAGTTGCTTAGGTTTCTTAAAACATTATATTTCTTCCCTAGGGCCTTCCTGCCCCAGCCCCCAGGAGGGGCATTGCAGCTGTGGGGGTCGTTCTGAGGACTTTGTGCCCTTTGAAGTCTTTTACTAAGCAACTCTAGGCTCCCAGGCTGACATTCCACTACTGCGTAACTAAAACCAGTCACAGTTAAAATCATACAAAAACCATAAAATCATCTAGCACAAAGCAATTCGTACAGAAGCAAAAATGGCTATTAGGTGCTGTCTTTACATGTATATTTTTTTTACGTTCTTCATTAATAAGTTATTTTTATTGTGAAAATATCATACAGAGGGGTTATAATTACATGAGTAAGGTAATGAGTACATTTCTTAGCAAGCATTGTTGCCTCTTCTTTTGTTTCCCCTTATCATCCCTATCTCCCTCCATCTCCCCCCTCTCCCCCACTCCACCACCCCCACCAAAGTTGTAAAGTTCGTTTTTTGACATAAAGTCTTGTACATCTCATTGTTGCAATGGGTCCACCTGTACTTGACTCTATTTAGAAATCAATGACTGAACCTGACTGTAAAGCTGAATTCAGAAATCCTTACCCAAAAGACCACCAGAGACAGTCACCAATGTAAAAGCAAAGGAGTCTTTATTGCAAGCTCCAGCTTGGTCCCACCCCCTCTCCCCCACCTCATACATGGCAGCAGCCCATGACACTGAGAGGCCCCGAGCCCAGGGTTACAGCACTTTTTATATATATTTTTTAGGGAAGGCAGGGGCTTTGCATACATCATAACTTCTTGTAACAAATGACTACAAACCGCAGGAAAATCATAAAACAACTCTATAGTATGATTGGTGCGCTACAAAGCGGGAAAGGACCAGAAACAAGTTGTTGGTTAGATCAAGGGGGCTGACGTACTTTAAACTGATTGGCTTGCACCACAGGCAAGTCTCAAGAGGATAGGTGCTAAACTGCAGGGTGTCTGGTTTAGATAATTGTCACCAGACCCCAGGAGGGGCAGTTCTGGAATTTCAGATACCTTGATATACTGTCTTGAGAAAACACCATCTGTGGTTCCGAGAATTGTTTGTGCAAGGCTTCCTGTCCTAATTCCTAGCATTGGGGCTGAAGTGGGTCAAGGGTTAAGTTGCAGAACTGAGATGGAGGTCTTAAGTGAAATGGAGTTGCTTAGGTTCCTCACTGACATGTTGAATTCCTGGAGTTTGGGCCTGGGATCTAAATAGTAGGGAGTGTTAGTCTGTGCAATCTTTGGTCTGGCCTTTGTGTATGAATAGATTGGAGAGTGTACCATTTTATCAAGTTTCCATTCCCATCTCCACTGATTCATTTTCAGTTTATCCTAATGAAAGGTTTCAGTACTGGCCATTTCTTAAGGCCTGCTCTCTGGAAAAGGGAGAGGTGCTTAGACATCTTTACCTGTCTAGTTGGTAAAACAGAGGACCACTTCAGGCATGAAGTTTAGGTGGTCAAAAACAAACAAAGCAAAATAAACAAAAACTTGAGAATTGGAAGTAAGATCCTATAATCTAATAACGTCCCTGTAATTTGCTCAGTAGAAAATCACACTTGAGGTTTGTCTCAATGCCTGAGAGAACTTTAAGATAGACTTTGAGACTAACATGGTATGTTCACTGCTTTTTGAAATCCTAATTTGGGACTTGCCTAGCTCTGTGCTTTATAAAAGATACTGTGGCAAGTGTCTCTCTCCCTGGGTATGAATATCACTAATCCAAGCTGGCATTGAACTTTAGATCTTCCTGCCTTTTTATATGAAAAACATCTCTAGTCACTATTTTTCTAAATATCATCTCAACTGGGGATCCAGTTCTGATGTTTAAGGCACCATTTTCTGTTATCCATAGTGTAAAGATTGAGAAAGGAGACCTTCACATGGTTGTTCAGGTGGAAGAGAGTTTATTAGGAGATCTGAACCTTCTGGCCCCACACAAGATGGAGGTGTGTAGGGTGTATACCAGATGGAGGGTGCAGGGAGTACACAAGATGGAGGATGCAGGGGTGTAAGGAAAGAAGTAATGATGGAGATTGATTTTATAGGGACAAGGTACAGAGTAAATGTGAAGGGTGGGAAGTAGGTGTGGCTGCAATGATGACCTCAGAGCCTGGGAGATAGCCCATTACCCCCAGGAGCACCAATTACCTGGGTTACAAGTGCTGGGCAGGGACTTCTAGGGAAGAGGCCACAGGAGAACAAAGGAAAGGGGCCATTTTTCCCAGGTGGACCTAACATTCCAGCCTTTTGATAGTTATGAAGGGTCACTGATTCTCTCTGACTACTGCCTGCTGGCACAGTGCCTCAACATTAGAGATGTCATTTGGTCCATGAGAAGGCAACAGTAAGAGTTCCTTGGTGGTGAACATGGGTATGTATCTTTGGATGAAATCTCAAAGAAGTCTTAGGATGATCCCTAGTTGCCAAGACTAGCTTTTTCCCTGGGGTTTAGGTGCTTGTTGCTGGGATGGCTTACCCCAGTTGGCAATTTTGCTAGTTGCTGAGATGAGATATCCCAATTGGCTGATGGCATATCCCACATTGGAGGGGGGCAGATGATTGACAGATCAAGTGAGAGTCAATGCCAAGAAACCTTGTAAGAGTCATTTATCCCTCAGTGGGTCTGACTAATGCTTCAGTGGATAAAATCTGTAATGACAAAACTCAATAGTAGACATGATGAGACTTTTGAAACAGCAACTGATTAACTGAATGTAGCACTTTAAGGTACTAAGATTGAAAGCATTGTGAGCTGTTTCCAAGGTAGCTTAAATACTAGGGAAACAGACATAAGACACATCTGATGAGCTTCTTTGACCCTTGAGTTTAAAATTGCCCTTTTTTTCCTTTTTGGCCTGTGGAGCCTGTTAAGTAGTAACCAGAAAACCTTAAAACCATTTTGGTAAAGAAACATGTTAACATACAAATTGACCTTTGAACACTTGCTAGAAGTGGGGGGAAATCACATGAAAATCCACTATGTGGCCAAGATAGTGAATTTCTGGACAAATCATGATTGTAAGGAAAATTGGTGGAGCCTTATTAAGTAAGCAAGCAAGCAGACAAAAGGCAAACAGACTAGCAGAAAGGAAGGGATGACTATCCTTCAAGAGGGCACCTAGAGGTGGTCCCCAGGACCCAGCCTGCATCTCACTCTCAAGGGCACAAGCAAAGATAGAGAAAAAAGAGAAAGATCAAATTGAACTACTACAAGACAAAGAAAGTTTCCTTTCTAGAAGAGATGGCTGTGAGGCTTATACCCACCCCTTCCTATGTCAGACACAAAGGGATGAAGGTCAACAGAGGGAGACAGGAGACAGAGAGAAGGACAAACAAGGCTGGCCTGAATGTATAGAAATTCTGGCCATTTACCATTGTGTTGGCAGAAACTGTGGGAATAAAAAATAAGGTGTTTTAATTTTATAGAGTCCTTGAGTGAAAGGACATCTAGAGACCATAATAAGAAACATGAGGGGAAGGGGAGTCTGGTGAGTGTAGAGAAAGAGGCACTAAGTATTAGGCATCCAGGCCACCAAAAGTCTTTCCCACTGAGAGTTGAATTCTTGATTCAGGCATCCCTCAAAGAAAAGACTGTCCCGACCCGCAGGACTTCAACGAGGGCAATGAACCTAAGTGAGAAGGAATGAAGGGACAAGAGACACGAAGAATGACAGCAAGACAAAGATTCTGATCAAGCTGCAAATTTTTATTTTTCACACAAGGGTATTTATATGCTTGGAATAAGGAAGCTTTTTCATTGGCCGAAGCAGCTGCAGGGTGCTCGCTTAGGGCAAGGTGAAAAGGTGGTCATTAGTAGCTGCAGGGTATTTACTTAGGGCAAGGTGAAAAGGTGGTCGCTACTTAAGGCAGGGTGAGAAGGTGAAACAGCCTCAAGATGTTCCAGTGAGATAGTTGGCTCCCAACAAAGACTTGCAAAAAAAAGGCATAGAGGGATCTCTGTGGCATGGTACCATGTTGAAAAGACAGATGAACAGAGGGCCTTTAAACAGAAGTCATTCATCAGAGGTAGAGAAGAGACATCATGGTAGATGAGTACCCAGCAATGGTAAAGGTGAGAAGTCTGGTGTGGGGCTCCTTCAGCAGTTTGGGTCAGTGGAGGGGGCCAGGAGGGGAATTGACCCTCGGAAAAAGAAATGAGGGGGTCTAGCAACTCTTATCACTATCCCTTCCTGGCCAATGAACCATATTGTATGGACTGAGAAAGGAGACTTTCACACGGTTGTTGATTTGTTACCACAAATGAGGAAAACCATGCAGCCTATGTTTCTTTGGCTCTGGCTTACTTTGCTTAATACAATTTTTTCCCAAATATTTCCATTTCCTTGTGAATGGTATAGTATCATTCATTCTAATGGATGAGTAGAATTCCATTGTGTATACATACCACATTTTCTTGATGCATAATCCACTGTGGGACATCTGTGTTGACTCCATATCTTGGCTATGGTAAGCAATACTGCACTGAACATGGCTGTACTCATGGCTGCAGTGTGGCCTGGTTTGTGGTCATTTGGGTAAATGCCCAGGAGTGGGAAGCTCTATGGTCAGTCTTTTAAGGAACTTCCATATTGATTTCCAGAGTGGCTAAACAAGTTTACATTATCATCAGCAGTGTAATAGAGTTCCCTTTTGGCCACATCCCTGCCAGCATTTGTTATTGTTAGTTTTCCTGATAATGTCACTCTAAATGGAGTGAGCTGGAGTCTCAATGTTGTCGTGTGTGTGTGTGTGTGTGTGTGTGTGTGTGTGTGTGTGTGTGTGTGTTATCGTAAAAATACTGTAGAGAGGGGTTACAGTTACATGAGTAAGGTAATGAGTACATTTCCTATTGAGCACTGTTGCCTCCTCTTTTGATTTTCCCTTACCATCCCTTCCCTCCCCACCTGCCCAACTCCTTCCCTCTCCCTCCCAAGTTGTAAAGTTGATTTTCAACATAGAGTCTTGTACATCTCATTGTTACAATGGGTCAACCTGTATCCTTATTTAAACATTTTGTTTTTTCCCTTTCCCTCCCCATATTAGAGAAGTGTATATACAAGATGCAAGACACAGAAATAAAATACAGTAAAAACAGGGGTAATACCATGGGGGAGGAACATACAAAGAAACAAAAAATCACACAGTACATTATAAATACATTAGAAACAATAGCAAACAAGAAAAAAATATTTATGTCCCTATCTTGGGGTTCATTTCACTTAACATCATATATATGTATACACACACACACACACAATGGAGTTCTATGCCTCCATCAGAAAGAATGACATTGCCCCATTTGTTAGGAAATGGAAAGACTTGGAAAAAATTATACTAAGTGAAGTAAGCTAGGCCCAAAGAAACATAGGTCTCATGGGTTCCCTTTTTTGCAATAACTAGTATACATCTAGGACAAGCAGAAAAGGTCAAAAGCTATGTACAGAAGATAACATAATACATTTTAAATACATTAAAAACAAGAGCAAGAAAGAAAAACCACTTGTGTCCCTATCTTGGGGTTCATTTTACTTAACATCATCTTATATGGTCATATGTACATAGCTTTTGACCTTTTCTGCTTGTCCAAGACTTATACTAGTTATTGTACATAAGGGAAACCATGGGACCTATGTTTCTTTGGACCTGGCTTACTTCATTTAATATAATTTTTTCCAAGTCTTTTCATTTCCTAACAAATGGGGCAATGTCATTCTTTCTGATGGATGCATAAAATTCCTACACACACACACACACACACACACACACACATCACATCACATTTTCTTGATCCATTCATCTACTGAGGGGCATCTGGGTTGGTTCCATATCTTAGCTATGGCAAATTATGCTGCAATAAACACAGTAGTGCTGGTAGCTTTAGTATGGTCTTGTTTGTGATCATTTGGGTAAATGCCCAAAAGTGGGATTGCTGGGTCATAGGGGAGCTCTATGTGGAATCTTTTGAGGAACCTCCATACTGGTTTCCAAAGTGGTTGAACAAGTTTACACTCCCACCAACAGTGCAGTAAGGTTGCCTTTTGGTCACATCCCCTCCAGTATCTGTTGTTATTAGATTTCTTGATTATAGCCATTCTAACTGGGGTGAGGTGGAATCTCAATGTTGTCTTGATTTGCATTTCTTTTGTGGCCAGAGATGTTGAGCATTTATTCATGTATCTATTGGCCATTTTTACTTCTTCCTCTGAAAAGTCTCTCTTTAAACACATTTATTAATTGGATTGTCATTTTTTAAGGGTTTATTTTGGAAAGGGTTTAATTTTTGAGCTTTAAGTATAATTTAGGTATGAGGCCCATTCTATGGGCTTTCTACTTATTTTGCTAGCTATGTCCTTTGCAACTCAGAAACTCTTCAGTTTGATACAATCCCATCTATCCAGTCTTTCTTTGATTTGTTGTGATTGGGTCTTGTTCTCTTGCTTGGCTCTCTCTGTTCAAGGCTGATGTTGTACTACCTGAGCCACACCTCCACTTCCATCTCTTTGCTGGTTAATTGGAGATAAGAGTCTCACAGACTTTCCTGCCCTGGTTAGCTTTGAACCATGATCCTTAGATCTTAGTCTCCTAATTACCTAGGTGTCTATAATTTATTTTTGGTCCAGTTGTGGGGCCTGAACTCTGGGCCTGGGCGCTGTCCCTCAGCTCTTCAGCTCAAGGCTAGCGCTCTACCACTTGAGCCACAGCGCCACTTCCGGCTCTTTTCTTTTTGCTTATGTGGTGCTGAAGAATCCAACCCAGGGCCTCAGGCATGCAAGGCAAGTGCTCTACCACTGAGCCATCCTCCCAGCTCGGTGTCTATAATTTTTAAAATGGTTTTGTAGGAAATGAAATCCCTTAAAGGATCTTGTTGTTTTTGATATCCTGTATATCCCTTTAGTGATTTTATATGTCCACATAGGCAAATGCAAATCTGTAGTCTTGTATCTACAAATCCTCCACTAAAGATACCACATATTCTCATACCTTGATTTTTTTCTACCAAGCAATATATTCTGGAAATCTTTCCACATCAAATTATTGGAGAAAGTCTTCAGTCTTTTGTTCCTATATAATATGCCATTGTGTCACTGTATAATGATAAATACTTGGTTTATTTTTTAATTTTTTTATTTTTTGGTTCCAGTTGTGGGGCCTGAACTCTGGGCCTGGGCACTGTCCCTCAGCTCTTCAGCTCAAGGCTTGCGCTCTACCACTTGAGCCACAGCACCACTTCCATTTTTTTTCTTTTTGCTTATGTGATGCTGAGGAATCGAAACCAGGGCCTCATGCATGCAAGGCAAGTGCTCTACCACTGAGCCACCTTCCCAGCCCCCCTGGTTTATTTTTAATCTGAATGTGTATGTGTGTACACATGTGTGCACACTCACCTGAAGAGCTAAAGTAACTTCATTTTAAGATTAACCCCACCAACCTGTAGCTGTGCTGCCCTCAGAGTAAACCCCAAAGAGAAAAATAGTTCTCAGACAAACCACAGGTTGCCACCAACCTTGCCCACCCTTAAGGAACAGAACAGTTGCCTAAGTGTTCCATCAGAAAAAGGGAAGTGTGGTCAGGGTGGACTTAAACACCCTGAACTTGTAAACTTGCTGTGTGGAAACCCCCTGAACTTGTGACTTGTTTAATACTATAAAAGCTGTGCTGATTCTGTGCTCAGGGCCTATTAGCGTCACTGGTTACCGAGTGCACGGAGGACCAAGCTCGAGCTTGCAATAAACGACTCTTTGCTGTTTGCAATTGATCGTGGTCTCTGGTGGTCTGTGAGGGGGCATCTGAAAACTGGGTACTTCAGCACGCTGAAGCTTGAACTTAGGGCCTAGTTGCTATCCCTTATCTTATCTGATTTCATCTTTTCATTTTTTTCTTTTCCTTCCTTCCTTCCTTCCTTCCTTCCTTCCTTCCTTTCTTTCTTTCTTTCTTTCTTTCTTTTTTTCCTTCTTCCTTTCTTTCCTTCTTCCTTTCTTTGTCTTTTTTGCTGGTCCTGAGGCTTGAACTCAGGGCCTGGATACTGTCCTTTAGCTTACTTGTGTTCAAGGCTAGTGCTCTACCACTTGAGCCACATGCCACTTCTGGCTTTTTCTGAGTAGTTTATTGGAGATAAGAATCTCATGGACTTTCCTGCTCAGGCTGGCTTTGAACTGCAATCCTCAGATCTCAGCCTCCAGAGTAGCTAGTATTAGAGGTGGGAGTCACCAATACCCAGCTCAAAGATATTTTATTTATTTATTTAATTAGTTAGTTAGTTACTTAGATATTTAGTTAGTTGTGGAGCTTGAACTTAAGATCTGCAAGCTGTCTCTGAGCTTTTTCACTCAAGGCTAACATTCTACCAGTAGAGTCACAGCATCGCTTTCAGTTTTTGACTTTTTTTGATGGTTAATTGGAGATCAGAGTTTCATGGATTTTTCTCTACAGGATGGCTTCAGACATCAATTCTCAGATCTCAGCTTTCTGAGTAGTTTGCATTATAGGTGAGAGCCACCAGTGACCAGCCATCTGATCTTTTTCTAATTCTTTTCCTAATTCTTTCAATGCCCAAATTATTGTTATTATAGCTATCTTATAGGAGGAAAAATTGAGGTTCCGAGAGGAAGAATAAAATGCTGACAATAGTGTAGCTACCTGCTGCTGAGACCCAATCTGATTCATTGAAAATGGATCCAGAAATTCACTTTTGGCTGACATTACCCTTGACTTAGAGGCATTTACTGGTCCATTAAACCAACAGAGCATGATGAGCTAATTGCAAATGCATACAAATGTATCTTTAATTTATTATTATTATTATTGTAATGTACAGAGGGATTACAATTACATGTCAGGTAAGGAGTACATTTCTTTATACCCCTTCCTTCACTCTCTCCCAGTTTTTCCCTCCCATCCCCACACACATTGTGTATTTCATTTCCAACATTGTGTCTAGTGAGTACCACTGTTGCATGTGTTCACCCCTTTGTCCCTCCATTTCTGTGCTCCCCTTACCCATTCCAAAACAGACAAACAAAAAAAAGTAAAAAAGCAACAAAGAAAAAATCCTCTTGTTGTGAAGGACTTGCCTCTCCCTTCTTGGCCCTATCATTTTATGTATCTAATGATGGAATATGAGAGATTGACCCTCACCTTATTTTCCCAGGCCCATACAGATGCCAGGACCCAACTGAAAGGCCCCCACCTTCCTCGACCTAAGGGCTTTTTCATTAACCTCTACCTCCTTGTTCGGACCTCCTATAAAAACCCAGATCTGGTCCCAGCTCCCTTGCGCAACCTCCAAACCCAAGGGAAGGTCTGTGCCCCTCCCTGTTCCTCAATAAACATAATAACTGATCGAGTCCGGCCTATTCCTTTTACATTCTCCTCTATTTTCTTAACATATGGTGCCAAAACTCAGGAGAGGAAAAGCGCCAGGAGTAACTGGGTGCCCTCTGCCGAGGGTCACCCACCTCCTTGCTGTCTCTCACAGAGTCTTTCTGTTACTTTCCTTCTCCTTCCAAGGCTTTTCTCCATCTGGAGCGCAGATCCTACCGAGCTTACCTTGGGCTAAACAGCCACCTGAAAGACCTTCTGACCTCTGCCTATGTTAGCAGTGCATGCCTCATGGATGGCCACCTGCTGTGGCTTGAGGTATTATTGGCCCACTGTGTAAACCCAGAAAAGGCCTTATCTCTCCCCCATTCTCTCTCCTTTTTTTGTCAGTTGTGGGGCTTGAACTCTGGGCTTGGGCGCTGTCCCTCAGCTCTTCAGCTCAAGGCAAGCGCTCTACCACTTGAGCCACAGCACCACTTCC
>NW_012267403.1:1043582-1049404 GCF_000151885.1 Dipodomys ordii | reverse complement strand
TTCCAAGTCTTTCCATTTCCTAACAAATGGGGCAATGTCATTCTTTCTGATGGAGGCATAGAATTCCATTGTGTATATATACCACATTTTCTTGATCCACTCATCTACTGAGGGGCATCTGGGTTGGTTCCATATCTTAGCTATGGTAAATAATATATTGTTTTTAATAAATATACAAAGGGCAGTCTCAGAAATTAGAACCAGGATGCAACTAACAAAGCAGTTAAACTTCCCTCTATTTAAATGCTAGTACAAAGTCTGGGAGATCTAAAACAAGTTAGACATCTAAAACTGTCCTCTTCTTTGAAATGGTAAAAACTGGCTACTTTAAGTAACTGAAAAACTTATCTAAAAAATGAATTTCTAAATCTCACCTATTGTCCAGCACCTATTGTCCAGAGACACTTCCATGTTTTAGAATACCAAGTAACAACCACTTGGCCACCTTGAACCACTGCCTAATCTTATAGGCTGCTAGAAGACATGACCATGTTTATTGCCCCAACTCAGAAAGAATAAATGTAACAGCTGTCATTTTTTTTATCTCTAACTGCCATTTTCTATACAGTGAGCAGAACATGTTTCTCTCTAATTTGCTTTTGAGTCATCTAGCTGAAACCTGTCTTTTCCCCTTAATGGTATACTTTCTCTATTAAACTCCTTGCTTTGCCATGTTGCATTTGTATGTACATGTTCTTTCAATTCTTTGATGGAGACATCAAGATTCTGGGATCTCACCTTCATGGCCTACCACTGGTCACAGTACCAAGCACACACCCCTTCCCAATGATCTCATTTTTACTGTCTGCCATTGTCCTGAAATTCTGCCAGCTAATTCTTAAGTCTCAGTGAGAAATACCTGTAGCTTATAGCGTTCTAAAACATGACAACTGATGAGTGAGAGCATGAAGAAATGAGACTGATGACTCCTTCCTCATGGAAGCAAGGCAATTGATAAATATTTCTTGACTATATATGTACCATGTGTTGGGCTCCTCCCTATTATAGGTGGTATACAGCTTAACTAATAAGACACTGTATCTCTGTCTAAGTCCAGCAGAAACTGACAAATAAATATGTCTATTAAAAAGGTGGTTCTGAGGCCTGGGAATGTGGCTTAGAAGTAGAGTGCTTGCCTAGCTTGCATAAAGCCCTGGGTTCGATTCCTCAGTACCACATAAACAGAAAAAGCCAGAAGTGGCACTGTGCTCAAGTGGTAGAGTGCTAGTCTTGAGCAAAATAATCTCTGGGACAGTGCCCAGACCCTGAGTTCAAGCCCCAGGACTGGCAAAAAAAAAGAAAAAAAGGAAAGGTGGTTCTGATAAGCACAGAAATAAAAGCTTGGGAGTTGTGAGGAAGGAATTTTATTTTGGCTTCTTGAAAAAGCTGAAATTTAAAGGAACAAGAGTGAATACCATGCTGGGTGACAGTAGCTCATGCCTGTAGTCCCAGTTACTTAGGAAGCTGACACCTGAGGGTCACCGTTCAAAGCCAGCCAGGGCAGGAAAGTCCATAAGACTCTTATCTCCAATTAGCCACCAGAAAACCAGAAGTGGCACTGTGGCCACTTCTGTGCTTACTTTGAGTTGAAGAGCTCAGGGACAGTGCCCAGAGTTCAAGCCCCATGACCAAAAACAAACAACAAAAATAATGAATACTATTTATTGAACACTAATATCAGATGCTGTGTTAAGTATTTTGCATGCATTCATTTAATGCTCACAAAACCCAGTTTTTCAAGTGAGAAAAATGAAACTTACAAATGAAATCATCTACCCAAGGTGAATCAGTCAATAAATAACAGACATAGGCAGTAAATCAATATCTTTCAGACTCCACATCTTAATTGCTATTCTCAATTGATTCTTGAGAGACAATAGAAAGAAGTAATGAAAGTTCCAGGCCAGAGAAAAAAAGATGAGAAAAAAAATGACGGGTATCTTTTGGAAGAGGTGGGGACTAAGACTAAATAGCCAGTAAAGTAGGAAGTGCTTCTAGATACCTCTGCTTAGATTCCCATGATTGGCTCTGTAGGCTTCTAAATGAGGACATTTGCTGTGACATGTCAGTATAGAGGTCTTAGTTCCATTATATTCTTAACCAAATAAGAATAATGAGGCAGGAAAAGTGGGAGCAAGGGCAAAGTTTTATTGTTTTTGTTTGTTTGTTTTCAAATGAGAGTAAAGCACCAGAAAAGTAAGGATGGCCTCCTGGCTACTAGTGAGTTGGTATAAGCCCCCAGATAGGACTTCTGTTTGGGAGGGCTGCCTTAGGCCACATGAGGTCCTGTCTACCTGTGTTATACCGATATTCGGGGACCCCCAGAAGACCACCAGAGACCACGATCAATGTAAGCAACAAAGAGCCGGTTTATTGCAAGCTCGAGCTTGGTCCTCCGTGCACATGGTAACTGGTGACGCTAAGAGGCCCTGAGCATAGAATCAGTGAAGTTTTTATAGTATTGAACAAACAACTTTAAGGAACTTTTACATAAGAAATTACATGATTGGTTAACATTTACATTTAAAGCAAGCTAAGCTGGGCAAATAATGATTGGTTGACCTTTACAGAAAAATGTCCTTGGTCCATAGCTTGACCCAAAACGGTTAGGAGTCACACCTGGACCAACAGAATGCATGGCATGTCTCGCCCCGGGCTCTGAAGAATGGGTTGGTTAGAAACTCTTATTAGTCCTAGGTGGCTGGGGGGGGGCAACACCATTTGGGGGCTAACACCTGCCTTTAGCAAACGCCATCTATGGCTCCAAGATTGTGCATGGCTTTCTGTCATAAATTCCTAGCATTAGGCCTAAAGTGGATCACGAGTCAAGTCGCAGAACTGAGATGGAGTGTTAAACAAAAATGGAGTTGCTTAGGTTTCTTAAAACATTATATTTCTTCCCTAGGGCCTTACTGCCCCGGCCTCCGGGAAGGGCGTTGCAGCTTTGGGGATGATTCTGAGGACTTTGCGCCCTTGGTCAAGGCTGGAAAGCCTTTGAAGTCTTTTACTAAGCAACTCTAGGCTCCCAGGCTGACATTCCACTACTGAGTAAAACCAGTCACAGTTAAAAATCATACAAAAACCATAAAATCATCTAGCACAAAGCAATTCGCACAGAAGCAAAAATGAGCGGTTAGTAATCATAACTTCTAATTTCTATTACATTAAGCATTAATGTTACTCCATGCCTTTTAATAAATTCATTCAGGGGGTGCTTGCCTACTTTGATGAGGGCAGTCCAGTTTTCTGCCTCTTTCACTCCACTCCTCAATGTTTAAGCAGAGTTTTTAGCAAGCAAAGGTACAGAAGCGAAAATGGTTGTTAGGTGCTGTCTATATATTTTTACGTTCTTCACCTGCTTCCCATGCAAAAAGGGAGAGGAAGAGTAGAAAGAGGAGGAAATGGAAAAGGAGGAAAAGAGAACACAGATTTTTTTGAGGCAAGAAAGTGAGAAGCACTTTCTGAGCCTCAATGGTTGCAGCATCTAGTTGAGTCATTGTGCACCACACCCCAAAGGGAGGGGAATCTGTCCCCTGGTGAGTCTGCTCCAGGGTTTTCAGGGGCATTGTCTCTGCTGGGACCACTATCTCTGTCCTTCAAGGTCTTCAAGAAGAAGAAGAAAGGATGTTTGCTCCACTAGGCTGCTGTCTCTATCTGCCTAATTTTGATTTTTCTGCATTTCCCTCAGTATCATTCAGTTCAGCAATGACCCTGAAGTTGAGTTCAGCCAGTTAGGCAGGCAGTTTTACAATGGAAACTTAGGGGATACCAGGAGGCAGGAGAAGCATGATCATATGTATTCAAAATACACATGTGCTAGGAATAGTGTCATTTATCTCCTTCAGTCTTCACCCATCCAGAAACACAAGGCTGCACACAGCTATGGTTCTGTAGCATCCTGAACCTTTCCTAGGCCCTAAGCTCTAGAAACTTAAGCAGTAAAGCCACTACAAAAGGAAGTTTTAAGTTCTAAGAAATCTGGCACTGGAGCCCCCTGGTTCATTCATGGAAAGTTCATTTTCTCAGCCAAGCCCACACTAGGTCCAAAGGAATGGCTTAGCTTCCAAGGCAGACTTGGGACTGGAGAGATCTACTTTGCAATCATTCTAGGACTCCCAAACACTTTTGGGGACAGGGAGGAGTATTCAAGTGAAGGAGACACCAAGGTTGCCTCAACTACCACAGAGAATTAATACTCCTCTACCAGGCACAGACTAAATTTCTTGTATACTACATCAGGGAGGTGGGTAGAGTGCTTTTTACCACTGGAAAATATTCACAGTCCTTGTATAAGTATTTTTTATTATGGGAGTATTCATTTTTGTTGTGTTTGTTCTGGGGCTTTAACTCAGGCCTGGGCACTGCACCTGAGTTTTTTTGATCAAGGCTAACACTCTATCACTTGAGTCTCAGCTCCACCTTCAGCTTTTTGGTAATTAATTAGAGATAAGAGTCTCATGAACTTTCCTGTCCAAGCTGGCTTCAAACCATGATCTTCAAATCTCAGCCTCCTGAGTAGTTAGGATTACAGGAGTGAGCCACCAGCACCCAGCATAGGGGGATATCCTTGATACACTATGACTTCATCTAGCAGCAATGATATGGGGTTATTAAAAAGTCAAGCAGGAAATTGTGGCTTATACAACTCTTAGCCAGAAAGTTACAAAACAAAACCTGCATGATACCCAAGTGTGGGTAAGAGACTATAAAAAAATGAGATAATATTGACAAAATAATGAGTGAATAAGGACTGAGAACTAAACCTTAGAAGAAACAGAAAGGAGAGCCACCAATCAGAAGGCCATCCAGTTCACACTAACCAGGAAGACAGTTGAAAGCAGTTGAAACTTCCATCTCTGCCATATGTCACTTCTATTAAACAGTTCTATATTTACTTATGTTTGCATCTTGCCTGAATTCTTCTCTTGCAAGACACAAGGACCAAAACTGATTAGCTGCCCTAAACTTTCTGTCAACATATTTCATGCATTAGCTAGGAAGGTAGGGATTAAGTATGACTGTTTCTAATTTGGCCTCCTGGGTCTGGGTCCTCTCTTCATGAAGAGTCTGTACTTTACTTTTGCTTTCAATAAACTTGCTGTTTTAATAAAACCACTTTTCCTCTGCCTCTTAATTTTTTACCTGGCAGAGAAACAGACATATGTCCCTAGATGGCATCATTCTTTCATTTTAATTTATTTTTTGAGTAGTTGTAGAAAGAGTTTTCAATTCCACAAGTCAGATTATGAATACAATATGCCTTATTAAATGTCACCCTTTTGCTCATTCTCCCACATCTTTCCCCATCCCATCCACACTCTCAAGTTACATAGTTCAACTTTTACAAGCACATTAAATATGATAAATGTACATTCTCACCCTTCCTCCCTCCATTCATAGGCTCCCACTTTCTTTGCCCCTCCCCCCAGAAAATCACATTCCAACTTCTTGGTATTCATTGTGTTAAACCGTTCATTAATTTCAGTGGAGTTACACTATTGGACTCAGTATACCATTCTTAGATGGCATTATTATTTGTGTGTGTGTGTGTGTGTGTGTGTGTGTGTGTGTGTGTGTGTGTGTGTGTGTTCTGGGACTTGAACTCAAGGCCTGAGTTATGTCTCTGAGCTTTTCTGCTCAAGCATAGCACTCCATCCTTTTAGCCATAGCACTACTTATGGCTCTATATTTTTTGGTAGTTAATTGAGATAACAGTGTCAGTGATTTTCCTGCCTGAGTTGACTTTCAACCATGATCCTCAGATCTCAGCTTCCTGAGTAACTAGGACCACAGTCATGAGCCACCAATGCCCAGCAATGACA
>NW_012267403.1:1010202-1043007 GCF_000151885.1 Dipodomys ordii | reverse complement strand
GTTGTTTTGATTTGCATTTCTTTTATGGCTAGGGAGGTTGAGCATTTCTTCATGTGTCTATTGGCCATCCTTCTTTCCTCTTCAGAGAAGTCTCTCTTTAAGTCTTTAGCCCACTTATTAATGGGGCAGTTGTTTCTTTGAGCATTTGTTATTGGAGGATTTAATTTTTTGAGTTCTAAGAATGTTTTAGATATGAGACCCTTGTCCATTGTATGGCTAGTGAAGATGTTCTCCCAATCCATGGGCTTTCTATTGATCTTGCTAGCTATGAACTTTTCCATGCAGAAGCTCTTCAGCTTCATACAATCCCATTTGTCCAACCTTTCTTTTATTTTGTTGTGTTTCTTAAGAAAATTTTGGCCTGTGCCAAGATGCTCTAGAGTTACTCCTGTAATGTTGGCAGAGTGTCTGCTTTGACCTCGAGGTCTTTGATCCATTTGGAGTTCATTCTGGTGCAGGGTGATAGATAAAGATCTAGCTTCAGTTTTCTACAAGTGTTTAACCAATTTTGTCAGCAGCAATTACTGAAGTAGCTGTCTTTCTTCCATTCTATTAATTTAGATCCCGTATCAAAGATTAGGTGGCTCTAGGTCTGTGGCTTCATTTCTGGGTCTTTAATTCTATTCCATTGGTCCTCAGGTCTGTTCTTGTGCCAGTTCTAATCTGTTTTGATTACTATGGCTTTGTAGTAGAGTTTGAAGTTTGGTATTGCTATTCCTCCAGCACTGTTCTTTCTGCTAAGGATTGTTTTTGCTATTTGGGTCTTTTATTGTTCTATATGAATTTTTGTGTTATTTCTTCTATTTCCTTGAAGAATGAAGTTCGGATATTGATAGGTATTGCATTGAATTTGTAGATAGCCTTTGGCAGTATTGCCATTTTCATGATGTTAATCCTCCCAATCCAGGAGCATGGGAGGTTTTTCCACATCCTTAGTTCTGCTATAAATTCCTTTTTCATGGTTTTAAATTTTTAATCATAGAAGTCCTTAAATTTTTTTTGGGGGGGTCCGGTCATGGGGCCTGAACTCTGGGCCTCGGCGCTGTCCCTCTGCTCTTCAGCTCAAGGCTAGCGCTCTACCATTTGAGCCACAGCACCACTTCCAGAGAAGTCCTTAACTTTTTAAGTTAACTTCTAGGTATTTTAGCCGTACTCTTCTCATTATTGGCATACAGAGAGCCATAGATATTTTTTTTGGGGGGGGGTCTGGTCGTGGAGCCTGAACTCTGGGCCTGGGCGCTGTCCCTCAGTTCTTCAGCTCAAGGCTAGTGCTCTACCACTTGAACCACAGCACCACTTCTGGCTTTTTTCTTTTTGCTTATGTGGTGCTGAGGAATCGAACCCAGGGCCTCATGCATGCAAGGCAATCACTCTACCACTGAGCCACCTTCCCAGCCCCAGAAAGCCATAGATTTTTAAGGATTGATTTTGTATTGTGCTACTTTGCCAAAGTTTCAGATCAGCTCAAGTAACTTGGGAGTAGAGTCCATGGGGTTATTTAAATACAAGATCATGTCATCTGCAAAGAGGGAGAGTTTTACTTCATCTTCCCCTATTTGGATCCTCTTGATGTTTGCATCTTGTCTTATTGCTCTTGATAGGCATTCTAATACTAAATTGAAGAGAAGTGGAGAGAGTGGACATCCTTGCCTCATTCCTGAATTTAGAGGATATGGCTTTAGCTTTTCGCCTTAAATAAAATGATGGCTGTAAGTTTGTCATACACAGCCTTTATTATACTGAGGAATGTTCCATGGATTCCTACTTTTTCCAGAGCTTTCCCCACAAAGGGTGTTGGATCTTGATGAATGCTTCTGCATCTATTGAGATAAACATGTGGTTCTTATCATTGCTCTTGTTGATGTGATGGATTATATTAATTTGCATATATTGAACCATCTTTGCATCCTTGAAATGAACCCTGTTTGATCATGGTGTATGATTTCTTTCATGACTTTTTGAAGTCAATTGGCCAAATTTTGTTGAGAAGTTTTGCACCAATGTTTATCAAAAAAATGTGTCTATAATTCTTTTTGTTTGTTGAGTCCCTGCCTGGTTTTGCGATGAGGGTTATTATGGCTTTATAGAGTTTGGCAGTGAACTTTCACTTTCAATTTCATTGAGGAGTATTAATGTGAGTTCTGCTTTGCAGGCCTTGTAGAATTCAGCTGTAAACCCATCTGGTCCTGGGCTTTTCTTGGGTGGGAGGTCTCTTATTGCTGTTTCTATTTCAATGCTTGATATGGTTCTGTCAAGTTGGTTTAACTCATCTTGGCTCAGTTTGGGCATGTCAATATTTGCTAGAAATTTGTTCATTTCTTCCAGATTCTCAAGCTTATTAAAATAGAATTTTGAGTACTATTCCCTTATAATGTTCTGAATCTTGGTTGATTTTGTAGTGATGTTACCATTCTCAATTCTGCGTTTGTTTGTACGGGTGTGTTCTCTTCTTTAATAAGATTTTTTAAGGATCTGTAAATTCTGTTAATTTTCTCAAAGAACCAACTCCTTCTTTTGTTGATTCTTTCTATGGTTTCTATGGAGTTTAATTCCCTTAATTCTGATTTAATTTTAATTATTTCTTTCCATATATTGAATTGGGGTTTAGCTTATTGCTCTGTTTCAAGGAGCTTCAGGTGCCTTTTTAAATTGGTGGTTTGAGATTTCTCTAATTTGTTCATGTAGGACCTCAGAGCTTTAAACTTGCCTCTGAGTACTGCCTTTGCTGTGTCCCAGAGGAGCTGGTGATTTGTTTGTTCACTTTTGTTAAATATCATAAATATTTGAATTTCCTTGTCAATCTCTTCTATGACCCACTGGTGGTCCAACAGTGTGTTGTTCAGCCTCCATGTGTTACAGGATTTTCTTTGGTAGCTTTTGGTTTTGAGTTCTTATTTTCTTCCTTTGTGGTTTGAGAGAATGTAAGGCATAATTTCAATGTTTCTGAATATGGACAAATTTGCCTTGTTACCTAAAATGTAGTCTTTTTTGGAGAATGTTCCATGTGCTGCTGAGAAGAACATGTATTCTGATGTTGCTGGGTGAAATATTCAGGAGATGTCTGTTAAGGCTATTTGATCTATGCAGTTGTTTAGGTCTACGGTTTCTCTTTTGAGTTTTTACCGGGTTGACCTATCCAGTGGGGATACTGATGTGTTAAAGTCCCCAATAATTAATGTCTTTGGATCTATGTGAGATTTGAGGGAAAGTAGTACTTCTTGGATAAATTTGGGTGCTCCTTTATTTTGTGAGTAGATATTTAGAATTTTAATATCCTCCTGAAGTCGAGATCCCTTAATTAGTATGTAATGACCTTCTTTATCTCTTCTGGCTGATTTTAACTTGAAGTCTATTTTATCTGATATTTGGATTGCAACTCCCTCCTGTTTAAGGAGGCTGTTTGCTTGGTAGATTTTATTCCAGCCTTTCACTTCCAGAATATGTTTGTTTTTGTAGGCAAGCTGTGTCACTCTTGAAGGCAGCAGATAGAAGGATCTTGCTTTTGATCCAACTAGGCAGTCTATGTCACTTAATTGGAGAGTTAAGTCCATTAATATTGAGAGGTAGGACTGAAAGGTGTTTGGTAGTTCCTGCCATGTTATCCACCTTCTTGGGGGTTGTGCCAGCTGGATTCTTCCTATGCTTCTTGGATTCTCTGTTTGGGGGATGTTTCTTGGCCTTTATTGTGTTCTTGTTGTCTTCTATGTGTAGGGCATCTTTAAATATCTTTTGTGGAGATGGTTTGCTGGAGATATATTGTGTCAATTTTTCTTTGCTGTGGAAGGTTTTTATTTGACCTTCGGTTATGAAGGAAAGTTTAGCTGGATACAGTTTTCTTGGTTGATAATTGTTTGTCTTTAGGCTGTGGCATACATCATTCCAGGCTCTTCTTGTTTTAATTGTCTCCGCTGAGAAATTAGAAGTTATTCTGATTGGTTTTTCTTTATAGGTGATTGATCTTTTCTCCTTGACAACTTTAAGCATCCTTTCCTTGGTCTGAATTGATCCTGTGTGGATTATAATGTTACAGTGGATATCCTGTTCTGGTCTGATCTATTTGTAGTTCTAAAAGCTTCTTTTATTTGAATAAGTCTATCTTTTTGCATGTTTGGGAAGTTTTTTTTCTAGAATCCTGTTAAATAAATTTTCTAGACCATTAACTTCTGTCATTAGGTGTTCCTCTACACCCATTATCCTCAAATTAGGCCTTCTGATGGTGTCTTCTAGATGTTGAATGGATCTATCATATTTCTTGGATTTGTCTTTAATAGTTGTCTGTTCTTTCTCTATATCTAGGCTGTCTTCAATCCCAGAGGTTCGATCCTCTGCATGGTCTAACCTACTGCCAAGACTTTCTCCTTTGTTTTTTATTTCCTTTCCTTTTAATTGATCACAGTTGATGGCTTCAAATTCTTTGTTGAAGCTTTGTATTAGATCTTGTATGGACTTCTTTACTTGCTTAATTTGGTTTTCAGTGTTCATTCTCAAATCCCTTAGTTTATTGGTTATGGTTTTATTGGACTCTCTTTACTTCTGTCGGGCTTCATTCAGCATTCCCTTTGTGGCCTTCAGCTTTCTGTTTGTAGATTCCATGAATGCCTCCATTAATCTTTGTCTATTCTCATCCCACTCACACAATTCCTCTATTAATAATCTTTGGTTAGCCTCATCACACTCATGCATTTCCCTATCCTACTCACTCATTTCCCTATCACGCTCACTCAGATCTTTGCAGGCTTTCAAACTTTGCATTCAGCATGTTATCCGTAGTGTTTGTAGAACATTTTGGGAATTCTCCTCTGGGTTATTCATTGACTGCTGTGTTGCCTGATTGTCATAAGCTGAAGTTTGGATACCTGGACTTGCCATTTTTCTTGTGTTTCTCTGGCTTGTTCTGCCCATTTGGGTATGAAAGCAAAACCAATTCTGAGCTAGAACATTATTTTAAGGTAAGCATCAACCAGAGCTCTGTTATTGCACAGATTGTTTGATGCAGTCAAAATGAGTCCAGATACAATCTAGTTCAACAGATACAATCTAGTTTGACAACAAACAGCTAAGGATCAATGGACTAAGGGAAATCAAAGAAGCAATCAGTAGACCAGAAATTAGTTGGTTTAGGGGGAATTGTGAGGGGAAAAAATTGGAGGGATATAGGGAGGGAAAGTGAGAGAGGGATTCAGAGAGAGGGAAGGGATAATAGGAAAGGAGCATAGAGATAAAGCAAAGGAAAAATGAAAAATAAAAAAATTTAAAATTAAACACTAAAAAATTATATAAATGTAAAGAAATAATTCTACAATTAAAGGACTTAAGGCTGAGAGTGTGTGGATTGAGTGATCAATATCTGAATGAAGTGTGCCCACAATGAAGTATAAGGTATAATAATCGAATACAGGTATATATCTGGGGATGAATAGAACAGCAATTAAGTAAGGCAAAATGCCCCAAAAGGACCAAAAGGTAAAAGAGTATAAAGAGAATAAAAAAATAAGGAAACAACAAGAAAAAATACCTTAAAATAAAAAAGACAAGAGTTTTTAAAAACTTAGGTAGAAAAAAGAATTCTTCAAAATTTTTTGGAGGGAAGGGAGCAGATCTTGTGTCTCCCCTGTGTCCGTAACCACTCTCTTGGTAGAGTCTCTGGTTTGCTTGTCGTGTTTGGTTTTCCTGTGGCTTGGTTGGTTTCTTAAATGAATTTGAGCAGGCTGAAGGAAGCTCGGCCTTACCTGAGACTGTATGTTGCTCCTCCCAGGCTAGTTCAATGGGAAGGCAATCTACTTTGAGTATCATAAAAGAGGGAGGTGGCTGTTTCCTTTAGCTTGGAGTTGCTGTGAGGGAGCTAGGTTATATGTAGGTCTGTGGCCTGTCAGCAGTCAGTAGTTTTACCTTCATGGGCTAGCTCCTGGGAGACTCAAGAACCCAGCCTGGAGCCAATTTCAGGATTTATGTGTAACAAGTTTCCAATAGCTCTAGGGCTGGAGTTGCTGCCTGTACTACAGCTGAATAGGGTAGCCTCTGACTCTGTTTACCCACTAAGGAGAGTTTGCGGGTCCAGGCAGAGCTGCCTCTGCTTGGGAGGGGCAACTCTCCCCAGGGGTGGAGCTGAGTCCCACAGCAGGTCAGGTTTCTTTGACCTGTTGAATGGTTCATATTGTCTTCTTCCAAAGCCTGAGTTATTTGTTAGCTGCTCTGGCCCAATCTGTGTCAGTATCAAAGATGGAGTTCTCCTGTGGTGGTGTGTGGGGCTACTTAACCCACAGCTCCTTGAGAAGGAGTGAGGACATTGTGGGTTCATTCACACCTTTCCTTTGGTTTCTGGGCCATCCACATCCACAGTCTGTGACTGTCTGTGGTCAGCAGGATGAAGATTTCAGCTTCTTGTTAGTTCTTACTGGTGGTGAGTACAATCTGCTTGCACACCGCCTCTGGTGCCTTTGTCCCGGGCTTTCTCTGTTGATATGTTAGCCCTCAGTGGCCACTGCAACTGCTGCTGCCACAGAACATGAGTATTAGAATCTATGTCCTTAACAAAGCTGCCTGAGTTTTTCCTCTCTGGCCAAACTCTCTGTACTGTTGACACACTTAGTGTGACTCTCTAGCCTTACATTTTCCACACTAAAACTGGTTTCTATGTGAGAGCTTATTTAGCCCCCAGCTTCTCCTCCACCATCTTCCTCCAGGCCCATCCTTGCTGTTGTTTTCAATGTATTTATAATGTACTATGTGATTTTTTTTTCTTTTGTACACTTTTCCTCCATGGTATAACCCCTGTATAACTGTATTTGATTCTGGTGTCCTTTATCTTGTATATACATTTTTCTAATTTAGGGAGGGGAAGGGAAATAACAAAATGCTGAAATAAGGATACAGGATGACCCATTGCAACAATGAGATATACAAGACACTATGTTGAAAACAAACTTTACAACTATGGGGGGGGGGTTGGGAAGGTGGAGAGGGAAGGGATGGTAGGGGGAAAAAAAAGGATGGGGTAACAATGCTCAATAAGAAATGGACTCATTACCTTACTCATGTAACTGTAACTCCTCTGTACAGTATCTTTACAATTATATATATAATTGTAAATTATATATATATAAATAAATACTTTGAAGAGAAAAGAGAAAGACAACCTTCTGTTCCATCTCCGATCTCTGTGACAGGTCTCAGCTGTCCCTCTCCTGACAGATTCTTGAGTGCAAAAGGCACAAGGGTAATGTTTTTCATTATTAAGTCTCTACTCATTGGCACAGGGTAGGTACTAAGTAAATATTTATTGAATAAACAAATAAATTACATTTTTCTTCTCCAAAGTGAGACCAGTCAGGAAGATGCCTCAGTGAATGGGGGGAATTTCATGAAAAACTGCTTCTTCTAACTGGAAAGTTAGTGGTGTCCCCAAGAGCTCATGTGAATGTGAACTGTGGAAAGATATCAAAACTCTGCCTGGAAAATACTTAGTTTTCAAGCAAATTTATAAAGCAAATTGGTCTTAAAGTATGATTTTTCAAGGTAGGACAAGGTTGGGTTACTGGGATCAAGAATATCCTGAAGGTGGGGGGGGAGAGGATGGGAAGGGATGGGAAGGGGAAACAAAGGAGGAGGCTACAATGCTTGATAAGAAATGTACTCTTTATCTTGCCCATGTAATTGTAACCCCTCTGTACAGTATTTTCACAATAAAAAATGAGAGAACAAAACAAATAGAATATCCTGAAGTCTCAGATATAGAACCCTTCCTTTCCTCCCTTCCTCCCTCCCTTCCTTCTTTCCTTTCATGCTGGTACTAGAGCTGAACCTTGGGTCCTCCAGCTTTTGCTTAGCATTTTTACCCAGGATTGTTACTCTGCTACTTGTGTAGCACCTCCACTTCCAGTTTTTAGTCATTAATTGGGGTTAAAAAGTCTGACTATCTTTTCTGCTTGGACTGGCTTTGAACCACAATCCTCCAATTTTAGCCTCCTGAGTAGTTAGGATTTCGGGCACAAGCCACCAGCACTTGGTTTAGAACTTCAAAAAAAAATCCACACAAATCATCTTAATTCTCACAACCCTTCCCAATCTGATGAAAGTATCAGGCCCATGAAGAAGCAGGTTCTGAGAAGCAGAAATACAAAGTCACACTTTTTGGACAAAATTTGGATTCCCATATGGTTTGTCTCTCAGTCTGCCATGCCATATACCACGAATTCCTCTGATTGTAATGTCTAAGTTGCTCTTCACTGGCAGAAAGTTCTTCCTATTGTCTAGCCTCAGTCCCTCCTGTTGTTGGAAATTTACTCTCCCTCCTGAACCCCATTTTCCCTGGGGAACGAATATCCATGGGAACAAAAATGTGAAATCAGAAAACAACAAAATTATTGATAAAGGGCAAAACTTCTTGGTAAAGAAAAACCCCAGACAAAAGCTGACCAGTAGTGAGCCTTTGCCCATTCTCCATCCTTGCTAAAAAGAAAAAGAACATCTCATCTCTCCCTCAAGTTCACCAAGCTGGCAGGTTTGCAGAAGGCTACTGACAACTTTGAGGCTTATCACCAGCTGCACTGAGTTGTTGTATTACTCAGGAGCTTATAATAAAAATCATTTCTGTAATAATGTCCATTGCATTGATAGTATTGGTCATGCTGACCAAGTCAAGATTATGTTTTGCTGTGACTCAAAGCTATGTTTTTGCTCTGTTTTGCTCCTATAACCTTGCTTGCTTGCCTCAATAACAGTGCTTTAAGCTCATCAATTGAAGACCACTACTAAGTGGTCCAACTATGGGTGGCCTATTGCAAATTATTATGTATGATATTTACCATAAAGAACAAATGAATTTAAAGGTCATATAACCATAACCAATGAAAATGTGTTAAACCTGCCTTGCATGGCTCATCTATGTAACTCCATGTTACTTATCCCTATAAAAACCCATCTTACCCTGAGCTCAAGGCTGTTCTCCTTTCCCGGTAGTAGAAAGTGAACCCCATCCAGCTGTAATAAATTAGCTAGCTCCTTTAACCGGGTTTCTTAGAGTCTCTTTTGGATCCAGTATATAATATGATAAAGTTATATGAACCCAGTAAAAAGGAAGCAAATTTGTCTCCCGCTAGTTTCAACTTCCCTGTGCCAACCATAAGCCCGGGGATTACCTTCCATAGGTGGGAGCATAGCCTTTGAGTCCCAGAGAACATCCTTTGTATGTTGTTCCTAATCCAGCCATGCTTTGATGGTAGCATGAAAAGAGCCAAGAGAACAGGCCCTACCTAGCTCACAACAGAAGGTTTCAGTGGGTTTGTCATATTTTCTGAGCAAAAGTTTCCATGCTTTATCAAAGCACTAGAGTGCATGGGAGGGGGCACAATGTGGCAGTAAAACTGGAGCTTTGGGAAATTGAAACTTAGGGAAAATGAAACATAAAGGGTGGTGTAGCTGTATAGCTAAACAGTTAATCATGTATGCACTGGACTGTACTTGTGCTCCTTTAATCTGCTTGTACAAGTATATAAGGTGATGACCCATTGTACTCAGGGATGTGAATCCACCAAACTGGTGTCAGCTTACAAATAAACATTGCTTCAGAAAGAACCATGGTGTCATGACTCTCTGTATCCTACAACACACTGACTTGGAGTAGCAACCCAAAACCAAACTACTGAAGCCTCTCCACTATGAGAGGCATAGATACTTACTAGACATGTGGCTTTGGTCCCCTAGCACTGTCCTGTTGTTCACTAATTTACAAAGCTTAGGAAAGGTCTTGTAAGAGGCACTTAAAAGATGCTTTTGTTGGGTCTTGTGAATTAACTAAAAGTCCTGTAACTTTGTGTTTTTGCCTTTTCATATGAATTATTCTCTGCTACAGTCCCTTTGCTAGAATCTTGTTTTCAAAAGATAAAAGATTTTGCGATAAGCATCTTGTGAGGAAGACAGACTGCCCCCCCCCTCTTTTTGTCCTGACACTGGGGCTTAAACTCCCTTAGCTTTTTCACTCAAGGCTGGTGCCTTACAATTTGAGGCCCACCTCTACTTCCCAAATTGCCTCTTAAACAGGCAATGCCTTCTTTCTTGTTATCTTAAAGAAAACAGCTCCAAAATTCAGAAAACCACCTTGCTCTTGTTCTGTTCTAGTAATAAAATGATAACTTCTCTAGTATCCTTCAGGGACAAAGTTTGAGCTAATGGTCAACCAGGACACACCTGTGACTTGGGACTGTTTAAATTATGCATACCTTTCTCACCCATTGTCCACAATGCATCCTATTTAACCTGAATCCCATATCTGTGTCCCTGAAGATGGCTGAAGATGTACTAAAGTGCTGTCTTCCCATGGCTGCCATGTAGTCATTCTCCTTTCTCTGTCCTTCACTAGGTCTCTTTATTTGGTATCTGGGAGGTGAGTGGCCAGATCTAACAGTAGTCCTGGACTTAAGGCCTGTGTTCTAAAAACCTAGCTTCAGTCTCAGATGCTTCATTCTAGAAAGACCTGAGCTACTCATCTTGTTCTCTATGTCCCTCACCGCCACACCCCTACCCCCATTCTACCACCACCCCTGCAGCCACTTGCCGCCTCCAAGAATCTCAGGATCTGGGGTCTCTTTCTTTCTAATTTTCTTTAAGTAGTTGAACTATAGGGTTTCATTTCAACATACCAGTTTATGGATACAATGCATCTTGTTCTCCAACCCCATAGGTTTGAGTTTCTACCTACTGTCTTTCCTCTTCCCTTAGCAGAGTGTCTCCTTTCTTTCCACCAGTGTAAGCCAAGGGATTGTATAGTGTTCCTATGGAATTAAGGACTTAGCTGTTGATAGTAGAATGGGGAATGTTTTTAGCATATTGTGAAATTGATAAGGTTATTGAAATCTATTTCAAAATGTATAAAATAACTGGGAGCTGGGAGCTCAGACCTATAATCCTAGCTACTCAGGCGGCTAAGATATGAGGATTGTGGTTTGAACCCAGACTGGAAATGAAAAGCCTGTGAGACAGTTATCTCCAATTAATCAGCAAAAATGCAGAGGTGGAGGTGTGACTCAAGTGGTAGATCACTAGCTTTGAGCAAAAAACAAAGATAGCAGGTGGGTCCTGAGTTCAAGCCCCATGACAGCCATAAAAAATGTGTAAAACAGGAAAATTCAATAATAACTTCTCAAAATGTTTTTTTGTTGTTGTTGGTTGTGATGGTGGTGGACATGGGGCCTGAACTCTGCACCAGGCACTATCCTTCAGTTCTTCAGCTCAAAGTTAGCACTCTATTTGAGCCACAGCACCACTTCTGGCTTTTTCTGCTTATGTGGTGCTAAGAAATCAAACCCAGGGCCTCATGCATGCAAGGCAAGCACTCTACCACTGAGCCACCTTCCCAGCCCTCAAAATGTTATTTTATTTAGAGATTCATTCAGGGATTTGCACAGTAGCAAAAAATCCTGTATTCACATTCCCTGATTCTCTTCTCATTCCAACTCAACTCCTTTCTTCCCTGAATCATGCCCCCTCAGGCCCTCTCCCCTAACACTCTTCTCTCAGACTTTTACCAACTCTTGCCTCCATTATGGTTACTTTTGAGCTCTTTATAATTCCCTCCCCAGTGCACAGACTTTAATCCTTATACAGCTTCCTACTGAGAACAGAAAAAGAGTCTGGCTAGACAATTAAAGCAAGGACCCTCACATAGAGGTTCTATATCTCTCACCATTGTTTTGAGCAGTCCCATATACAGGCCCCTAGACATCATATCATCATGGCCTTGAGCAGTCTTGAATTTGGGCCTCTGATCATCTTGTCATGGCTCATTGTCCATGTAAGACTCATATGTGCAAGAAAATAAGTGTAAGGTTCACCTTGGGAAGGGAGAGTAGATTCCTCCCTCCTCTCGGCTAAGTCTCTGCCCAGAACCTGCATCTCCTAGGTAACTGGCACACTTGGAGGCAGGTCATATCCACATTTGGTGTGGCCACGCCTTCTTTCTGCTCCTGGCCTTGATAAGTCCTGGCCTGGGTGTAGTTCAATCCTTTTTCCCAGCTGCTTGGGATCCAACTTGACCAGGCCAGCCTGCAGCTCAAAAATAAACCTTTCCCCTGCCTGAATACCTTGTGGTGCTCTCTCTTTTCTTGGCCGCCTGTTTAATTTACCTAACCATGTGAATTAAATAGTTTATTTTAAAAAGGAAGCAAAGAAGCACAGAGAGGCAAAGAACATTTGACTGAGGTCACACAGCTAGCTTATGTAGGAAGTTGGTTAGGAATTTGGATGCCTAAAGGAAATTCAAGCTGAGAATGAAAGTGGCCCACCAAGAGCCCTGCTACCAGGGGAAAGACATCTCTCTGGAAGAAAAATATCTCCCAGTTCCCTAAATCTTCATATGCATATTTCCTGGCTTTTGTTTCTTCTTTTCTATAAATTGTAACATAATTAGCAATTTTGCTATATCAACATTGCTAACAATTGCAGAGAAAAGAAGATTGAGAATTTCTCTTTACAAAAGTATAAATAAACTAATTTTTCCTTTTTTGTGTGTCATTTTCTTTTAACGTGGAAGAACACGTTGTAATCCAGAGCTAGGTTTTATGGCCATGAGCTCAGGTAACAAGAGTAGTGTTGTTTAGGGGTAAGGATCAATTTTTTACTAGGTAAACAATTAAGAGGCAGAGAAGTAATTTGGTGTAATACACCAGCAAGTATATTGAAAGTGAGAGTATGGGCTTTCCATAGAGAGGGGCCCCAAAGGTAAGACCCATGAAGTTCCCAAAGTGCCAGTTCAACCAGCAGATTCTGGAGCAATGGATGAACAGATTCTCATGCAGTGATATTTCAGAATATTGTTTATTAAATGATTAATATACCAATTATCACCATGGGGTGAAGAATGAGTTAACCAGCAGATATGGTTAAGTGGAAATTGACCCCCCCACACCCTCAGCTTTATATATTGAAATTAGCCCAAGGAAAAATTGAGGAGATCACAGGAAAATAGACAAAAAGGCACATTCCAAGGGGTAGATGACCAAAAAATCAGGAAATAGTTAAGCATTAAGTTTCAGTAAAGGGTCCAAGAATTTCCTCAGCAAGGTAAGGACATACAGGGACTCTGTCTTTTGACAGGAATTAATGAAAAGGTCAAACTTTCATAATCCTGTGTCTTTAGGCCTAGAAAAAAACCCATACAACCAGAGTTTTCCACTAGCATCATTCATATTTCAATCAGACCGTCAAATCCTCTGTAACCAGTCATAGTCCCCACAGGGGTCTAGGGTTCTCGCATCCAGGGAAGTGGCTGTGATATTTTATTAATTCTCCTCCCACTCTAAGACATGATTGGTCAATGAGGGCTCAAGCTGACTTGGGACCCTCACTGATGTTGGACACTGGGCATGATAACAGAAGTAAGTCCTATTGGTCATGCTTGATTGTACACAGTATGGAAGTGGATTTAATTGGTCATGCTCAATCAGCACTAAGCATTACCTTACTGCTAATGTAAGATTTTAAACAGGAAGCCAGGGCATTCTGGGAAGATGCATCTGAGAGGGATCACAGGACATTATGAGAAGAAAAATTGGTTGAGGGGGAACTCAGGGCATTATGGGAGCAAGAAGTGCAATGGGTGCCCATATATGTTATGTCCTCTATTTTCTATCCCTATCTAACTGTTCCTCTTTCTTTTCCTCAATAGGATCACATAGTCACATCTGTTGGATCTGATCATGAAATTCCTTTACTTCAGTTCCTCAGCCCTTGAACTTTTCAGGACACTGCTTTACTCTATAGGTAACCTGTGTGGGTAGGGCTTTTTGTGAGCTTTGTTAGCTCTAACTCTGTATTCTGCCATCTACCAACAGAGATCCATCTGCCAAGCCCTTCACCAACTTTTCCTATTGTAGTCAACTTTGGGGGTAATCTCAGAAACTTAATGAGAGAAGTGACCTAGTCACTGTGCAGCTCTGAGCATCATTCCTCATGACTTAAGTAGCTACTCACATAAATATTCTCCCTAACACATTGGATTTTGTAAATATAGCTTTGACAAGAAGGTTGCTTTGAAAGTTGTTAAGTAACAGACTCTAACTTGGACTTTCATATTTTTTTCTAGATTTTTTATATTTTTTTGTAAAAATACTATACAGAGGGATTACATTTACATGAGTAAGGTAAATGAGTACATTTCTCATCTAGCATTGTTACCTCCTCCTTTGTTTTTCCCCTACCCATCCCTTCCCTCTCCCTCCCCCTCCCCAAGTTGTAAAGTTTGTTGTCAACATAGTGTCTTATAGGTTTCATTGTTACAATGCGTCAACCTGTATCCTTATTTAAGCATTTTGTTATTTCCCTTCCCCTCCCCAAATTATAAAAGCTATGTACATATGACCATATAAGATGATGTTAAGCGAAATGAGCGCCACGATAGAGGCACAAGAGGTTTTATCTTTGTTGCTGTTGCTTTTAATGTACTTATAATGTATATGTGATTTTTTGTTTCATTTGTATGTTCTTCCCCCCACTGTATAACCACTGTTTTCACTGTATTTTGTGGATTTTTTCACCTTTCATCTCCCTCTGGGAAAATGTGGTACTTTGTCCTTGTCCTCCCTCTGCTGGCTGGCAACAGCATAGCTTACATTGTTATTGGCTACAGTTGGGTTGTATTGGATTGTTAGAACTGTTGAGTTTACATTGATGAAGATAACTACAGGCTCTTGACAGACAGTACTCTCTACCTAGCAATCAGTAAGTACTAGCTCAGACAATGACACTACATCCATTTCCATGAAGAAATAAAAAGTTCTTCTTTTTAATTAAAAAAAACAAACAAGTTAAGGTCATTAAAGAGCTCTTTTACAAAAATGATAAGTTTTTTAAAGAGAATGAATCCAAGGAAAATAAACATAATATTAAAAGCTTCTGCAGAAAGTTTTGGAAAGGTGTATATACAGAACATAATCTTCAATAAAAAAAGTTCTTCTTTTGTATCTTTTGCAAAATCAGTTCTAACTTGTGCAAATATTCATTTCTTATACAAATATAATGAAAAAATGAGGCCATCTTCAAGAACTGTTGAGAGGAATAGAAGTGGCTGTGTTATGCAAAATACACATTTGAGATAAAATATTGTAGTAGCCCTTTCAAGAATTATACTGCATCTCATTTCATTTGATTTGCAAGGGACAGCCACATTGCTCCCAGTGCTTTTTTTCAGGTTAATTGGTCATAAGAAATTTGTTAGGACCCACACAGAGACTCCAACAATCCTTTTCTGGTTTATGTGCATGCCATGTCCTTCCGAGCTCTTTCTACCTATTTCTAAACATATCATCACATGAAATGGGGATTTGTTGCCACAATACCTACAGAGTTTAGAGCCTTTGATGACTGTCTCCCAACCTTGGACAATCCAAGTGAGATCAGGAATATGAAAAGAACATCTTTTAGCTTGAACCATAGGCAATTAGTGGTATTGGACTGCTAGTTTTTTCCCATTAAGAACTGTTAGAAATTTAGCTGTATATCAGTCATTCATGCCTGTAATCCTAGATAATCAGGAGGCTGAGATCTGAAGATTGCAGTCAAAGCTAGCCCAGGCAGAAAAACCCTTGAGACTTTTTTCTCCAATTACCCAACAAAACACTGGAAGTAGAGGTGTGGCTCAAGTGGTAGAGTGCCAGCCTTGGACATAAAAGCTAAGGGACCTTGCCCATGCCCTTAGTTCAAGCCCCAGTATTGGAATAAAAAAAAAGAAAAGAAAAGAGGAGTCAAAAGGATAAGAAAGAGTAGCAGAGAGAGTGAATTTGGCCAAAGTATATTAAATGCAAGTATTACAATAAAACCATTTTGTACAAATAGCATATGTTAATAACCAGTAAGTATTGTAGATAAAGGAAAACATGGCACCTATGTTTTTGGGGTCTGGCTTACTTAACTTAATATAATTTTTTCCATCTTTCCTTTTCCTAACAAATGGGGCGATGTCATTCTTTCTGATGCAGGCATAGAATTCATATATATATATATATATATATATATATATATATATATATATATATATATATATATATAACATTTTCTTGATCCATTCATCTACTGAGGGGAATCTGGGTTGGTTCCATATCTTAGCTATGGTGAATAATGCTGCGATAAACACAGTTGTGCTATTAGCTTTAGTATGGCCTTGTTTGTGATCATTTGGGTAAATGCCTAAAAGTGGGATTGCTGGGTCATAGGGGAGGTCTACTATATGTCTACAACAAGCAATAGCTAGTTTATGTCTAGGACAAGCAGAAGAGGTCAAAAGCTATGTATATATGACCATATAATCTGATGCTAAGCAAAATGAACCCCAAGATAGGGATACAAGAGATTTTATCTTTCTTGCTGTTCTTTTTAATGTACTTATAATATACTATGTGATTTTTTTTGTTTCTTTGTATGGTCTTCCCCCATGGAATAACCCCTGTTGTCACTGTATTTGATTTTGATGTCCTGCATCTTGTATATACATTTTCTTAATTTGGGGAAGGGAAGGGAAATAACAAAATGCTGAAATAAGGATACAGGATGCCCCATTGTAACAATGAGATGTACAAACTTTACTACGTTGGTGGGGAGTGAGGAGTTGGGGATGTGGGGAGGAAAGGGGGTAGGGGAAAAACAAAGGGGGGGTGTAACAATGCTCGATAGGAGATGTACTCATTACCTTGCTCATGTAACTGTAACCCCTCTGTACAGTATCTTTACAATAAAAATATATATTAAAAATAAAATAAAATAACAAAATTGCTGAACATTAGAGCCAGAGATATGCATGCAGACTTGTATGAATTAGTGATATAATAACATACATTCTTGCAATAAAACAACAAACACCACCATGTATAATTAAAAACATTGTGACACCAAGTCTAAAGTACAGAGTAAAATACAGTGTGTTGGAGAGGTATCTTATCTTCTGTGTTCACTTCAGCCAAGAACTGGAAACCAACTAGGTGTCTATGGACTGATGGATGGACAAAAACCATGAGCTACACATACACAATGGAGTTTGTTTTTCAACCATAAAACAGAATGAAACTGTCATTTTGACAAGATGGCTGGAACTAGTGATCATTATGTTAAGTGAATAAGCCAAACACAAAAAGACAAGCACTGCATGTTCTCACATATGTAATATACAAAAGCAGAACTTATTGAAGTTGAAAGTGTGGTAGGTATCAGGACAGGGGCACTTGTTCTAACACTCTTCCTCTCAGTCTCTTTGAAAACAAACTTTACAACTTTGCATGGTGGGGAGGAGAGGAGTCCTGGAGGTGAGAAAGGAAGGGATGGTAAGGGAAAAACAAAGGAGAGGGTAACAATGCTGGATAGGAAATGTACTCATTACCTTACTCATGCAACTGTAACCCCTCTGTACAGTATCTTTACAGTAATATATATATAAAGAAAAAATAAACAGTAGGAAAAATTCTTAACCCCTAAAGTGATGATATCAGGAGGTGGGGCCTTTGGAGATGACGTGTTCATGAAGGCAAGCTCGCCCTTCTACCATGCCAGGGCACAGCTAGATGTCCTCTGTGAGTCAGAAAGCAGGCAGTCAGCACATGCCAAATCTACTGGCACTGTGATATTGGTCTAAGAAATAAAATAAAATAAAATTCTGTTGCTTGTAAGATCCTTAGTTTTTATATTTTATTGTTTTATTTTACCCCAAATTGACTTTGTCTTTCTTATTATTGAGCTGCAAATGTTCTAGTCACATTGTAGAACTAAGAGCCTTAGAAATATTGTTTGCAAAAAGTACCTCCTATTCTGTTTTTTTGTCTTTATTTATTGTGCATGTACTAGGGTTTGAACCCAGGGCCTTGTACTCTTACCTGGCTTTTTTGCTTTTTAATTTTTTTCCTGTTATTATAAAAGTGATGTACAAAGAAGTTACACTTATATAAATCAGGTAAAGAGTGCTTAGCCTTTTCTTATATAGTTTAGCACTCTACCACTTACTTGAGCCACAGCTCCATTTCTGGCTAGCAATTGAATCTAAGAGTCAGATTTCTCTCTCTTGGCTGGCTTTGGAGTTATTATCCTCAGATATCAGCTTCTTGGTTTGCTAGGATTATAGGCCTGAGCCACCAGCACCCAGCTCTTCTTTTCTCTTTCTTAATAATGACATTTAATGCACAAAATTTTGCAAATTCTGTGAAATTATTTTTATTGTATTTCCTCTGTTTATGGTATCCTACCTAGGAAATTCTTTCCTAGTCTAAGACCTCAATAATGATTTCTCCTAAGAGTTCTTACATTTTGGTCTTTAATACATTTTAAGTGAATTTTTGTGGGATGCAAGGCATTTATTCTCTATTCTTCTACACATGAGTATACAATTGTTTCGACATTTGTTGAAAATAATTTATTGTGCATGTGCTGAATCTGGGTCTTGAACTCAGGACCTGAGCACAGTCCTTGAGCTTCTTGTGCTTAAGGCTAATGTTCTGCCACTTGAGCCACAGCTCCACTTCCAGCTTTTTGATGGTTAATTGGAGATAAGAGTCTTATAGACTTCTCTGCCCAGGCTGGCTTTGAACCACAACCTTCAGATCTTAGCCACCTGTGTTGCTAGAATTACAGGAGTGAGCCAATGGTGCCTGGCTCAAGATTTCATTTTTTACTGAATTGTCCTGGCATCCTGTCAAAAAACAAATAAACATAATTAAATGAGTTTAATTCTGAAATCTATTCTGTTTCATTGACCTATATTTTTATATTAATACCAGAACATCATTGTCTTGATTAGTATATCATATTAGTAAATTTCAAAAATAAGGTATATATGTCTTCACACTTTGGTGCTTTTAAAACTTGTTTTGCTCATTAAAAGACATAATAATAATTCTTTTGGATTTCCATACAAGTCTTAGGATTGACTTGCCAATTGTAAAAAACATCTTAGGTCATATTCTTAGCACTTTCTATTTTTCTTAATATATATTTTTTATTGTAAAGATACTGTACAGTTACACAAGCAAGGTAATGAGTCCATTTCCTATCGAGCATTGATACACCTTCCTTTGTTTTTCCCCTACCATCCCTTTGATCCCAACCTCCCAAATTCCTCCCTCCCCGTCTCCCTCTCAAAGTTGTAAAGTTCATTTCCAACATAGTGTCTCGTACATCTCATTGTTACAATGCATCAACCTGTATCCTTATTTAAGCATTTTGTTATTTCCTTTCCTCTCCCTAAATTAGAAAAAAAGTATATGCAAGGTGCAAGACACCAGAATCAAATACAGTGAAAACAGGGGTTATACCATGGGGGAAGAACATACAAGAGAAACAAAAAAAATCACATAGTATATTATAAGTACATTAAAAAGAACAGGAACAAAGATAAAACCTCTTCTGTCCCTGTCATGGGGTTCATTTTGCTTAGCATCAAGTTACATGGTCATATGTAAATACCTTTTGATCTATTCTGCTTGTTGTAGACATACACTAAGTATTACAGATAAGGGAAACCATGGGGCCTATGTTTCTTTAGGCCTGGCTTACTTCACTTAATATAATTTTTTCTAAGTCTTTACATTTCCTAACAAATGGGGCCATGTTATTCTTTCTGATGGAGGCATAGAATTCTAGTGTGTGTGTGTGTGTGTGTGTGTGTGTGTGTGTGTGTGTGTGTGCATACCACATATTCTTGATCCATTCATCTACTGAGGGACATATGGGTTGGTTCCATATCTTAGCTATGGTAAATTATGCTACAATAAACATAATTGTGCTGGTAGCTTTAGTATGATCTTGTTTGTAATCATTTGGGTAAATGCCCAAAAGTGGGATTGCTGGGTCATAGGGGAGCTCTATGTGGAGTCTTTTGAGGAACCTCCATACTGCTTTCCAAAGTGGTTGAACAAGTTTACACTCCCACCCACAATGCAGTTGGGTTCCTTTTTGGACACATCCCCTCAAGCATCTGTTGTTATTAGGGTTCTTGATTATAGCCATTCTAACTGGGATAAGGTAGAATCTCAGTGTTGTTTTGATTTGCATTTCTTTTATGGCTAGAGAACTTGAGCATTTCTTCATGTGTCTATTGGCCATTCTTATTTCCTCTTCAGAGAGGGTTCTTTTTAAGTCTTTAGCCTACATGTTGATGGGGTGGTTGTTTCATTGAGGATTTGTTATTGGAGAATTTAATTTTTTGAGTTCTACATATATTTTAGATATGAGACCCCTTGTCCATTGTATGGCTAGTGAAAATGTTCTCCCAAACAGTAGGCTTTTCTATTGATCTTGCTAGCTATGTCCTTTGCCATGCAGAACTTTTGCAGTTTCATGCAATCCCATTTGTCCAAACTTTCTTTGATTTGTTGTGTTTCAGAGTCATTATTAAGAAAATTTTGACCTGTGACAAGGAGCCATAGAGTTTCTCCTATTCCTTCCTGTAATGTTTGTAGGGTGTCTGCATTGACTTCGAGGTCTTTGATCCATTTGGGGATGATTTGGGTACAGGATGATATATGGAGATATAGCTTTAGTTTTATACAGGTGTTAACCAATTTTGCCAGCACCAATTACTGAAGAGGATGTCTTTCTTCCATTCTAATTTTTTAGCTCCCTTATCGAAGATTAGGTTGCAATAGGTCTGTGGCTTCATTCCTGGGTCTTTAGTTCTATTCCATTGGTCCTCAGGTCTGTTCTTGTGCCAGTACCATGTTGTTTTGATTACTATGGCTTTGTAGTAGAGTTTGAAGTTTGGTATTGCTATTCCTCCAGCACTGTTCTTTCTGCTAAGGATTGTTTTTGCTATTCGAACCTTTTATTGTTCCATATGAATTTTGGGATTGCTTCTATTTCCTTGAAGAATGAAGTTGGGATATTGCTAGGTATCACATTGAATTTGTAGATAGTCTTTGGAAGTATTGCCATTTTCACGATGTTAATCCTCCCAATCTAGGAGCATGGGAGGTAATTCCACTTCCTTAGTTCTGCATTAATTTGGTTTTTCAGAATTTTAATGTGTTCATCTTTGAAGTCCTTCACTTCTTTAGTTAATTCCTAGGTATTTGAGTTTTTGTGGGGCTATTACAAAAGGAATTGCTTTCCTGATTTCAGCCGTGCTCTTCTCATTGTTGACATACAGGAAAGTCATTGATTTTTGAGGCTTAATTTTGTATCGTGCTACTTTGCGAAAGTTTCAGATCAGCTCAAGTAACTTGGGAGTGGAGTCCATGGGGTTCTTTAAGTATAAGATCATGTCATCTGAAAAGAGGGAGAGTTTTACTTCATCTTTCACTATTTGGATCCCCTTGATATTTTCATCTTGTCTTATTGCTATAGCTAGGCATTCTAATACTAAATTGAAGAGAAGTGAAGAGAGTGGGCATCCTTGTCTCATTCCTGAATTTAGAGGAAATGGCTTTAGATTTTTGCCATTAAATATAATGATGGCTGTAGGTTTGTCATACACAGCCTTTATTATATTGAGGAATGTTACATGGATTCCTACTTTTTCCAGTTTTCATCATAAAGGGCTATTGGATCTTCTCCAATGTTTTTTCTGCATCTACTGAGATAATCATGTGGTTCTTATCCTTGCTCTTGTTGACATGATGGATTATATTGTTTTGTGTATAGTGAACCAGTTTTGCATCTCTGAAATGAATCCTGTTTGATCATGGTGTGTGATTTTTTTGATCAGTTGTTAAAGTTGATTGGCCAAAATTTTGTTGAGAAGTTTTGCATTGATGTTCACCAACAAAGGGTCTATAGACAGGGGTGGGGGGGTGGGGGGGGGGGGGTGGAGATGGTGGAGGAGAAGCTGGAGGCTAAACAAGTTGTCGCATAGAAAGCAGTTTTAGTGTTCCAGTGAACAGTCCTAGAATCACACTAAGTGTGTCATCACAGTACAGAGAGGTTGGCCAGAGAGGGAAAATCCAGGCAAGGAGACAGATCTGAGCACTTGCCGGTAGCCACAACTGCGGTGGCTATGGCTGCAGTGGTGGCAGACATAGCCACCATACCTACAACAGAGAGTCCAGGACGAAGGCACCAGATGCAGCAGGCAAGCGGATTCTACTCAACACCAGCAAGAACTGACAAGGAGCAGATATCTTCATCCTCCAGATCACAGAGCCCAGCTTGGAGCCATTCTCAGGGTTTATGTTAACTCCGAAGCTAGCCCCTCAGGGAAAAGCTACTGTCTGTTGAAAGGCCTCAACCCTACCCAGAACCTAGGCTCATCACAGCACCTCTAAACTAGAGGACACAGCCATCTCCCTCTTTTGTGATACTCTAAGTAGATCTCCCTCCCACTGAACTAGCCTGGGAGGAGGATAACAAAATCCTGGGTAAGGCAGAGCATTTTTCTGCCTGATCAAACTGACTTAAGAAACCAATGGAGCCACAGGAAAACCAAACACCACAAGCAGACCAGAGAATCCACCAAGAGACTGGTTATGGACACAGGGGAGATACAGGATCTTCTCATCCCCCCCCCCGAAAAAAACCCAAAGAACTCTTTTTTGTACTTTTTTAATTGTTTAAATGGTTTTCTATTACTCTTTTTTCCTCTCGTAATTTTAATTTTAAGTGTATATGTGTGTGCTTTTTTATCTCTTCTGATCTTTTGGTCTTTTTTTTTAATTCTCTTCAGTTTTTTTCTTTCTTTTTTGCAGGACTTAATTGCTGTTCTGCTCATCCCCAGATATATATCCTTCATTGATTATTAGATGTTATACCCCATTGTGTACACAATCAAGAAATTTATTACTCAATTCACAACCTCTTAGGCTTAAATTCTTTAATAGCAGTATTATCTCTTTATATCTATATAATTTTCAAGTAACTAATTTTAAGAAGTTTTATTTTTTAGTTTTTCATGTCTCCTTTCTATCCCTCCCCTCCTTTCATCCTATCCTTCTTCTCTCAATATCATTTCTTTAAACTTACATAATTTTTGTGTTTCACTTTTTAAATTTAAATTTTTGTTTTGACATTAGTTTCTTTTTTGTTTTATTTTTTTTAAATTTCTTTCCTATCATTCTGTCCAATCCATTTCCCTCTCTGAGATTAGAATTTAGTTAAATTCACTCTCCTTTTACCTCTCCACATGCCTCTAATCCTATTTTTACCCACATTTCTCCCTAAACCTAATAATTTCTGGTGTGTCAAATCCTTTTTGCTTTTATTAACCCATTAGTCCATGGTTGTTTGAGGATGAATAGATTGTATCTGATGAACTAGATTGTATCTGCAGCCATTTTGATTGTGCAACTACAGGACTTTGGTTGATGCTTGCCTTAAAATAGTGTTCAAGCACAAAATTGGTGTTATTTTCATCCTAACTAGTCAGAACAAGCCGGCAAGACACAAGAAAAATTGCAAGTCCGGGTATCTCAACTCCCACTCATGATAATCAGGTGACAGAACAGTTAATGAATAATCCAGAGGAGAGTTCCCATAAAGCTCTTCAAACACTACTGGTAAACATGGTGAATGAAAAGATTGAAAATCTTCAAAGGACTCAGTGTGAGCATGACAGGGAGAAAGAGGAAGCAAACCAAAGATTAATACAGGAATCTCATGAGTGTGAGGAAGCTACTAAAAGATTGATACAGGAATTGCATGAGCAGGTTGAGAAAAGTCAAAGATTATTACAGGAATTGTGTGAGCAGGCTGAGAACAGTCAAAGAGAAAGACAGGAATTGCATGAGCAGGCTGAGAACAGACAAAAAGAAACAAAAGAATTGCGTGAGCAGGCTGAGAACAGTCAAAGAAAACTACAAGAATTGCGTGAACATGAGGAAGTTAATCAAAGAGTGATACAGGAATTTCAAGAGCAGGATGAAAATAGGCAAAGATCAATAGAGGCATTCATGGAATCCATAAACAGACAGCAGAAAGAATTCAGGGACATCACAAAGGTAATGCTGAATGGAGCCCGGCAGAAGGAATGAGAGTCCAAGGAAACCATAACCAATCAACTAAGTGATTTGAAAATAAACATTGAACACCAAATTAAGGAAGTAAAGAAACCCATACAAGATCTAAAACAAACTCCGATGAAGAATTTGAAGCCATCAAAGCTAACCAATTAGAAGGAAAATAAATAAAAAACAAAGTAGAAAGTCTTGACAGTAGGTTAGACCATGCAGAAGATCGAATCTCAGGGATTGAAGACAGCCTAGATATTATAGAGACAGAACATACAACTATCGAAGCCGGGTGCTGGTGGCTCACGCCTGTAATCCTAGCTACTCAGGAGGCTGAGATCTGAGGATCGCGGTTCAAAGCCAGCCCGGGCAGGAGAGACCGTGAGACTCTTATCTCCAGTAAACCACCAGAAAACCGGAAGTGACACTGTAGCTCAAGTGGTAGAGTGCTCGCCTTGAGCTGAAGAGCTGAGGGACAGCGCCCAGGCCCAGAGTTCAAGTCCCACTACCGACAAAAAAAAAGAACATACAACTATCCAAGACAAATCCAAGATATATGATAGATCTATTCAACATTTGGAAGACACCACCAGAAGGCCTAATCTGAGGATAATGGGTGTAGAAGACCACCTAGAGACAGAAGTTAAGGGTCTAGGAAATTTGTTTAACAGGATCCTAGCAGAGAACTTCCCAAACATGCAAAAAGATAGACCTATTCAAGTGGCGCTGTAGCTCAAGTGGTAGAGCGCTCGCCTTGAGTTGAAGAGCTGAGGGACAACGCCCAGGCCCAGAGTTCAAGCACCACGACCGACAAACAAAAAAAAAAAGATAGACCTATTCAGATACAAGAACCTTTTAGAACCCCGAATCGACCAGACCAGAACATGACATCCCACTGTCACATAATCCACACAGGATCAATTCAAACCAAGGAAAAGATCCTTAAAGCTGTCAAGGAGAAAAGATCAATCACCTATAAAGGGAAACCAATTAGAATGACCTCAAATTTCTCAGCAGAGACAATTAAAGCAAGAAGAGCCTGGAATGATGTATGCCATGCCCTAAAGACAAACAACTATCAACCAAGAATACTGTGCGCAGCTAAACTCTCCTTCATAACCGAAGGTCAAATAAAAACCTTCCATAGCAAAGAAAAACTGAAACAATATATCTCCACCAAACCAGCCCTACAAAAGATAGTTAAAGATGTCCTAAACATAGAAAACCAACAAGACCACAATTAAGGCCAAGAAGCATCCCTAAACTTAGAATCCAAGAACCATAGGAAGAAGTCATTTGTAGCCCCCAAGAAGGTGGATAAAAAGGCAGGAACTACCAAACACCTCTCAGTCCTAACTCTCAACATTAACGGACGTAAATCTCCAATTAAGTGACATAGACTGTCTAGTTGGATTAAAAAGCAAGAGCCTTCTATCTGCTGCCTTCAGGAGTCACACCTTGCCCATAAAAACAAACACATTTTGAAAGTGAAAGGCTGGAACAAAATCTATCAAGCAAATGGCCCCCATAAACAGGCAGGAGTTGCCTGTTTATGAGAGAAGAGATAAAGAAGGTCGCTACATACTAATTAAGGGATCTCTCCTTCAGGAGGATATTACAATTCTTAATATCTATTCACCAAACAAGGAGCACCCAAATTTATCCAAGAAACACTACTTTTCCTCAAAGCTCACATAGATCCAAAGACATTAATTGTTGGGGACTTTAACAAACCACTATCCCCACTAAATAGATCAACTCTGCAAAAACTTAACAGAGAAACTGCAGATCTAAACAACTGCATAGATCAACTGGATTTAACAGACATCTACCGAATATTTCACTCAGCAGTATCAGAATACACATTTTTCTCAGCAGCACATGGAATATTTTCCAAAATAGACCACATTTTAGGTCATAAAGCAAACTTGTCCAAATTCAGAAACATTGAAATTATACCTTGCATTCTCTCAGACCACAAGGGAATAAAATTAGAACTCAACACCAAAAGCCACGAAAGAAAGTCCTGTAACACATGGAGGCTGAACAACACACTGTTGAATCACCAGTGGTTCATGGAAGAGATTAGAAAGGAAATTCAAATGTTCATGATATTCAACAAAAATGATCACACAAATTACCAGCTCCTCTGGGACACAGCAAAGGCAGTACTCAGAGGCAAGTTTATAGCTCTGAGTTCCTACATCAACAAATTGGAGAGATCTGAAACCAGCAATTTAATGAGACATCTGAACTTCCTTGAAAAAGAGCAGCAAGATAAACCCCAATCCAGTAGATGGAAAGAAATAACTAAAACTAAAATCAGAATTTAACAAATTAGAATCCAAAAAAATCATAGAAAGAATCAATGAAACAAAGAGTTGGTTCTTTGAAAAAATTAAAAAAATTGACAGACCCTTATCTTATCAGAAAAAGAAAAGAACACACCCAAATAAATAAACTCAGAGATGGGAAAGGAAACATCACCACAGAAACAACCAAGATTCAGAATGTTATAAGAGAATACTTCTCAAAGCTTTATGATAATAAGTTTGAGAACTTGGCAGAAATGGACCTTTTCCTAGCAAATATACATATGCTGAAACTAAACCAAGATGAGTTAAACCATCTTAATAGGCCCATATCAAGCATTGAAATAGAAACAACAAGAGACCTCCCTTCTAAGAAAATCCCAGGACCAGATGGATTTACAGTGGAATTCTACAATGCCTTCAGAGCAGAGCTAACACTAATACTCCTCCAACTCTTCAATGAAATTGAAAGAGAAAGTTCACTACTGAACTTATTCTAGAAAGCCATCATGTCCCTCATCCCAAAACCAGGCAGGGAATCATCAAAGAAAGGGACTCATTTTTTTGATGAACATTGATGCAAAACTTCTCAACAAAATTTTGGCCAATCAAGTTCAACAATTCATCCAAACAAATCATACAACACGTTCAAACAAGATTCATTTCAGGGATTCAAAGCTGGTTCAATATATGCATATCACTTAACATAATTCATCACATCAACAAGAGCAAGGATAAGAACCACATGGTTATCTCAATAGATGCAGAAAAAGCATTTGAAAAGATCCAACACTCCTTTATGATGAAGGTTCTGGAAAAATTAGGGATACATGGAACATTCCTCAATACAATAAAGGCTGTATATGACAAACTTACAGCCAACATTATACTTAATGGTGAAAAACTAAAGCCATTTCCTCTTAACTCAGGAAAGAGACATGGATGTACACTCTCTCCACTTCTCTTCAATTTAGTATTAGAATGCCTAGCTACAGCAATAAGACAAAATGCAAATAAAAAGGGATCCGAATAGGGAAAGATGAAGTAAAACTCTCCCTTTTTGCAGATGACATGATCTTGTATTTAAAGAATCCCACGGACTCCACTCCCAAATTACTCAAGCTGATTCACATCTTTGGCAAATTAGCAGGGTAGAAAATTAACCCTCAAAAATCAATGGCTTTTCTGTATGCCAACAATGAGAAAAGCATGGCTGAAATCAGGAAAGCAACTCCATTCGTAATAGCCCCACAAAAACTCAAATACCTAGGAATTAACTTAACCAAAGAAGTGAAGGACCTCTATGATGAAACCTTTAAAAACCTGAAAAAGGAAATCAAAACAGAATTTAGAAAGTGGAAAAACCTCCCATGCTCCTGGATTAGAAGGATCAACATCGTGAAAAAGGCAATACTTCCCAAGGCTATCTACAAATTCAATGTGATACCTATCAATATTTCAACCTCATTTTTCAAGGAAATAGAAGAGGCAATTCAAAAATTCATATGGAACAATAAAAAAAACTCCGAATAGCAAAAACAATCCTTAACAGAAAGAATACTGCTGGAGGAATATCAATACCAAATTTCAAACTCTACCACAAAGCTAAACTAATCAAAACAGCTTGGTACTGGCACAAAAACAGACCTCAGGACTAATGGAATAGAATTGAAAACACAAAAAATGAACCTACAGACCTATAGCCATCTAATCTTCCATAAAGGAGCTAAAAAAAATAGAACAGAAGAAAGCCTCTTCAGTAAAGGGTGCTGGCAAAATTGGTTAATCATTTATAGAAAACTAAAGCTAGATCCTTATATATCACCCTGCACCAGAATCAACTCCTAATGGGTCAAAGACCTCGGAGTCAAAGCAGAAACTCTGAAAACATTATAGGATGGAATAGGAGAAACCATACGTCTCCTTGGCACAGGCTGAAATTTTCTTAAAAGAGACCCAGAAACACAACAAATCAAAGAAAGGTTGGACAAATGTCACTGCATGAAATTGCAGAGCTTTTGCATGGCAAATGACATAGCTAGCAAGATCAATAGAAAGCCCATGGATTGGGAGAAGATCTCCACTAGCCATACAATGGACAAGGGTCTCATATCTAAACTATACCTGGAACTCAAAAATTACATCACCCAACAACAAATCCTCAAAGAAACAAGTGCCCAATAAATAAGTGGGCTAAAGACTCACAGAGAAACTTCTCTGCAGAGGAAAGAAGGATGGCCAATAGACACATGAAGAAATGGTCAACTTCCCTAGCCATAAAAGAAATGCAATTCAAAACAACATTGAGATACCACCTCACCCCAGTTAGAATGGCTATAATCAAGAACTCTAATAACAACAGATGTTGGAGGGGATGTGGACAGAAGGGAACCTTACTGCATTGTTAGTGGGAGTGTAAACTTGTTCAACCACTTTGGAAAGCAGTATGGAGGTTCCTCAAAAGACTCCACATAGAGCTCCCCTATGACCATAAAGCTAACAGCACAACTATGTATATTGTAGCATAATTTACCATAGCTAAGATATGGAACCAACCCAGATGTCCTTCAGTAGATGAATGGATCAAGAAAATGTGGTATATATATACAATGGAATTCTATGCGTCCATCAGAAAGAATGACATTGCCTCATTTGTTAGGAAATGGAAAGACTTGGAAAAATTATATTAAGTGAAGTAATCCAGGCCCAAAGAAACATAGGTCCCATGGTTTCCCTTATTTGCAATAACTAGTATATGTCTGAAACGAACAGAAACGGTCAGATAAGTTGATGTTAGGTGAAACAAACCCCAAGATAAGGATTCAAATGTTTTTACTTTCTTGTGATGGTTTCAAACATATGCATAAGATGATTCTTTGTTGCTTTGTATGTCCCTCCCACATGGTATAACCCCTGTTTTCACTGTATTTAATGTTGTTATACTTTGTGGAGGGGAAGGGAAAAAACAAATTGTTTAAATAAGGATACAGGTGGACCCATTGAAACAACGAGACGCACAAGTCGTTATGTTGAAAACGAACTTTACAACTTTGGTAGGCGGGGGAGGAGGGTTAGGTGGGGAGGTGGGGAGAGGATGGGATGGGAAGGGGAAACAAAGGAGGAAGCCACAATGCTTGATAAGAAATGTACTCATTATCTTGCCCATGTAATTGTAACCCCTCTGTACAGTATTTTCACAATAAAAAAAAAGAAAAAAAATGAACTTTACAACTTTGGTGGGGGGACGGGGGATATGGGAAGGGATGGGAAGGGGAAACAAAGGAGGAGGCAACAATGCTTGATAAGAAATGTACTCATTACCTTGCCTATGTAATTGTAACCCCTCTGTATGGTATTTTCACAATTTAAAAAAATGTGTCTATAATTCTCTTTGTTTGATGAGTCCCTGCCTGGTTTGGGTATGAGGGTTATGATGGATTCATAGAATGTTTTATAGTACACTTTCACTTTCAATGGGATTGAAGAGTTGAAGGAATATTGGTGGATTGAAGAGTTGAAGGAATATTGGTGTTAGTTCAGCTTTGAAGGCCTTGTAGAATTCAGGTGTAAATCCATCTGGTCCTGGCCTTTTCTTGTGTGGCAGGTCTCTTATTGCTGTTTATATTTCGATGCTTGATATGGGTCTGTTAAGTTTATCTCATCTTGATTAAGTTTGTGCATGTCAACATTTGCTAGCAATTCGCCCATTTCTTCCAGATTCTCAAGCTTATTAGCATAAAGTTTTCAGAAGTATTCCCTTATAATGTTCTGAATCTGGGTTCTTTCTGTGGTGTTGTTACCATTTTCATCTCTGGGTGTGTTTAAATGTGTATGTTCTCTTCTTTTTCTAATAAGATTTTGTATGGTCTATGAATTTTGGTAATTTTTTCGAAGAACCAACTCTTTCTTTTGTTGATTCTTTCTATGGCTTTTTTTAAATTCTAATTCATTTAATTCTGCTTTCATTTTTATTATTTCTTTCAGTCTACTGAATTGGGGTTTAGCATGTTGCTCATTTTCAGGTGCCTTCTTAAATTGTTGGTTTCAGATCTCTCCAATTCGTTGATGTAGGAACTCAGAGCTATAAACTTCCTCTAAGTACTGCCTTGGCTGTGTCCCAGAGGAGCCGGTGATTTGTGTGTTCATTTTTGTTAAATATCATGAACATTTGAATTTCCTTTCTAATCTCTTCTATGACTCACTGGTGGTTCAACAGTGTGTTGTTCAGCCTCCATGTGTTGCAAGATTTTCTTTTGTAGCTTTTGGTGTTGAGTTATTTTCTTCCCTTGTGGTTTGAGAGAATGTAGGGCATAATTTCAATGTTTCTGAATTTGGACAAATTTGCTTTGTGACCTAATATGTGGTCTATTTTGGAGAATGTTCCATGTGCTGCTGAGATGTATTTTGATGCTGCTGGGTGAAATATTCAGGAGATGTCTGTTAAGGCTATTTGATCTATACAGTTGTTTAGGTCTAAGGTTTCTTTGTTGAGTTTTTGCTGAGTAGACATATCCCCAGGTTTCTCTGTTGAGTTTTTGCTGGGTAGACATATCCAGCAGGGATACTGGTGTGTTAAAGTCCCCAATAATTAATGTCTTTGGATCTATGTGAAATTTGAGGGAAAGTAGTGTTTCTTGGATAAATTTGGGTGCTCCTTTATTTTGTGAGTAGATATTTAGAATTGTAATATTCTCTTGAAGGAGAGATCCCTTAATTAGTATGTAATGACCTTCTTTATCTCTTCTGGCTAATTTTAATTTGAAGTCTATTTTATCTGATATTTGGATTGCAACTCCCTCCTGTTTAAGGAGGCTGTTTGCTTGGTAGATTTTTATTCCAGCCTTTCACTTCCAGAATATGTTTGTTTTTATAGGCAAGCTGTGTCACTCTTGAAGGCAGCAGATAGAAGGATCTTGCTTTTGATCCAACTAGACTGTCTATGTCACTTAATTGGAGAGTTAAGTCCATTAATATTGAGAGGTAGAACTGAAAGGTGTTTGGTAGTTCCTGCCATGTTATCCACCTTCTTGGGGGCTGTGCCAGCTGGATTATTCCTATGCTTCTTGGATTCTCTGTTTGGGGGATGTTTCTTGGCCTTTATTGTGCTCTTGTTCGTTTTTTATGTGTAAGACATCTTTAAGTATCTTTAGTGGGGCTGGTTTGCTGAAGATATATTGTTTCAATTTTTCTTTGCTGTGGACGCTTCTTATTTGACCTTCAGTTATGAAGGAAAGTTTAGCTGAATACAGTATTCTTGGTTGATAATTGTTTGTCTTTAGGCTGTGGAATATATCATTCCAGGCTCTTCTTGTTTTAATTGTCTCCGCTGAGAAATCTGAAGTTATTCTGATTGATTTCTCTTTATAGGTGATTGATCTTTTCTCCTTGACAACTTTAAGCATCCTTTCCTTGGTCTGAATTGATCCTGTGTGGATTACAATGTGACAGTGGGATGTCCTGTTCTGGTCTGATATATTTGGGGTTCTAAAGGTTTCTTGTATCTAAGTAGGCCTATTTTTTGCATGTTTGGGAATTTCTTTTCTAGAATCCTGTTAAATAAATTTCCTAGACCATTAACTTCTGTCTTCAGGTGCTCTTCTACACCCATTATCCTCAAATTAGGCCTTCTGATAGTGTCTTCTAGATGTTGAATGGATCTATCATATTTCTTGGATTTGCCTTTAGTAGTTGTTCTGTTCTTTCTCTATAATATCTAGGCTGTCTTCAATCCCAGAGGTTCGATCCTCTGCATGGTCTAACCTACTGCCAAGACTTTTTCCTTTGTTTTTTTTTTATTTCCTTTCTTTCTAATTGGTCACAGTTGATGGTTTCAAATTCTTTGTTGAAGCTTTGTATTAGATCTTGTATGGACTTCTTTACTTGCTTAATTTGGTTTTCAGTGTTCATTCTCAAATCCCTTAGTTTATTGGTTATGGTTTCATTGGACTCCCTTTACTTCTGTCAGGCTTCATTCAGCATTCCCTTTGTGGCCTCCCTGTATTCCTCCAGCTGTCTCTCTGTGGTTTCCATGAATGCCTCCATTAATCTATTCTCTTCCCACTCATGCAATTCCTCTATTAATCTTTGGTCAGCCTCATCATGCTCATGCATTTCCCTATCCCACTCACAGTGAGACTTTTGCAGGATTTCAAACTTTTCATTCAGCATGTTACCAATAATGTTTGTAGAGCATTTTGGGAACTCTCCTCTAGGTTATTCATTGACTGCTGTGTTGCCTGATTGTCATGAGCATGAGTTTGGATACCTGTAATTGCCATTTTTCTTCTGTTTTTGGTTATTCTGCCCATTTGGGGATGATAGCCAAACCGTTCTGAGCTAGAACACTGTTTTACAGCAAGTATCAATGAGAGCCCTGTAGTTTTACAGAGTGTTTGATCCAGTCAAAGTGGGTATAGGTACAATCTAGTTCAACAGATACAATCTACTTCAACAACAAACAGCTAGGGATCAATGGACTAAGAAAAATCAATGAGGGGCTGGGAAGGTGGCTCAGTGGTAGAGCACTTGCCTTGCATGCCTGAGGCCCTGGGTTCAATTCCTCAGCACCACATAAGCAAAAAGAAAAAAGC
>NW_012267403.1:892218-1008282 GCF_000151885.1 Dipodomys ordii | reverse complement strand
AGTCGTGGGGCTTGAACTCAGGGCCTGGGCGCTGTCCCTCAGCTCTTCAGCTCAAGGCTAGCACTCTACCACTTGAGCCACAGCGCCACTTCCGGCTTGTTTTTCTTTTTGCTTATGTGGTGCTGAGGAATTGAACCCAGGGCCTCAGGCATGCAAGGAAGCGCTCTACCACTGAGCCACCTTCCCAGCCTCCAAGATTGGTTCTTATAGGGTTCAATAAAAAAAATTCAAGAAGCAGTTATTGTTGAATAAGTGCATGAAAAATTAATTAGAAAAATGTTTTATTTGCTACTTATTTGCTAATGTCTCCCCAAAAACTTTTATCAGGCCTTTCCTGAACTCTAGACCTGCTACTTGAATATTTCTACCTGGTTTCAATAACTTCAAGTGAACCTGTCCTAACTGACTTCCTCCAATCTGCTCCTTCAATTTATGTAGGTGAATGGTATCATTCATTTACTAGAAATGCAAGTGCTACATCTGGGACCTACCTATGTCCCATCTATGTCCTTCACTTTCTCTCATCTCCACTCTGGTCAGCCAAAAGATATTCCTGATTCTAATTCCTTTAATTCTCGTATATTGGTCATTCCCTGTATGTCCAAGTGAGAGCACTGAGTGTGAGAACCTATGGGGTGTGAGGTTTTAGGAGCTTTGTTGAACCAGAGAATTGAAGCTCAAATAAGACAGTAGGTAAGAATGATCCATAAGTATACTTAAGATATATGCAATTCTTATTCTAACATAACTGAATACTTCCTCTCATTTGTCATTTCACAGAAGGAATAATTTTTGCCAGTGTCACAAATCTGTCAGAATTACTAGATTCCTCCTACATTGGCTGGGGAAGACCACAGAAGAATGCTAGTCTTATGATTTGAAACTAAGGTATGACATTTAGGGTTGAGATTAGATTAGATAGAATAGATCAAAAATCAAAACAATGGAAGGCATCTATTTTGCTCTTCTTTAGAAGTATAAGATAGTAGAGTAGTTAAGAGTAAGTAGTCTTCCCTTTCTTTGAATGTGAGAAAATATTTATTAATTGCACACTTATCAAGTGTTTATTTATAGGATATACAAAGAGCTCCTGCAACTAAATAGCAATCAACACATAACTAAAACTGAAAACAACCCCCTTAAAATAAGCTAAGAGCCAGAGTATACATTTTCCAAAACAGACATAGAACTGATTAACAGTTATATGAAAAGATGGCCAACATTACTTATCATCAGAAGAAATACAAATGAAAACCATAATGATATATGAGACATCACGTCTCATTTATTTGAATGGTTGTGGTTGTTATAAAAATAATAAATGCTGGCAATGATTCTTATCCATTGTTAAGATGGAAATAAATTACTACATATGCTTTAGAGATTCTTTGAAATATGAAAATAGAACTACCATATGATCAAGCTACATCACTCCTTGACATATTATCCAAAAGAAACAAAGTAGTATTCAAAAGAGATGCCTGTAGCACTATTCACAATAGTTAAGTTGTGAAATCACCCTTAAGCCTTCATCAATAGAACAATATATGACTAGATAAATAAAAACATGGTATGTAAATACATGTGCATATGCAATAGACTGTTATTTGTCCATGAGGAAGAATGAAATCACATCATTTGTAGAAAAAGAGATGGAAATTGAAAACAACATGTTAAGCCAATGAAGCTAGATACAGAAAATAAGTTACTAAGTATTTCCTCTCATATGGGGAAAATTCTCTCATGTGTGGAAATTTCTCTCATCTGTGACCTTACCTGGGAGCAGGTGACTCAACACCTGTAATCCTAGCTACTGAGGAGGTTGGTATCTGAGAATCACAGTTTAAATTCAACAGGGGCAGAAAAGCCCGTACTTTGATATAACCATTATGATCAGACATTGAGAATAGGCTGGGCATAAAAGTTCACAAGACTCCTCTACCAATGGCTAGGTGCAGTGGTGTATGCGTGTCACCCACACTTATATGGAGAAGTTCAAGTAAGAAGATCATGGCCTAGGCCAACTTAGGCATAAAGTGAGATTCTACCCTAAAAATAGACAATGTTAAAAGGGGCTGATGATTCAAGTGGTGGAGTGCCTGCCTAGCAAGATTCAAGGCCTTAAGTTAATTACAAATTTTTAAAAAATAAAGAATTGCACTACTATGTGATCCAACAGTTCTATTACTAAATATGGATCATGCTAACTTATACTTGCCAAATCTCATATACTTGCTTCAATTTCTATATTTTCCTAGGTTCTCCTTTGCTACTGGGTTTTCCATTTTGAATTCGTGTGTCAGTTCTTTGGTGCCCACTTATCCCTCTGAGCACACAATTCCTCCTTGAGAAGCAGGGAGAAAGTGAGCTTACTGATGGGATAGGAAGGAATGATGGTGTGGCAACAGAAGTATTATAAAGACAGTAAGGCCAGGATAGCAAATCAGATAATTGTTAGGAAGTGTTTTCAAATCTACAAGCCTAGGTGAGGATGGAAAGAAAAAAAATCAATGAATTAATAAGCTACAAAATAAGGTGAAGTTTGAACATAACCTGAAGCACTCAATCTGTCCCCTTTTTACTCTAGCATGCTAGTGGACCAAAATTTACCTCCCATTTCTCTTTACATTTTTTTATTATTACCCTGCCTAGTTTATTCTGTCTTTCCCTGGGAATGACATACTGTAATCATGGTATCCTATCTAGCTTCTATATGGATGCTTTTATGTTTTGCTTTTGTTTTGTGAAGGTCCTAGGGCTTGAATTGAGGGTCTAGGTGATGTCCCTGAGCATTTTTTGCTCAAGACTAGTGCTCTACCACTTGATATTCAGCTCCTTGTCAGCTTTTTTTTTGGTGCTTAACTGGAGATGGGAATCTCATAGATTTTCCTGCCTGGGCTGGCTTTCAACTGTCATCCTCAGATCTCAGCCTCATAAGTAGCTAGGATTACAGGAGTGAGCAATTGCCACCCAGCTTAGACATTGTTTTTTTATATTATTTCACCCACATCACCTCACCTCACCATCAAGGAGGCCTGGTATATATAAATATATCTTTGGATGCTGTGGAACTGCTTAATACTGTACTCTGTATAGAATTCCATACCTTGTGGTCGTGAGACGTACTTAAGTAACATTCTCAGTAGTTTCCTGCTCTTTTTCAGTACTGTGAAACTAACTGACCTAGTGCCTTTTTTTAGAACCATGTTAGCAAACAAAAATTTCTTCCACTGTGTTGCTGACTTTAACCTCCCTCTCATAGGTGCCAATCAGGGCCTCTGTATTCAGGTTCCTTACACGTGTGTGTGTGTGTGTGTGTGTGTTGAGGGGGTGTTATATCATATAGAGATAATTACAATATATGAGGTTTTAAATCTCTTCCACTACAGTATGAATATTATAGCAAAATAGGAAAAAAAATAACTGGTATAAGAAAATCTTAAAACACATTAAAAACTCTTGTCTGATTAAACAGGCTAAAAAATTTGGCCTCTAGGCTTCATGCTCTTCCTAGAATTGCTTATATTTGAGATAGTCATGGTTTCATATATGCGTGTATGTATGTATGTGTACCTACTGTCTTAGCTTTTGACATGCTACCTGAGTATGTGACCTTAAGAAAGAAATTTAATCTCTTTTCACTATATGTAAAATAAGAATAACTGCTGAGTACTTGGGGCTCACATCTAATCCTAGGTATTCAGGAAGTTGAGTGTTAGGGACCACTGTTCTCCCTATGCAAGGCTGAAGGCACACTTGACTGAATGAAAAGACACAATGTCAAGAATGCTTACATGTCAAGCGTGGATGAGGTGCAGAGGCATGTGTAGAAAAACAGTGGCCCTAGCTCTTATCCCTGAGTCATATCCAAGATCAAAAATAAGAAAATAACTAGGTTACTCTTAAGAGTGTTATGTCCAGCTTGAGGCTATTTTTCTACTAGTATGATGTATACCTTTTGATTCATAAAGAAATTCACTACACTTCACTGGTTCTGTACAAAATACACTGCCTTTTCTACTACTTCATACTGAATAATAAAAACTGCCTGAGAGATAAACTAGAGGCTGTTGTCCTGAGAGATAGACACTTCTTCCCCCACTTTGATTTCTGAGATTGACTTTCTTTCTTTTTCTTTCTTTCCTTCCTTCCTTCCTTCGTTCTTTCTTTTTCTTCCCTTTCCTTCCTTTCCCTTCCCTTTTCTTCCCCTTCCTCCTTCCCTCCCTCCATCCTTCCCTCCCTCCCTCCATTCCTCCTTCCTTCCTTCCTTCCTTCTTCCTTTTATTCCTTCCTTCCTTCTCTCTCTTCTTTCTCATACAGCACCATGCACCATTTAGGTACCTGATCACCCCATTGCTGGATGCATCAGCTGAGATCTAAGGATTGCAGTTCAAAGCCAGTTTGAGCAGAAAAGTCTGTAAAACTCATCTCCAATTAACCAGCAAATAGCCAGAGGTGGAACTGTGTATGGCTCAAGTGGTAAAGTGCCAGCCTTGAGAGGAAAAGCCAAGGAAGTTTGTGAAACTTTGGGTTCAAGTCCCAGTATGAACACAAAAAATACATGAAACAAAACAAAATAAAAAACATTAATTAAAAAAATAAAGTTGAACTTCATTAAAAAAACAAAATAATAATAAAAAAAGAAAAAGAAAAAATGAATAATAATACCTATAGGTCATGGAATTATTTTAAAGATTAAAAGAATCTTTATATAGAAGACTCTTAGAACTATGCTTGGCAATTAGCCAACACAATATAAGACTCTGTTACATTGAAACAGTATTTTATGGCCCAGACCTATATTGGATATCATATACCTATGTATGGTGTTAGAATACCATGGATATCATTGTATTTATGGCAGCTGGAGTTGACTGAGTGAGGAGATGAGAGCAAGAAGTTTAGATGGAGATAATAGTGTGTGCAAAGATGTAAAATGACACAGTCCAGTCTGGAAACAGTATTCAATTTGATACTGATGGAGCATATAATGTTGGGGATGGCAAGGAAGTTTAGAAAGAGATGAGGATGGAGAAGATATATACTGAACTGTTGTTCAGTATATATATTGTTCATTATAGCTTGAGGCAAATTTTAAATGCACAAAATTAAGAAAGTATAGAAAAGTCAATATCTTGACAAAGTTGAACTAGCAAGTGTGAAGTTAGAGGAATGAGGAGGAAAGCCAAAGACCAAAGAAAAGAAAGGAGCTAAGAAAACCACAGATAAAGATCAAAGGTAGAAAGCAAGGCAAGAAGGGATGGTATAGGGTACAAGACAGGCAGAAGACACTGGTAGCAACAGCATAGGTATCTAGTGGCTGTGTTAGACTAGAACTCTTTTACTGGAATCAATAAAGTACTTCTCTGAGATCTAGGAGAACCTTCCGAAGTATCAAGGAGGAAGGAAGATGAAACCTATGTAAAGGTATCCAAATCTGTGAAGATCAGGGCACATGCATTTGGGTGCAGTGTGAGAATACAATAAAGCCTACCAAGATCTCAGAGTCTTGAAGCATGTAGGATACAAACTGGGGTCCCAGGAGGTGGGCTCTGATAAGAAACCGTAATCGTGATCACACTGATATTAACCAATAATAAAACCTACCAGCCAGTTGATATAAGAGCTAAACCTAGCCAGATGATGGTAGCTCATACCTGTAATCCTAGCTGCTCAAGAGGCTAAGATTTGAGGATTGTGGTTCCAAGCCAGCCCAGGCAGGAAAGTTGCTGAGACTCTTCTCTTCCATAAACTATCAAAAATCTGCAAGTGGAATTGTGACTGTTGCAGTAGAATGCTAGCCTTGAGAAAATAAAAAAGCTCAGGACAGTGCCCCGGTCCTGAGTTCAAGCCCCAATAGTGACAAAAAAGGAGCTAAACCTATTGATAACTTAGTATAAGTTGAAGAGTGTACACAGGATAACTGAGAAGTTTGGAAAAAAGGGAGCTAGAAGGATATTTGGGATGGGCCATGAGCTCTGGAACTCTGGGCCTAGGAAGCAAGTCAATGGTAGGGTAAGATATGAAGAGATTCAGAAAATAGTGCCCACTTACAATAATTGCCCAGGGACTCATGCTCTTCAGTAGAAGTGTACATTCTGAGCAAATCTGAAAAGGACTTGCTAGTTCCCATGGGCAAGGCATATCTTCCCCAAAGTTAAACAAGGAGTTGGAGTTGTGGTGCTGTCAAGAGAAGAATTGGCTGGAAAAGAGGAGTATCAGAGTAGGGTTTGGCAATAACAAGGGCAGAAAACAGAAATAGTGTGTTGAAGAAGAAGAAAAAATCTCTTAGTATGAAGCACAACCTGCCTTGATTGTCATTTAGGCTTTACCATTCCTAGGTAAGTGGCTTATGGGAAGTTGACTTTCTGAACTTTACCATTCTTGTCATACAGAAGGTGAGAGTCATGCTTCCTGGGACGTGACTGGTCAAGAGGGTTCTTTCGGGGCTGGGAAGGTGGCTCAGTGCTAGAGCGCTTGCCTTGAGCTGAAGAGCTGAGGGACAGCGCCCAGGCCCAGAGTTCAGGCCCCACGACTGGACCAAAAAAAAAAAAAAGAGGGTTCTTTCCTTGTGAATGGGATTAAAGTCTTTATCAAAGAGGCTTCATACAACCTTTGGTTTCTGGCTCTGCTTCCTTCCACTATTGATGAACCTACTATTCCTTTCACACCAGAGGGTGTGGACCTCACCATAGCTTGGACTTCTTGTCCGCAGAACTGTGAGAGGTAAGTTTCTGTTCTTTACCCAGTCCAATATATTTTACTACAGCAATATAAAACAGAGTATCTTGATACTCTGTGCAAACAAAATAGTATTTTCTTTTGAACATAAGATAGAATATAAGGAAGCAGGGTGCCAGTGGCTCACACCTATAATCCTAGCTACTCAGGAGGGAGAGATGTGAGGATCTCAGTTCAAAGTGAGCCCAGGTAGGAAAGTCCATGAGACTATTTCCAATTAATCACCAAAACCCCAAAAGTGGAGCCGTGGTTCAAGTTGTAGTGGACTAGCCTTGAGCAAAAGAAGCTCAGGGAAAGTACCCCGGCCCTGAGTTCAAGCCCTAGAACCGGCATACATAAAAAAGACAATATAAGAAAATAAAATGTGTGCGGGTATTACATTAAAGGAAATATAGATGTTTTTGAGAAAAGTCAGAGAAATGAATAGGAATTGGGCAAAAGCTTCCTAACAACTCAAGTTTGAATTTCATAGCATGATATATTTCATTTGGAATACCAAAATCACTAACAAATGAATAAAATAAACACTTAAATGAATACTAGTTCTTATCACAAGTGCACATTCAAACAGAAAGGATCAAGATTCTGCTCCTCAGAGTTTGGTGCCAGAGAAAAATAAAGTCAGACATAGACAAGAGCGTAATATAATCTACAAAACTCCCAAGAGCAGGCAGGAATATGCTCCTGGCAGGACTAGAGATTTATTTTAGTCCAGGATTGGATCATATTCCTCTGTGTGGACTTCTAAACCAGTATGTGACCATAGCCACTGCTCTGCATTCTCTCTGCCTCTTTATACCGATCCTCTCAGGGCATAGGAAATATTTGGCCTTAGTCATATATATCATGCCTGGAGTTGGATGGATAGCATTCACTAATGACCAACACACACACATGAACATATACATGCATGTACAAGTACTTGCACATGTGTGTGTGCGTGCACACACACACACATACCACATACAGAGAAAGAACAGAATCTGGACTATATAGGAGATGACTCATTTCCCTGAGCTAAAGAGGATTGGAAATTAAACTGAATCCAAATCCAGTGACCAAAGAACTATTTTTAACTGCTTCCACCTGTTACTCCTTAGTTCTGGAATCACAATTGTACTGAAATGGGAGTGTGGGAAGGATCTTGAGCTTTGAAGATGGATCAGAGGATGAAAAAATTTGATCAAGCTTTTGAGGAGAAAAGAAGTCCTATTCAGAAAGGGTGGGATCATCTGAGAAAAATTCAGGTTGTGACCTGATCCTCAAAGTATGAAACTATGACAAACACAGGTTAAGAAGGGTAGACATTTAGAACTAATGAGAGAAGTTTTAAAGTCAGTCCTAATTCATGTATAATCTATGGGAAATCCTCAGTTAAGAGGGTGGAGTTTGAAGCTGACTGTATCTGGTCTTCCCCCATCTCTCTTTTTTTGGGGGGAGGGTACAGTATTGAGACATGAACTCTCAAGGATTAAGTGCTGTCCCTTAACTTTTTTTTTCTCAAGGCTGGCACTTTACCACATGAGCCACTTCTGCCTTTTTGGTGGTTAACTGGAGATAAGAATCTCATGGATTATCTTACACAGGTTGGTTTCAAACTTCAGTCCTCAGATCCCAGCCTCCCAAGTAGCTAGAATTACAGGTATAAACCACCAGCAACCAGCTTCTCATTTCACTCTTTTTTGTCACTCATGGGGTTTGAACTCAGTGCTGGGCACTGTTCCTGAGCTCTTTTGCTCAAGGATAATACTCTACCACTCTGAGCCACAGCTGCATTACTGGTTTTCTGGTGGTTAACTGGAGATAAGAGTCTCATGAATCCAACCAAGTGTAAAAAAAAAATTAAGAGTCTCATGGACTTTTCTGCCAGGGCTGGCTTTGAATCAAGATCTTCAGATCTCAGCCTCCTGAGTAGTTGAGATTACAGATGTGAGCCACCAGTGTTTGCATTCATTTCATTTGTAAGGATGAAGAATGTGCTACATTTTTTCCACACATTAATGTAGGCTATTTCATAATCATTTGAACCTTTCTTAACTCAAAATCCTCTGCCATCACTTTGTCCCACGTTCAGGACTTCTCAGATTGTGATATTCATACAAATATTCTAGAAGTTACTAACCTAGATGGCTAGTATATGGGTATTTACCATATCCTACTGTATTAATTTTTATGATGTTTTATATGGTAAAATTATTTTAAGCAAAAAGAAAAACTGAGGAAGCTTCTTAAACATTCATGTTTCACAGATATATTTCTGAACAAGTTTCAATTCACCAGATAACCCTAGTATTCAAGCCCTGTTATCTACATTTGAATAAACAATATCCTTGTGGACTGAAAGGTTTCTTTGGTGTTACATTTGAAGAAAGCCATCAGCAAGTTGCATATCTTGAGATGGGCAAATACTGAGTATGCTTATAAATCAAATACCACAAGATGAATATAAGATTAGCAGTTGAGATATAAGTGATAAAAATCTCTGTAATGATGATTAAAAATCCATTAACATTGTCTATATTTATTTCTTTCCCTATAATTACTGAGCTGTTTGCCATGAGATATATGCTATTGTGGTATTGAAATAGGATGGGATTATGAACTTGAATTGATACATTATATACCCACTGAACTGTTTCAGGTATAAAGTTTCCTGCCATCATTATACAAGGAAGGTCAATGTTGTCTTTTTTTCTCTTGTTTTTTTCTTTCTTTTTTTTCTCAAATTTTCTTTCTTTCCTTCCTCTTTCCTTCTCTCCTTCCTTCCTTCCTTCCTTCCTTCCTTCCTTCCTTCCTTCCTTCCTCCTTTTCTTTTTTTTTCTTTCTTGTGTTGTTTGAAACAGGGACTCACTATATGGCTTACATGGACCTCAAACTCCCAATCTTCCTGCCTCAGCCTCCTAAATGCTGCTTCTGAATATTTTGTGATTCACACTTAATCTTGTTTCTTGGATGTCAGCGAGTCTACAGGTATTAAGTATATGGTTGGGAAAGAATGCCATAGATGAATGAAAGGTAATGGAAGGTCATAAGACACAGAAAATATTTCTGGGAACATTTTATGAGGCAAATTGATATTTAGGAATTATACCAAATATCTAATCTCATCTATTATAATAATAGGTATGTGGGAAGTTCTGCAGACTATCTCACTAAATTTCCCAGCCTTGAGACTAAATTTTTCTCTAAAAAGTAGAAATTTTATATACCCCTTCTTGGTCTGACCCATAAAACCTTCCATTCAATCATCCATGGCGTTGTCTTCTTACCAAGAGTGGAATTGACAATGACCAGAGCAAATGTGAAATCCACATGTTGAAGATAGCAGACACCTTAAATGTCTATGTAGCAATATCCCTATGTACACACACACACACACACACACACACCCAGATATGTATTATGTAACAAAGAAAAGCATGGTGTTCAATTTTATTTGGGCTGTATTTGTTGTAACTGTTTAGGCCTTTGTAATTTAACCCATAGCAGCAACTTTTATTTATATATCTATGAAGGACATTCTCTAATTGAGAAAGATTGGAAAACAAGAAGAGGAAGTCACTTGTTGAGGTGGGACAGGAAGAAATTACTGACAATTAACAGCAGGAGACAAGAGCAGTATTAATTTCAAAGTGTTCCAATCTCACTAGTGTTTGGAAATAAGGAGGAGCAGAAGACTGAGATTTCAACAATTTCAATAAAAATGTTTTTCTTAGAAAATTGCCTATTTTAAATATGAAGGTACCAGTTCATAGTAAAATTTGGACGTTATGTCTGCCTAGGTCTACAGTTACTTTAGGATGAAAGGACAGGTCATTGGAGAGGGAGAAAATTGAGAGAGAAAATAATGAGATATTAGAAACATTGAAACTAAGAAGATTGAAAGGTATCTGGAAGATAGAATGGTATTATGGGGGAAAGGCCTAGGTGGCAGCAGCACAGCAAGTTTCTAAATTTTGTTAGTGAGATCAGAAAAAGAGTGTTGTTACACAATCAGGACAAAGGCCCTTTCCCATAGAGATTCTGCAGAGCCCACCATGACCTTAAGCAGACACACTTGCAGGCCTCTGGACAATTGCCCCTGCATGTGAACAATAAGTTGATTGGACTTGAGAGGTGTGTGCTTGATTCTGAAAGTATATATTGTTATGTTTTCGTGTTTATTTGCTCTGATAGCATTCTGGAACCCTTGAATACAAGGCATATCAGATACTTCATTTTGGAATACTCAGAATCTGACAATTAAGAGTATATACTGGTACAGCTGCTGTAAAAAAAAAGTTATGCTGGATGCTGGTGGCTCACATGAGTAATCGTCTACCTACTTAAGAAAGAAAGATCTGAAGAATCATAGTTCTGTTCTAATCCAGCCTGGGCAGAGAAGTCTCTTTGAGATGCCATCTTCAATGAACCAACAACACTGTAATTCTGATGTCTATTATGTTTTAGTTCTTTATGGTACTCAGAGTTTACAGGCATTTTACATCTGTTGGGAGGACTGGAAAGATGAATACATTACCAAGACTTGGCCAGCAAGCATTATAGTGCTGGGGCAGCCGTACAATTGGGCAACCACTTGTTGGTCTGTTAGCACCCTATTCATACCACCAATCCTGTGGTAAATCTCATGATGACCTATTCCTATAATAGTCCTAGAAACCATAAATCAAGTTGCTTTCAGAAGAAGCATGAGATATTTGGCTTAGATCCCAAATTTCAGAACCTGGCCACAGGTTCCTGCTTGCTTTGAGGCAAAATGCAGAGATTCACACCATGTTCTCAAACATCCCTTCTGCAGAAGGTCATTCTAGAATATTACTAAAAATACTTGTGTTGTTTCCTACTGTGATAAATGGGAAACTGGACCAAGTATCAGAAAGGACTTCATTTTTCCCTTGCCCATAACTTATGGTCTATCACAAAAGCTTTCAATACCCAGGGATTCTGTTATAATTGCTTTACTATATAGAATGGGCAATGGAATCTTTTTTGTGTGTGCCAGTACTACGGCTTCAACTCAGGGCCTCATACTCTTTCTTAGGTTTTTGCTCAAGGCTGGTACTCTACCACTTGAATCACAACTCCACTTCTGTTGGATTTTTGCTGGTTAACTGGGGATAAGAGTCCCATGGACTTTCTTCCCCAGACTGGCTTTGAACTAAAATTCTCAGATTTCAACTGCCCGAGTAGCTAGGATTACAAGCAGGAGCTACTGGCACCTGGCTAGAATTTAATTCTTTAGACTATAATGAGGTTATTATTGGGGACAACTTAGTTGAGCACAATAGGAAATGAGAAATAGAATATAGATGACTCGGTATTCTTTGTAGTGTAATGTTGGAATTAACTAATTGACTTAATGCCCTGATGCGTTTTAATGGTCTCTAAGGACAATCTCAAAGAGACATTCATTAAAGACTTCAGTGGACTGATCTAACCAGCTAACTACTTCATTGTTCTTTAGCACAGTGCCATGAACTAGAAGGGGAAGTTTAATGGTGATAAAAACCAAACTTCTCTGGTCCTCTGGTACCTCCTACAAAGAGAAAAACAATGCTGGTTTACAACAGGCTCAACCAGAGAATAAAATACAGCAGCATGTCTGTTCTTTACTGAAGGTGGTACTCTACCACTTGAGCCATAGTTTCACTTCCTGCTTTTGGTGTGTGTGTGTGTGTGTGTGTGTGTGTGTGTGTGTGTGTGTGTGTGTTGATCCTGGGGCTTGAACTCATGGCCTGGGTACTGTCCCTGAGTTTTTGTGTTCAAGGTTAGCACTTCACCAGTTGAGCCACAGTGCCACTTCTGGCTTTTTGGTGGTTAATTGGAGATAAGACTGTCATGGATTTTCCCGCCTGGGTTAGTATTGAAGCTTGATTCTCTAGGATTACAGGATTACAGGCATGAGCCACCAGCTTCAATAAGTCTTTGAATCTTCATTGTTATACTTATTCTTAGTTTGTTCTTATTTAACTCAGACAAATAATTTAATAGTCTAATGGGAAGAATATCTTGCCAGATGTGGAACTGATTGTATAGAATGCTGCCTTGGTTTGATTGGCTTAGCACCTTAATGGCTATAAAACTCATATATGAAATCCTAGGAAGCTCTGCATCTACCTCTGAGTTTGCAAGTACTACCAGTGCTAGTAGTCAGATTATATGATTATTTCAGAATTGAATCATATAGGCTGGCTTCAGTAATTTTCCATCTATTTTGTTTCTTCCCATCATATCCACAAGGTTCATCTCAAAACCTCTTAAATGTCAGATGCTTTTGCTGTGCCCATCCTGACACTTGAACTCAGGGCCTGAGTGCTGTCCCTTAGCTTTTCACTCAAGACTAGTGCTCTACCACTTAAGCCACAGCTCCACTTCCACTTTTTACTGGTTAATTGGACATAAGGTCTCACAGACATTCCTATTTAGGCTGGCTTTGAATGATGATCTCAGATTTCAGCTCCTGATTAGCTAGGATGGCAGATGTGTGCCACCAGCATCCAGCACCTTTTTCAGCAAAAAGTGATGCATTTACTTAGTTTCTGGGGAAACAAAGGGGAAGGATTGAAATGATGTGAATTGTTTAGAAGTTTCAGCATTCTTCAACTAAGGACAGTTATAAGACTCTGTTAATGGCTCTACAGCTTAGCTTTAAGCCTTCACATTTCTTATCTTTGTAAAAGTCAGGCAAGTGTGAATAAGTCTTAATGTACCTCTACAATCTGCTCAACGAAATCAAGCTTCTTCAAATTTCTTAATTTGCCCCTATATCTAATTCACTAGAGCAGTGGTATTCTCTCCATGGTCTTTCTCCTATAAATTAAACACACCAGAGTCAGAGATTTGTTTCTAATGATTTGCTTCTTCTGCCTTTTGTTTCTAGTTCAATATACACAAGACTCACCCTCTTAAAACTCAGGAAATGAGAATAAGAACTAATAATTTATTATTGACTCAGTATTAGCCCACCTACTTTGTCTGATTTAAGGAGACAAATTTGACAAATGAGAACAACCTTCTTTCTGGGGCTTGCTGCCAAAACCAAAAGCTAACATTTGGGTCATGTTTCATATTGAGCAATAACTACTTTTTGAATATTAGTATCCAATTTTGTCTCTGTTTTCCAATATTAGAAAAACATTGTAAGGAAGATTTCTTTCTTTCTTTTTAATGTATGTAGGTATGCATATGTGTGTACTGGGCCTGGGAGCTGTCTCAGCTTTTTTTTTTAATTTTATTTGTGAACATACTGTACAGAGGGGTTACAATTACATGGGCAGGATAATGCGCACATTTCTTTTTCTTTTTTTTTTTTTTTGGGTCCGGTCGTGGGGCCTGAACTCTGGGCCTGGGCACTGTCCCTCAGCTCTTCAGCTCAAGGCTAGCGCTCTACCACTTGGGCCTAGCACCACTTCTGGCTTTTTTCTTTTTGCTTATGTGGTACTGAGGAATCGAACCAGGGCCTCAAGCATACAAGGCAAGCACTCTACCACTGAGCCACCTTCCCAGTCCCAATGCGTACATTTCTTACCAAGCATTGCAGCCTCCTCCTTCTGTTTACCCTTCACATCCCTTCCCAGCCTCCCCCCTCCCCCCCATCCCAATCCTTCTCCTTTCCCCCCTTCCCCACCCCCCACCGACGTTGTAAAGCTCCTTTTGGGCTGTCTCAGCTTTTTAACTCAAGGCTCTACTACTTAGCCACAGCTCCACTTTATGGCTCTTTGATGGTTAATAGGAGATAAGCTTCTCTTAGATTTGTCTGACTGGTCTGGCTTTGAACCTTGATCCTCAGATCTCAGCCTCCAGAGTAGCTAGGATTATAGGTATGAGCCACTGGTAACTTACTTTAAGAAGATTTCTAATATATACATTTATAACTGCTATATGTTTTTAATACCAAAAGTCAAAGGTCTGACCTTTAGAAGAGTGATCATAAGAGATAGTGTTTCAATACATGGTGGCCCAAGACATTTATGACAAAATTTCCTTGCTTCCAAACTGGTGATTTATTTTGTTTCACGAAGGCTTATATAAAAACTTTATAAGTAGCATCAGTCACTCATCTCAGAAATTGGCATATAATAAACTCAGCATCTACTCCTTTTGATTGTGGAGGAGCAAGCTGAGCCAGGTTAAGATGTAGGCATAGATGAAGAAAACCCTATTTATTTGTTTGTTTTGTGCCTGTACTGGAATTTGAACTCAGGGCCTCTCATTCTTACATGGCATTTTCACTCAATATTGGTACTCTACCATTTGAGTCACATCTCTACTTCTGGGTTTTTGCTGGTTAATTGGAGATTAGAGTGTCGTGGACTTTCTATTTTCAGGCTGGCTTTGAACTGTGATCCTCAGATCTCAGTCTCCTGAGTAGCTAGGATTACAGGTGTGAGCCACCAGCACCTGGCTGAATAGACTTTAATCTACAAGATGACCTTCAGTATTTTAATAGTTAATATAATTTTGATTGAAAACAAAAGAAAATCAGTAAAGAAGCAGCTGGGTTTCTAGGCTGAACTAGTGGAACTAATGTCACTCCATGTACTTTAATTTTCTTTGGAACTTCACAGCTACATACCACAGTATTCAGAAGAAAAAGAGAAAAATTATGTTTAAAATATATTCCAGAAGTAAAAACATGAACTTTCCTTAGAGGCCAGCAACAGCCACTTTTTGGGGGGTATGCAGTTTTTGATACTGGGGCTTAAATGTACTTCCTGGGCACTGTCCTTCATCTTTTTCACTCAAGTTTGTATCTCTACCACTTGAGCCACAGCTCCACTTCTGGTCATTTGGTGGTTAATTGGAGATAAGATTCCCTTGGACCTTCCTGCCCAGATTGGTTTCAAACTGTGATCCTCAGATCTCAGCCTGATGAGTAGCTAGGATTACAGGCATGAGCCACCAGTGCCTGGCACAAATTTGTATTTCTTTTAAAGTAGAATACGAATAGGCAAAGAAGTTACTGTACCTCTTTTAAATGGATGCATAACAGAATAGTAATATTAACCTTCATAGTAATATTAAACTTCTATAAAACATATCTGAATCCTCAGCTGAGCTCCAACGCTAAAAAGACATAGACTTGGGGTCAAAAGCTATAATCCTTCTTTTATTATTAAATACCCTGATTTTCAAAAGATCAACAAGAGCTCAACATTTTTAGAGTTGATTACTACAAAAAACATTGCAAAGTTAAATGTACAAACCATAGTACATCATAGAGACACACTAATAAGTGTACAACCAAATATAATCTTGTTTATCACAATTCATTTTTTAATGAAAAGCTAGCAACAGGTTGGGCAAATATTTTATTGCATTCATATTTCCATGGGATGTGGATAGCACCCCTTAATTGAATGATGAAAGCAACACTTCCTTTTCCATCTTCCTGAAAACAAATTTTTGTTAGATAAAGCAAGGTATGGGCAGCTACTGAATGGTGGAATATACTATGCAAGAGCAAAATGATGTGCAATAATCATCACTACTGATTTTTTGTATTCTTTTTTTTTTTTTTTTGGTCCGGTCATGGGGCCTGAACTTTGGGCCTGGGCACTGTCCCTCAGCTCTTCAGCTCAAGGCTAGCGCTCTATCACTTGAGCCACAGCGCCACTTCCAACTTTTTTCTTTTTGCTTATGTGGTGCTGAGGAATCAAACCCAGGGCCTCAGGCATGTAAGGCAAGCGCTGTACCACTGAGCCACTTTCACAGCCCAGTTTTTGTATTCTTAATGGCCTGCCTCAGGGGATGAATACAAACATAGTTATACCAGCTGGCAAGAGCTAGAGTGTGGAATGGACATGTCTTCCCTGTCCACATGGTCTTTTTCTACATCTTGTAGGGGTCCTTCTTTATGGCAGACTACCTAGTAGTAGGTAGTCAGTAGGCATAGTCATTGAGCCAGTTCTCTGCCTAGCCACAAAATAGTCACTAGTACAGCCAGATTGCTGCCAGCTACAGCTGTTACACTGGTTCATTGAGGATACGGTTGGCAAGCCCACTTGGAATTATGTGTACCACATACTCTGAGGACAGGGCTAGGCTTAGCAGTCCAAACTGTCACCTTTTGATTGACTGCCCTTTTTCCCTAATGGAGAAGGTCAAATCTAAAATTCCCATGCAGATGGAAAGCCCATCAAACCTTCATACAAGTGCTTGTCTTTTTGTACACATGGTTATTGAATTTTCTGTCTCCTCTCTCAAGCAGAAAACCAGAAAAATCTTTCTGTTCTGTTTCACCTGAAAAAACACAGACTTGAGCATCCAAGAAGTTGCCCACTTTGATGAAGAAGCCAGTAAAATTTATTGCTTTTCCAGAAAATACTCCTGCTAAAGTTTCAAGTGCAGACATGGCCATAGAGCCAGGGCTACATTTTGGTAGGCTGAAACCTGTACATGAAACAAGCTACTCTGCCAGACTTCTGGCAGCTGGTTGATAAGGCTTTGTCCCACGTCCTCACTTTCAGAGATATGTAAAGCTTGGCTTAGAAAATTTCAGAGGACTCTAAGACATTCCAGAACTACAAGAGTATAGGAAAAACATCTCTGCATATATAGAATTTGGTATCATCCAAGATTTCAGCCACCTATTGGGGGTCTTACAACATAGATATTACCATATGCCATATACCATATATTACCATATATCCATAGATATTATCGTGTACTGTTACTAGAGTGATGCCAGGCAGCCATACACCAGGCGGCGCTATGGGGTTAGGCACAGGCTTACCAAAGGTGTTTTGAGGCAGAGTAGCCAGGGTGCTGAATTAGAATGCTTTTTAAAGAGCCAAGATCACAGCCAGGACAAAGTTGCCAAGTGCCAAGTACCGAGTGAGATATGTACTGAAACAGGAGAGTGAAGAACAGCTGACACTAACCAGGCTGTTTAGAGAAGAATATAGTCAAGTAAGAGTTAGAGAAAAGAGCTAAGGAAAACACTATAGATAATCAGAATTACCAGTGGCTTTTATTTATTTTTTCTCTTTCTGTTATCTGGTCTATCTCTAATGAGCATGCACTTTTGCTTGATAAAATAATAAACACTATTAAAAACTCTAATTTTGTGAGAAATATAGGAGTAACAAAAATAGCAACTATAGATTCTTTGTGCAGTGCATATTCAAAGTGTTTTTCAGACTCAACTCACTTAATTTTATCATTAACCTCATGGGATAGCCATACTGTTATCCCTAATAAACAGATAATGAAATAGAGAAGTTAACTGACTTGGCCAGGGCACACAGCTACTGAATAGAAGGGGAAGGGCTTGAATCCAAGCAAGCTCAAATCTGGACTTCATAGTTTAATCACCAAACAACTTTCCACTAGAGGTAGTCAGAAAATCGCACGTTTTCCTTCTTTCACAAATAATACTTCCTAAAATAATAATGGAAATACAAACATATACACATAAAGATAAAAGAAGTTTGAGTAGTTATATGGTGGACAAAATATGTCAATAAATTTCTGCAAGCTAGAGAACAATTTGGTTCCTTAATTATGCAGGAAAGAGGAAGCTGTAACCTAGAATATACTAAAAGAAAGAAATGAGCTGTGTTCAGTATGTCTTGATTCAGACAAACAAAAATAATACAAGAGATGACTAGGGACTAAGGCCAAGAAGAGCAGTAGACAAGTGCATGCTGGGTAAAACGGATGACTATCTCCTGTGTGTGTGTGTGTGTGTGTGTGTGTGCGCGCGCGCACGCGCGCGCGCGCGTGTGCTGGGGCTTGAATTCAAATGCCTGGACACTGGCCCTTAGCTTTTTTGTTCAAGGCTCATGCTCTACCACTTGAGACACAGTTCAAGTTCTCGTTTTTTGGTTGTTAGAGATACGAGTCTCAGACTTTCTTACCAAGGAATACTCTACAATTCCCTGATCATTGCCTCTTAAGTAGCTAGGATTACAGGCCACTGGTACTCAACTCACAATATTTTATTTAACATACTTTTTGTATTCCATTTTAATCAACCAAAGCAATGCCTTTTTATAGCTTTCTTTCTTCCAATACAGAATCAAGTTTAATATGATCCATAAAAGAAAGAATTGAAATTATATTTTTATGCTTTAAAAAATACTGCTAAGAAAATTGAAAGAGAGCTGGGCACTGGTGGCTGGCTCATGCTTATAATCCTAGCTACTTAGGAGGCTAAGAACTGAGAATCATGTTTTGAAGCCAGCCCAGGCAGGAAAGTCCATAAGACCCTTATCTACAATTCACTAGCAAAAAGCCAGAAGTCGAGGTGAGGCTCAAGTAGTAAAGTGCTAGCCTTGAGTGAAAAAGTTCAAAGACAGCACCCAGACCTAAGTTTAAGCCCCAGGCACAAAAAGAGATGAAGGAAGGAGAGAAAGAGAGAGAGAGAGAAATGGAAAGACAATCTATAGGAAATATGTGAATCATGTACCTGAAGAAGAGTATACCAGTAGTATATAGAAACTCTAATAATTCAGAAAGAAAAATACAATCTTATTTTTTTAATTGGAAAAGGGCTCCCAGTAGTCATTACATGTACTCAACAAGCACAGGAAAAATTGACATCTTTCCATGATTACTCATCATGGATCTGTGAGTCACAATACAGTAAGGTACCACTTCACACTCAGTAGGATGGGTATAATCAAAATGCCAGATAATGACAAGTGCTGTTGGAAAGGATGTTAAGATATCAGAACCTTCATAAACTGCAGATGGGAATGGAAAAATTGTGCATCTGCTTTGCAAAACAATCTGACAGTTCCTAAGACATTTAAATATGACCATATGACCCAGCAATTCTACTCCTAGGCATACAGCCAAGAGAAATGAAAACATGCATCCACACAAAAACTTGACCAAAGATATTCTTTTAATTTTTAAAATTATCTTTAAGTTGTTGTATAAAAAGGCTTTAATTCAACATATTAATCTATAAATACAATGCTTTTTGACCAAAGATATTCTTAGCAGCATTATTTAAATTAACCAAAATGTAGAAGCAATCTAAATGTCCATGGTGGATAAATGGGGGGAATATGGTATATGTATGCAGTGGAATACTATTCAGATATAGAAATAATGAGGTACAAACATATACTATAACAGGAGAACTTTGAAAACATTATGTTATATGAAAACTACCACATAATATATGTTCCATTTACATATGAAGTATCCAGACTAAAGAGTATAGGAAATATATTCATGGTCACCCAGGGCTGAAGGGTGTAGTGATTGGTTAACTGAGGGAAAATCTGATGAGATTTCTCTGGGGGATAATGCGGTTTTCTAGAATCTGAAAATAGTAATAATTGTATAATTTTGTAAACTTATTAAAAACACCAAATCTTACTCTTTACAGTTTAAGAAAGTAGATTCTGAGCCAAGTGCCAGTGGCTCACACTTATAATCCTAGCTGCTCAAGAAGCTGATATCTGAGGATTGATGTTCAAAGTCAGCCCAGTCAGGAAAGTCTATCAAACTCTTTTTTTTCTCTTAATATATATTTTTTATTGTAAAGATACATCTATAGAGGGGTGTCAGTTACATGAGCAAGGTAATGAGTCCATTTCCTATCAAGGATTGTTACACCCTCCTTTATTTTTCCCTTACCATCCCTTTTCTCCCCACCTCCCACACTCCTCCTCCCCTCCCCCACACCCCCTGCAAAGTTGTAAAGTTTGTTTCCAACATAGTGTCTTGTATATCTCATTGTTACAATGGGTCAATCTGTATCCTTATTTCCGAATTTTGTTATGTCCCTTCCCCTCCCCAAATTAGAAAAATGTATATGCAAGATACAGGACACCAGAATCAAATACAGTGACAACAGGGGTTATACCATGGGGAAGAACATACAAAGAAACGAAAAATATCACATAGCACATTAAAAAGAACAGCAACACAGATAAAATCTCTTGTGTCCCTATCTTGGGGTTCATTTCACTTAGCATCAGGTTATATGGTCATATGTACATAGCTTTTGACCTTTTCTGCTTGTCCTGGACATATACTAGTTATTGCAGATCAGGGAAACCATGGGACCCATGTTTCTTTGGGCCTGGCTTACTTCACTTAATATAATTTTTTCCAAGTCTTTCCATTTCCTAACAAATGGGGCAATGTCATTCTTTCTGATGGAGGCATAGAATTCCATTGTATAGATATACCACATTTTCTTGATCCATTCATCTACTGAGGGACATCTGGATTGGTTCCATATCTTAGCTATGGTGAATAATGCTGCTATAAACATAGTTGTGCTGGTAGCTTTAGTATGACCTTGTTTGTGATCATTTGGGTAAATACCTAAAAGTGGGATTGCTGGGTCATAGGGAGCTCTATGTGGAGTCTTTTGAGGAACCTCCATACTGCTTTCCAAAGTGCTTAAACAAGTTTACATTCCCACCAAAAATGCAGTAGGGTTCCCTTTTGGCCACATCCCCTCCAGCATCTGTTGTTATTAGATAAGGATGTCCACTCTCTCCACTTCTCTTCAATTTAGTATTAGAATGCTTAGGTAGAGCAATAAAGTAAGATGCAAACATCAAGGGGATCCAAATAGGGAAAGATGAAGTAAAACTCTCCCTCTTTGCAGATGACATGTACTTAGAGAACCCCATGGACTCCACTCCCAAGTTACTCGAGCTGATTCAAAACTTTGGCAAAGTAGCAGGATACAAAATTAAGCCTCAAAAGTCAATGGCTTTTGTGTATGCCAATAATGAGAAGAACGTGGCTGAAATCAGGAAAGCAACTCCTTTTGTAATAGCCCCACAGAATATAAAATACCTTGGAGTTAACTAAAGAAGTAAAGGACCTCTGTGATGAAAACGTTAAAATCGGGCTGGGAAGGTGGCTCAGTGGTAGAGTGCTTACCTTGCATGCCTGAGGCCCTGGGTTCGATTCCTCAGCACCACATAAGCAGAAAAAGCTAGAAGTGGTGCTGTGGCTCAAGTGGTAGAGCACTAGCCTTGAGCTGAAGAGCTGAGGGACAGTGCCCAGGCCCAGAGTTCAGGCACCATGACTGGCAAAAAAAAGAAAGAAAGAAAGAAAGAAAACGTTAAAATCCTGAAAAAGGAAATTAAAGCAGAAATAAGGAAGTGGAAAAACCTCCCATGCTCCTGGATTGGGAGGATTAACATTGTGAAAATGCCAATACTGCCAAAAGCTATCTACAAATTCATTGTAATACCTAGCAATATCCCAACTTCATACTTCAAGGAAATAGAAGAAGCAATGCAAACATTCTGAAATAAAAGACTCTGAATAGCAAAAACAATCCTTAACAGAAACAACAGTGCTGGAGGAATATCAATACCAAACTCCAAACTCTACCACAAAGCCATAGTAATCAAAACAGGTTGGTACTGGCACAAGAACAGACCTGCGGACCAATGGAATAGAACTGAAGATCCAGAAATGAACCCATAGACCTATAGCCACTTGATCTTCGATAAGGGAACTAAAAAAATAGAATTGAAGAAAGACAGCCTCTTCAGTAAATGGTGCTGGCAAAACTGGTTAAACACCTGTAGAGATTCTTAGCTCCAATTAGCTACCAAAAAGGCCAGAAGAAGACTTGTGGACCTGTGGCTCCAGTGGTAGAGCTCTCACCTTGAGCAAAACAACTCAGAGGCAGTGATGAGGCTCTGAGTTCAAGCCCTAGGAGTGGCAAAATAAAAAGAAGAGGAAGAAGGAGGAAAAGAAGAAAGAAGAAACAGGAGGAGGAAGAGAAGGAGAAAAAGGACAAGAGAAGAAGAAGGAGGAGGAGGAGGAGAATTTGTTGTTGTTGTTGTTGTTGTTATTCAAGGCAGTTTTCTTTGTGTTTCTGCAAATGACAAGCTTTCATTCCTTCCCATGAATGTGCAATATTTCATTGTATATATAAAGCACATCTCTACTGATAAGAATCTGTCAATTGCATGTTTTCACTACTGTGAATTGTGTTGTGATGAACACAGGACAGCAGATATCCTTTTGATATAATTAAGCTCTCATCTCCTTTGGGTAGAGAATTAATTCTATGGTAGTTGTATTTTTAGTTTTTGAGAAATCTCCATATTGTTTTCCATAATGACCATATTAGTTTATGCTCCTACTAACACAATGTAAGTTTTCCTGAATACTTAACAATGTTAATTATTTTTAGTCCTTTTGATTTTTTTGTTGGTTTAGGGCTTGAACTCAGGGCCTGGATGCCGAGTACAATTCTTTTTTAACAGTGTCACCCCTCCCTCATTTTCTCTTAAGATTTTTCCTCCCAAACTCCCTCTCAAATTGTATAGTTCATTTCCAACATAGTGTCTAGTTAGTATCACTGCTGAATTGGTTTACTCTTTGTATCACCGTTTCTGTGCTTCTGCTTCCCCTCCCCAAATCAGATAAGCTTACAGACAAGAAAAAGGTACAGAAATTTAAAAAACTAAAAAAAAGGAAAAACAGAAAAATGAACTGCACAAATTAAAATAAAAGAACTGCAAAAAGTAAAATTTAAAAAACCTCTTGTTTCAATTTCTTGGAATTCATTTCAATAAACATCATTTTATATGATAACATGCACATAGCTATTGAGCCCATGTGTCCTCTCCTAAGAGTATCCTCCTTTGGTCTAACTGTGTGAATGTTTAGAGTCCTGTTTAATTAATCATGTCCAAGTGTAATGTTTTGTCTTTTACTATCAATTGGATTTACTTGTAGATTTATAGGTACATTCTAATTATTACAAATGAGGGAAATCATGCAACCTATGTTTCTTTGGCTCTGGCTTACTTCACTTAATATAATTTTTCCAAGTCTTTCCATTTCCTTATGAATGGGGAAATATCATTCTTTCTGAAGAAAACATAAAATTCCATCATATATATATATATATATATATTACATTTTCTTGATCCATTTGTCCACTGAGGGGCATCTGGGTTGATTCCATGTCTTAGTTATTGTAAACAATGTTGTAATGAACATGATTGTGCTGGTGGCTTTAGTTATGGCCTGGTTTGTTGGTTATAACCATTTTAATCGAAGTAAAATGACATCTCTTATAATTTGGATTTGTACTTCCTCAATGTTTAGATACACATATTGGCCATTTGTATGTTTTCTTTTGAAAAGCATTCATCTGTGTGTAGTGGAACATGCTTGTGGTTCCAGCTACTCAGGAGGCAGAAGTAGGAATATCTCAAGTTTGAGGCTGGCTCAAGCAAATTTAGCACAAGAGCCTGCTTGAAAAGCAAACTAAAAATCAAAAGGATTTGGGACATGCTTCAGTTGGCAGAGTGCCTAGAAAAATACAAGACCCCCAGTAGAACAAGAAAAATATATATACTCTAAAGCCACAACTAATACAATTAAAATGGGTCAACGATCTGAATAGAGGAAGAGTGGGGAGGAATCTCATCATAGAATCAAAATAAATTTTAAAAGTAGGAATAAACCATATTACAGGCTCATGCTTATAATCCTGGTTACTTAAGAGAGTGAGATCTGAGGATTGAGGATCAAAGCCAGTCTGGTCAGGAAAGTCCATGAGACACTTATTTCTAATAAGTTACCACAAAAGAACCAGAAGTGGAGCTGTGGCCTAAGTGGCAGAGTGGCAGCCTTAAACAAAAGATGCTCAGGGACAGTGTCCAGGCACTGAATTCAAGCCCCAGAAATGGCAAAAAAAAAATATATATATACATATATATGTATGTGATGACTTAACCAATGAGGTAAAAGATCTGTACACTGAGGAGTATATAACATTGATAGAAGCTGAAAATGAGGCAGAGATGTGAAGATATGATCATCAGTTAAAAATATTATAATTTCCATTCTACTGAAAGCAATAAGCAGATTTAGCAAAATATCTATAAGATTCCAATGAAATGTTCCACAGAAATAGTAAAATCAAATTTAAAAATTCATATGATAAACTGAGAAAAAGAGATGGAAGGAATGACATTGTCCAAAAAGAAATGTACTCATTACCTGATTTATGTAACTGTAACCCCCTTTATAATAACAATAAAAATTCATATGCTATCACAAAAGCTGATGAATAGCCAAAGCATCTTGAGATAGAACAAAGGTGTGTGTGTGTGTGTGTGTGTGTGTGTGTGTGTGTGTGTGTGTGTGTGTGTGTTGGTACCAGGGCTTAAATCCTAAGCATTGTCCCTATGCTATTTTGCTTAAGGCTATCACTCTATCACTTGAGGCACAGCTCTAGTTCTGGCTTTTTGTTGGTTAATTGGAGATGAGTCTCATGGACTTTTATGCTCAGGCTGGCTTCAAATCGTGACCCTCAGATCTCGGACTCCTGAATAGTTAGCATTGAAGGCATGAATCACCAGCACTCCGCAGATCACCACAGCTTAAAATATACTGTGAAAATTAAAACAGTGTGGTACTGGTATAAAAACAGACACACCGATCAATGGACTAAAGAACATAGATAAGCTCACACATCTACAGCCACCTGATTTTCCACAGAAGTGCTAAGAACATGCAATGGAGAAAAGACACTCTTATTGATGATCGGTACCTTGGAGAATTGTGTATCTATGTATACAAGAATGGAACTAGATATGTGATTCTCATGGATTACAAGAATCAACTAAAAATAAAGACAATGTTGTTGTCATAAGTGAAGTAAGTCTGTTCCACAAAGACAAGTATCACATATTGTCTCTCATTTGTGGAAGCTGGAGGATGGGATAAAAAAAAACAAACAAAACAAAAAACAAATTCATAAAAGAGGGATTCCTGGGAAGGTAGAAGAGAAAGGGGGAAGGGGGAACGAACAAGAAAGAGAATAGGGGGCTTCCATGTACATGTACATTACACACATAGAGGGAAATATCACAATGAAACCCTTCATTTTGTATGAAGTTTAAAATATTATGTAATGGGCCAAAAGAAGAGGTAAGAATGGCAAAGAAAGATATGAGGAAATACTCAAAATCCCTGGCCATAAATGAAATGCAAAACAAAACAACACTAAGATTCCATCTCACCCCAGTTAGATTGACCAACATCACGAGTTCTAACAACAATAAATGTTGGTGGGGATGTGTGGGAAAAGGAACCTTATTATACTGTTGGTGGGAATGTAAAGTACCGCCACCACTTCAGGCAGCAGTCTGGAGGTTCCTGAAAAACTAAACATAGATCTTCACTACAACCCAGGCATACTACTCCTGGACATCTACCCAGAACATCACAACCTAGGATACCATTAAGGTACTTGCACATCCATGTTCATTGCTGCACTATTCACAATAACCAAGTCATAGAAACATCCCAGATGCTTTACAATAGATGAGTGGATCCAAAAACTGTTGTACCTATACACATTGAAATTTTACACAGCCATTAGAGGGAATAATGCCATTTGCAGGGAAATGGATGGACCTAGAAAAAAAAATCATTAAGTGAGGTAAGCCAAGCTCAGAGAGAAAAACAGCACATGCTTTCTCTCATATGCAGAAGTTAGATCTAAAATACACTGAGACATGATAAATTATACAGGACTCTAGGCATTCACACAGTGAGGCCAAAGGAGGAGACTCATAGGGGAGGAACACAAAGGCACAATGTTTATGTGCCTCTAATCATATAAAATAATATTTATCAAAATGAATTCCAGAAAATGGAAACAATAAAAAGAAATGTACTCATTACCTGATTTATGAAACAGTAACCCCTCTGTACATCACCTTTATAATAACAATAAAAAATTTTAAAAATATTAAGATGGAAAATAATGAAACTACTAGAAGAAAATACAAGTGAAATGATTCAGAACATTGGAATGCAAGACATTTTCAACAAGGCCCAAAAGGTAACAAAAGCAAAAGAAGACAAATGGAATTTCCTCAAATGAAAACTTCTGCACTTCTATGCAAACATGACAGCATATAGAATGTGACAAAATACTTGCAAACTATACATCTGGAAATGGTTTATATCCAGAACATGTAAGTGATTTAAAACTCTGTAATAAAATATCTGATTAAAATAGTTAATAGACTTAAATAGACATTTTTCAAAAACATTCAAATAGCAAGCAAGTACATGAGAAAATGTCCAGTATCACTCATCATCAGAAATGTGTAAAGCAGAACCACAATGAAATATCACCTAATATGATAAGAATGACTATGACAAAACAACCCAAAAGATAAAAGTGTAGGCAAGTATGTGGAAAAAGGGAACTTTTACATATTCTTGGTAGGAATAAAAATTATTACAGCCATTATGAAAACTAATATGGAAATCCTCAAAACTCATAAAATACAACTGCTTTATAATCAATTTCACTACTAGTATGAAATTTATATAAGGAACATCTGCATCCCATATTTGTCTTCACAATAGCTAAGAAAACAACCTGTGTCCACCAATTGATGAATGAGTTAAGAAAATGTGATAAGTACACAAATGTAATAATAACCCACCCACAATACAATGAAATCTTATCAGTTGCAATAATACAAATGGAACTGTAGATCATTATGTTAGATAGACTAAGTCAAGAAAGACAAGTACTACATATGATCTCACTCTTCTGTGAACTGTCAAAAAGTGATCTCACAGAGGCTGAGAATAGAAGGGTAGTTATCAGAAGCTGGAGAGAATAGAAATGTTGATCAATGGTACTAAGTTACAGTAAAGTAGGAATAAGAATTTCTGGCATAGTACAGTGACTACCAATAACAATAGTGAGAAGTGAGAAGAAAGGATTTAATATTTTCATGATGAACAAATGAATGACTAGAAATATGTGGCATATATCTGTAAATCTAGCTACTACAGAGGCTGAGATTCATGGCTTGAAGCTGTTCGAGGCAAAAAAAGTCTTCAGAACTCAACCTTCAATTCACCAGAAAAAAAAGTCAGGTTGGAGGTAAGATTCAAGTGGTAGAGGGCCAACATGAGCAAGAAAGCTGAGCAAGAGCATTAGAGTCTGAGTTCAAGCCATGAAAAAAGCAAAAACAGGGCTGGGAAGGTGGCTCAGTGGTAGAGTGTTTGCTTTGCATGCATGAGGCCCTGGGTTCAATTTCTCAGCACCCCATAAGAAAAAAGAAAAAAGCCAGAAGTGGCGTTGTGGCTCAAGTGGTAGAGCACTAGCCTTGAGCTGAAGAGCTGAGGGACAGTGCCCACGCCCACAGTTCAGGCCCACGACTGGACCTCCACCCCCAAAAAAGAAAAGAACAAAGCAAAAACAAACAAAAAGTCAGATGGGTTAAAGATTTAATATAAGAACAAAGACGGTAAAACTACTAGAAGAAAACAGGGAAAAGCAATAAGCAATGAGTTTTTAGATATAGCCGCAAATGCACAGACTCCAAAAGCCAAAATACATAAATAGGATTGTTATCAAACTAAATTGCTTCTGGGCAACCATAGAAACAATCAATTGAGTAGAGACATTCTGCAGAATGAGAGGAAATATTCATAAACCATATATCTGATAAAAGGTTAATATTCAAAATATGTGAGAAACTCAGACAATGCAGTAATAAGAAAAGAATCCAGTTCAAACGTGGGTTAAGGGCCGGGCATTGGTGGCTCACACCTGTAATCCTAGCTACTCAGGAGGCTAAGATCTGGTAATCATGGTTCAAAACCAGACTAGGCAGAAAAGTCCACTAGACTTTTTATCTCCAATTAATTACCAAAAAAAGCCAGAAGCAAAGCTGTGGCTAAAGAGGTACAGCACTAGTTTTGAACAAAAAAGGTCAGGGACAAAATTAACCCACAAAAATCAATAGCTTTGAAAGAAAAAAAACATTTCAATACATATCTTAGGATTCATTTCCCTAACATCAACTTATCTGACCTGTTCTGCTTGACTCAGACATATACTAGATATTGCAAGTAAGGGAAAACATGGGACCTATGTTTCTTTGGGCCTGGCTTACTTCACTTAATATAATTTTTTCCACGCCTTTCCATTTCCTAACAAATGGGGTTGCAACCCCTCTGTACAGTATTTTCACAATAAAAAAATCAATAGCTTTTCTGTACGGCAACAAGGAGAAAAGCAAGGCTAAAATCAGGAAAGCAACTCCTTTTGTAATAGCCTCAAAAAATTAAGTGCCTAGGAATTGACTTAACAAGATGTGAAGGACCTCTGTGATGAAAACTTAAAACCTGAGAAAGGAAATTAAAGCAGATTTTAGGAAGCAGAAAAAACCCATGCTCCTGGGTTGGAAGGCTTAACATTGTGAAAATGACAATACTGCTCAAAGCTACAACATTCTTCAATGATATAGAAGAAGAAATCCAAAAATGTATATGGAATAATAAAAGCCCCCGAATATCAAAACCAATCCTTAGCAGGAAGAACAGTGTTAGAGGAATATAAATACCAAACTTCAGACTCTTTTAAAGTTGTAGTTATTAAAAAAGTTATTTAACAAGTGGTGCTAGCAGAATCTGCTATACTCCTGTAGAAAACTGAAGTTAGATTCTTATATATGCCACCCTGCACCAGAATCAATTCCACATGGATCAAAGACCTCAATTAAGAGCAGATACCCTGAAAATATTACAGGAAGGAATAAGGGAAGCAGTAGGGTTCCTTGGTACAGGTCAAAAATCCTAAGATCCAGAAACACAACAAATCAAAGAAAGGCTGCATAGCAAAGGACAAACCCACAGATTGGGAGAAGATCTTTTCTAGCTATACCTCAGACAAAGGCCTCATATCTAAAATATATTTAGAGCTCAAAAAATTAAACCCCCACAAAACAAATCCTCAAAGAAACAATAAGCCCATCAATAAGTCAACTACAGACTTAAAGAGACTTCTCCGAAGAAGAAATAAGAATGGCCAATGACACATGAAGAAATATTCAACATCTCTGGCCATAAAAGAAATGTAAATCAAAACTACATTGAGATCCTACCTCATCCCAGTTAGAATGGCCATTATCAAGAAAACTAATAATAACAGATGTTGGTGGGGATGTGGCCAAAAGAGTACAATACTACACTGTCGGTGGGAATGTAAGCTTGTTCAACCACTCTGGAAAACCTATGAAGGTTCCTCAAAAGACTAAGTATAGACCTTCCCTATGACCCAGCAATCCCACTCCTGTGCATTTACCCAAATGACCACAAACAAGGCCACACTGAAGCTACCAGCACAACAATGTTCATTGCAGCATTATTCACCATATTGCTAAGATATGGAACCAACTCAGATGTCCCTCAGTAGATGAATAGGTCAAGAAAATGTTATATATACACACACACACAAACACAATGGACTTCTATGTTCCCACCAGAAAGAATAACATTGCCCTATATGTAAGGAAATGGAAAGACTTGGAAAAAAATTATTAAACGGAGTAAGCCAGAGCCAAAGAAATTAGGCTGCATGGTCTCCCTCATTTTTTTTTTTGGTGTTAAACTAACCTTTTACATTTAATTTTTTTTAATTTAATTTTATTTTATTTGTGAACAAACTGTACAGAGGGGTTACAATTGCATGGGCAGGATAATGCGTACATTTCTTACCAAGCATTGCAGCCTCCTCCTTTGTTTACCCTTCCCATCCCTTCCCATCCCCCCCATCCCAATCCTTCTCCTTCCCCCCTCCCCCCGCACCGACGTTGTAAAGCTCGTTTTGGACATGACAACTTGTACTTCTCATTGTTGCAACAGGTCCACCTGTATCCTTAAACAACTGGTTTTTCCCCATCTCCTCCACATGTTATACTGACATCAAATATAGTGAAAGCAGAGGTTATACTGTGGGGGAGGGACATACCAAGCAACAAAGAGATAATCTTATAAATGCGTTAGAAACACATGCATGAAGGTCTCCCTCATTTGTAATAACTAGAATATGTCTAGTATATTCTTAGGTGCTTCTTGAAATGAACTCCAAGAAATTTTTATTATTATAGTTTGCAGTTATTTCTTTTTCTTTCTTTTTTTCCTTGTTCATTTTTTCCTGTTGTCACTGTTTTATTTCTGCATCCTTTGTCTTATCTATAAGTTTATCTGATTTGGGAAAGGGAAAGGGAATCAGAAATGGTGGGTCAAAGGGTGAACCAATTCAACAGTGGTACTCACTAGACAGTATGTTAGTGGGGAGGAACGGAGAAAATGAGGAAGGGGGTAACACTGTTCAAAAAGAAATGTACTCATTACCTTACTTATGTAACTGTAACCCCTCTGAATACCACATTTACAATAAAATTTAAGTTAAAGAAAAAAGCTCAGGGACAGCTCCTAGGCGACTGAGTTCAAGCTCCAAGACTAGAACACACACACACACACACACACACACACGATAAAAAATCAAAATAGACATTCAAAAAAGACATATAAGTGATATAAATGGCCCAATAAAATGATGTTGAACACTATTAACATCTATGAAATGGAAACAAATCACAATGAAATATCAATTCATACTTATTAGAAAGGCTAGTATTAAAAGATTGAAAAATAAATCCTGTTAAACATATGGAGGAAAGTAGCTTTTGTTTACTGTGGTGCAAATATAAATTAGTATTTGCTATCATAGAAAAAATATAGAAGTTTCTCAAAAATTTAAAAGTAAGATATGGCACTGTGGCTCAAAGTGGTAGAGCACTAGCCTTGGGCACAGAAGCCCATGGAGAAAAAGAAAGCCCAGGGAGAGTGCCCAGGCCCTGAGTTCAAGTCCCCCCAAAGTGCTACTAATCACAAACATCCTAAGGCTCACTCAGGCTCACTCACAGCAAGCACTCAAGGAAACACAAAACAAGCAGATATGTAAGAACTTGACTGACATACACTTACATGAACATTTGTACCTTGAGACATTGTCCAATCATTTGCTTCTGTAGGAGATGGAATCAAAGCAGCCTCAGAGCACCTACCCCTTAAGAGTAGCTTAATGGGGATGATGGGAAACTACTGAATTTTTGACTGTGCACAGAATCCTAAAAGCAGAATTTGATCAAGGTCCCAGTGCCTCATGTTTGTACTCCTAGTTACTCAGGAAGCTGGGATCTGAGGATGATGGTTCAGTGCTAGCCTGGACAGAAAGACTATGAGCCTTTTATCTCCAATTAGCCACCAAATGTCAGAAGTAGAACTGTGGTTCAACTGGGAGAGACCTAGACATGAGAAAATAAAGCTCAGATTCAGTGTCCAGGCCCTCAGTTCAAGTCCCAGGTCTAGTACACACACACACACACACACACACACACACATACACACACACACACACAAAGAATTTGAGTATGAAGCTGGTGGAATATGCCTGTAACCCTAGCTATGCAGAAGACTGAGATCTGGGGATCAAGATTCACTAACCCACATGCCAATCTTCTCTGGAAACACCTTCACAGACTCGTTCAGAAGTGTGTTTTGCTGGTTTTCTAGGTAGCTGGAAATCTACTCAAGTTGACAGATAGTCCATAGACCTCCAGAAGAAATCAAGAATTGTTGGCAAGGTTGGTGTTAGGGAGTGAATATTAAGAAGAGGATTAAAAAATGCCACTACAATATGCTATCATCTATTGAGTATGTTCTATATACTACAAGTCATAAGTCAGATTGACAATTAAAGATCACATGGAGACCAGAAGTATCACATGTATGGCAAGTAGAACTCCAGTCATCAACTTGAGGCTTCAAGACAGGACTCTTATAACTGAGAAAGTAAACAGTAAGAATAAACCTGTAGTTATGTCCATTATACATGGCAATATTTGGCAAATTTCCAATAATGAAGCAAAGAATAATACAGTAAGAAACTGAATTACTAAAACTGGGATTGAAGATTAGCATATCATCTTGATAACAAGGCAGAAATCCAGTGATCAAATATTAAATATTGAAGCAAGTCTCTCAGCCAATGGCATTTGATGGGGAATCTCCTGAGCTATGTTTTCAGTTCCCTAACTCAGGTCAGTGTTATTTCTAAGGCCAGAGCAGGCTTAGGCCTTCAGGCAGAGGCCTTATGACTCCAGATATGGGAGATGAGGATGCTAGGCAGAACTCTTCAACTCTTGGAAATCTGAGGCTTTGCGTAAGGCAAAAGGGAAGGAAGATCAATCAGGGTTATTTTGGTTGCAAGTGGCAGAACATTTCAAAGTGGTCTAAGAAAAAAGCATACTTGCTAGTTTAGGTATCTCAAAAGATGGAGGTCTGGATTGAATCCAGTTAAATTGAGATTGAGCTCAATTGCATCATTACAACCCAGCTGCTCTATACTCAGAGTTCAATTCAGCTTCAGTGACCCTCAAATTTTTCCCCAGCAAGTTCCAATTCCAAAGATGAGGAGACTTTTTTTCTGCCAAAGGCCAGTTGAATGTAACATCATCATAGGCTATGCAAGACTATCAATGCAGGTGGGTAAGTTGTGGGCAACTGACAAGAAACATGTCTATCTTTTCATGTGCTAAATGATTTCAAAGACCTTATAGGACCAAAGAGCATGTCACTCTCCTCCCTTGATTGGTCAAGAGCAGAAATTATAGAGCACCATTGCAAGATTTTGAATCCTGACTCTACCACCTACTGTGGGATTTGATAGTTGCTTGATTCTGTATCTGTAAAACAAAGATAATACATAGTCATAGAGTTACTGTGAGGATGAAATAAATTAATGCACATTAGGACTTAGAACAATTGCAAATCCTTTCTTTTGTCATTTTCATCCTTATTATCTGCTAATTTCAAGGAATATAAAACACACTTGTTAGGAAAAATGGAAAAAGGAATAGGCTAGACTGGATTCTCAACAGGTTAAGACTGTTTATTGAGGCATAACAACAAGGGGCACAACCTTCCTGTGGGAATGGAGACTGTGCAAGGAGGTAAAGTTGGAGTTAGGCTTTTATGGAGTCTGAGCAAGGAGTCAGAGGTTACTTTAATTCAGTACAGGGGAGGTGACTGCAGGTGTGGGCAGAGAAGAGAGTAAGTATATGTAGTGATTATTAACTCCCCTATCCAAGATCTCAAGATTTTTAATGTTCAAACAGCTTTACATCTTGTCTTGCCTTGACAGTTTGACCTTCTCAGGGTCCAGTGCTCAGTCTTCCAACCTCTTAACCCTTTCCTGGTCTCACAGCTGTCTCAGAGTTCCTTACAGGTTAGGCCTACAATGGAATGTTTACAGCCCGGCTTAGGTTAAACTGCAGTGCAAGCAAGTCCGTTTATGTATGCCTGGGGTTTTGCGTGAAGTCCCTATGCACCTGGGATAATAGAGTGGATTGTCACTCCTTCTATACTGCCACCAGTAGTTCCAGCAAGTCCCAGGGATGGCTCAGTTTGAGTCTTTCTTTCTTTTTTCTTTCTTTCTTCCTTTTTTTCTCTCTCTCTTTCTTTCTTCTCCTTCCTTCCTTCCTTCCTTCCTTCCTTTCTTCCTTCCTTCCTTCCTCCCTTTCTTTTTGATGCTAGTACTGGGGCTTTAACTCAAAGCTCAAGCACTGTCCCTTAGCTTTTCGCTCAAAGGTGGTGCTCTACCATTTGAGCCACACCTCAAACTTCCAAACTGGGTAATTGGAAATAACAGTCTCATGAACTGGGCTGGCTTTGAAACACAATTCTTATTTCTTAGCCTCCTGAGTAGCTAGTATTACAGTGATGAGTCATCAGCACACAGCACTTTCCCATTTCTAAACACTCAGTGGAGGAATGAAGGTTTATTGACCACAATTGTCTTATATACCAATCCATTTGAGTCGGAGAAAGAAGTCTATCAACCAACATGACCAGGAAAATAGAAAGGACACCTCTCCAAAGGGAAATTGAGAAAGTAATACCAAAATTAAGAAAATGATACCAAAAAATGCCCATCTGAGGGCAAATCTATAAGAATAAAGGACTAGTTACCAGAAGCTCACATCTGTAATATTATCTACTCAGACGGCTCAAATCTGAAAGATCACAGCTTGAGGTTAGCCTGGGTAGAAGAGTTCGCTGAACTTCTCCAAAATAACCAGCAAAAAGCAAGGCCGGTCACATGGCTCAAGTAGTCCTTTTAAACCACAGTACTGTCAAAAAAAGAAAAAGAAGAATGATGGGTCTTTTTAAGTAACATTATTTCTCCTCCCCCTATTTTAAGCAACAGTATGATGATGGTGAGGATGAAGATGACAAGAATGTAATGATGGAAACAGAATGCACTAGACAATCTGATCTTGCAATTGTGCTGAGAAACTCTAAGAGAGATTTGGAAGATTTTAATCTAGCAGTTTGCACATTATTTTTGATAGGTATCATACACTTTTTCCAAACTTCCCAGATGATAGGATGATAAGCTATTTGACGAATAACAGATGATTGGTGACAGTGATTTATCCCAGCTGTGAAAACAATGATTGAGAAGTCTTTTAAGACAGTAGGTGAGTCATGAAGGTATATGTCTATAATCATAATACTCAGGAAGTTAAGGCAGGAAGATGGCTAATACAAGACCAGACTGAAGTATGAGTTCTAGATCAGCCAAGTTTAGAGACAAGTTCAGGACTTGTCTCAAAAATAAAAAAATAAAAATAAAAAAAGACATCTACAGTCAGATTTTGTAATTAATTGGGTTCAGAAAAATCTAAGAGTTACCCACAAGTCCATGTAGGAACTTTTCTGATGGGGGTAAGCTTGCCCTTCCATCCTTCCTTCCTTTTCTTCCTTCCTTCCTTCTCTCCCCTCCCCCCGAGGTTTGAATTTAAGGCCTTGCTTATACTTGTTAGGTTAAGTGATACACTACTTGAGTCATGACCCTAGATCCTTTGCTTTTGAACTTATTTTTCAGATAGGGTCTTGAGTTTTGCCCAATTCTAACATCAAACCTCCATCCTCCTACCTCTGCCTCTCATATGACTGGGATTACAGGTGTGATTTACAGCTGAACCTACTTAAAAAAATTAAATGATCTCTCTCATTCATATATATATATATATATATATAATATACATCTTACATTGAATACAAGATGCTTCTTTGACTAGATTCAGTATTGATTGTTTTTATTTTTAAAGAATTTTTATTGAGATTAAGTGATTACATAATTTTCACAAATTTCACAGTATTGTGGAATAGTGATACTTAAAGTCCCAAACACACTTTAACCTTTACAAGGCAAATTGTCATTATCATGATCTATAAAGTTTGTGAATTCTATAAGCTTTGACAATACAACTATTTCTTCCAAATCAGGTGATATGACTGATTGTTTTTAATATAGTAGGTCTAACCAGGTGCCAATGGTTCATGCCTATAATGCTAGTTACTTAGGAGGCTGAGATCTGAGGATTGCAGTTCAAAGCCAGCCTAGGCAGGGAAGGTTGTAAGACTTTTCTCTCACTTGATTACTAAAAAGAACTAAAAGTGGAGCTGTGCTTCCACTAGCTTTTTTATAGCTTTAGAGGAAAAAGTTCAGAGACAGTGACCAAACCCTGAGTTCAAGCCCTAGGAACAGCATAAAATTAATAACTGAGATAAATAAATAGAGTTTAGTATGCTTGGGGCTTGTTTTCATAAATGGAACTATTCATTTGTGTCAAGTGTCCCTTTTCTGTCTGCCTATTCCACTCATACCATCATCCATCAGTGCAATTTACTTTCCAGCTATCTAGACAACCTTCTGTTGTCTGTCCAAATGATTGTTCCATGTTTCCTAGTCTGTGCCATTGCTCAAGCTGTTTCCTTTACACCTGAGATATGTTTTGCATTTTTTCTCATTATTGACAATTCTATATATTTCTATAACTGCACCTTAGCTCCATTTCCTCCCATATTTTCACAAATTACCCCATTCTGGATTACATCCTTTCATCTTTGTTGTTCCATTCAACATAATTTTGTTCTCTTTTCTTTTCATGCTTGTGCTAGGGCTTGAGCTCAGGGCCTGGGTTCTGTCCCTTAATTTTTTCCACAAGGCTGTCATTCTAACAATTGAGCCACAGTTCTACTTCAGGCTTTTTAGTGGTTAACTGGAGATGTTCCTGCCTAGGCTGGCTTCAAACCACAATCCTCAGATCTCAGCCTCCTCAGTAACTAGTATTACAGGAGTGAATCATTGATATCTAGCTATCATTTGGTTCTTAGAATAGTTACCATATTCTATCTTATTCATGGATGGATTTGACTTCATTGTGCATGTTTGCCAGTCCTGGGGCTTCAACTCAAGGCCTGGGCACTGTCCCTGAGCTTCTGTTTCCCAAAGCTAGTGACCTACCACTTGCGTCACAGTTCCATTTCAGCTTTTTAGTAGTTTATTGGAGATAAGAGTCTCTGTGGGGGCTGGGAAGGTGGCTCAGTGGTAGAGTGCTTGCCTTGCATGCATGAGGCCCTGGGTTTGATTCCTCAGCACCACATAAGCAAAAAGAAAACAGCCGGAAGTGGCGCTGTGGCTCAAGCGGTAGAGTGCTCGCCTTGAGCTGAAGAGCTGAGGGACAGTGCCCAAGCCCAGAGTTCAGGCCCGTGACCGGACCAAAAAAAAAAAAAGAGTCTCTGTGACTTTTTTTTGCTGAGGCTAGCTTTGAACAGTGTTCTTCAGATCTCAGCCTCCTAAGTATGTAGGATTACAGGCCTGAGCCACCAGCACCTGGCTGGATTTGGCTTTCTTAGCAATTTGCACTGCCCCTCCTTCTCATGATAAGGCAGAAACTTAGTCTTCTCCCACCCATCCTCAATTTAGCCAAACACATGACATGCATTATAGTAAATGCTTTTAAACATTTATTCATTCACTGACTCATTTTTTTCAATCTCATAGCCAGGTGCAGGTAGCTCATACCTGTAACTCTAGCTACACAGGAAGTTGAGATCTGAGGATCATGGCTCAAAACCAGCCCAGGCAAGAAAGTGTATGACACCCTTATCTCAAACTAACTACCAAAAAAAGCCAAAAGTAGAGCTGTGGCTCAGGTGCTGGAGCTCATGGACAATGCCTAGGCCCTGAGTCTCAGGGCTGGCATACATACAAAAGAATTTATCTTCAGCTGGTTACTAGTGGCTCCTGCCTGTAATCCTAGATACTTAGGAGGCTGAATCTGAGGACAACCATTCAAAGCTAGCCCCAGCACAGAGTCTCAGAGACTCTTACCTCCAATTAACCATCAAAAGGCCAAAGGTAGAAGTGTGGTTCGAATGGTAAAGTGGCCAGCATTGAGCAAAAATCCAAGCAAGAGGCCAGGTGCTGGTGGCTCATGCCTGTAATCTTAGCTGTTCAGGAGGCTGAAATCTGAGGATCACGGATTGGAGCCAGCCTGGGAAAGAAAGTCCATTAGACTGTTAACTCCAGTAAACTACCAAAAATAAAAGCCAGAAGTGGAGCTGTGGATCAAGTGCACTAGCCTTGAGCAAAAGAAGCTCAGGGACAGCACCCAGGCCCTGAGTTCAAGCCCCAGGACTGGCCTTTATATACAAACATACCAAAAGAAAAAAGAAAAAAAAGCCAAGTATAAGAGCACAAGGCCCTAGTATTGGGACAAAAAAACTATTGAGTACCTATAATGTGCTATAAAACAGTTATTGAAGACCTAGCAGTCATCATAACTATCACTTTCATTCTATTAAGGGACACAGACAACAAAGCAATACATTTATAATGATAAGTAATGTAAAGCAAGCAAAAATAAGAGGGATAGAATGACAGGGTTAAGCTCTATGTGAGGTAGGCCTCTCACAAAAGGAACATTTAAATAAAAATATAAACCAAACAGGACTATCTATGATTCAGTGATATCACTCTTGGGCATTTCCAAAAGATTACATCAGGATGTAGAGAAAACATTTGCACAAGCATGTTCCTTGCTAACTATTCACCATAGTGAAGTTATGGAGGTAGCCCAGGTGTCCCACATTGGATGAATGGATCAAAAAAATGAGATTTTATATATAGAGAATTTTACTCATCCTTCAGAAAGAACAAAATCGTGTCATTTTCAATAAATGGATGGACTTGGAATTAATATTGCTAACAACTGGGCTCAGAGAGACAAAAAGTCACATGTTTTCTCTCATATGTGGAAATTAAATCTAAATTATAAATATACATGAATTATACAACTTGTGGGTGGGGATGGGAGGGAAAAACTGAGAGGGAAGGGGTGACATTGTTCAAAAAGAAATATACTCATTACCTGACATGGAACTAACTGCTTGTACATCGCCTTTGTAACAATTTTTTAAAAATATATAAAAACATTGTAAGGTCAGCTCTAACAATCATATACACGGTCACATGCAGATATACACAAATTGCCCAAAGTACAATCTACACAGGCAAAGATTACTATGGGTTAGCTTCTTTCAACCATTAACTGACAAGTTAACAAAATGAACACCAGGAAGCTACAACATGTTTTGTCAAAAAAGGACAGGAGGTCAAGGAGAGAGGGGAAAACAAATGGAGAGAGTAAATGTGTGTGAATACAGTCATAATATTCAATGTACATATATGAAAATGGAACCAGATACTTTGAGGGTGGAGTTAGAATGATGGAAGGGTTGACATTGATCAAAATGTATTGTACTCATAATGGTGAATTGAAACCCTTTTGTACAGCTCCATAAAGATAGTAATAAAAACGAAAATAAATACCTAATGTAAGTAAGAATTCACCATGAGGATATCTGTAGAGTGTGTCAAATTGTAGGGAGAATTAGGACAAAGATCCTGAGATAGGTACATTTAACCAGGCTAGTGTAAAAAGTACAGAGAGTGGGGGAAGATTAGATACAAAGTAAGAGAAGCTTGGTACTGGTGACTCATACTTGTAATCCTAGCTACTCAGGAGCCTGAGCTCTGAGCTCGGGCAGTAAATTCCATGAGACATTGCTAATTAACCACCAAAAAGCCAGAAATGGAGCTATGGCTCAAGTGGTTGAGCACTAGCCTTGAACACAAAAGCCCAGAGACAGCACCCTGACATGGAATTCAAGCCCCAGAACCAGCATAAACAAACAAGTCAAGAAAAGCACTAGAAGTGGAAATCATTTAGAGCCTGATGACTTGAATTGGGTTAAAATTAAGTCAAGAAGTCTGGCTTGTGCCTACAATCCTAGCTACTCAGCAGGCTGATGAGGATCAAGGCTTTAAGCCAGCCCAGGTGGCAAAGGTTGTGAGATTCTTTTTTTTTTTTTAGTTGTGAAATTCTTTGTTTTGATGTTTTCCAATTTTTATTAGAGTGAAATGCCCACATATGACATTACATTTACTTGATTTTCTCTTAAGTATTTTAATCCATATACTCTTCTCATTTTTATTTTTATTTTTTAAATATATTTTATTGTTATTGTAAAAATAGTGTACAGAAGGGTTACAGTTACATGAGTAAGGTAATGAGTACATTTCCTATGAAGCATTGTTACCCACTCCTTTGTTTCTCCCCTACCATCCCTCCCCTCCCCCCCTCCCCAACTCCTTCCTCTCCCTCCCCCCCTCTCCCAGCCTCCCCCCTGAAGTTGTAAAGTTCATTTTCAACATAGTGTCTTGTACATCCATCTCATTGTTACAATGGGTCAACCTGTATCCTTAATTCAGCATTTTGTTATTTCCCTTCCCTTCCCCAAATTAGAAAATTGTATACACAAGATGAAGGACACCAGGGCTGGGAAGGTGGCTCAGTGGTAGAGCGCTTGCCTTGCATGCATGAGACCGTGGGTTCCATTCCTCAGCACCACATAGGCAGAAAAAAAAAGCCGGAAGTGGCACTGTGGCTCACGTATTAGAGTGTTAGCCTTTTGCTGAAGAGCTTAGGGACAGAGCTCAGGCCCAGAGTTCAAGCCCCATGACCAATTAAAAAAAAAGATGAAGGGCACCGGAATCAAATACAGTGAAAACAGGGGTTATACCATGGGGGAAGAACATACAAAAGAAACCCAAAAAATCACATGGTACATTATAAATACATCATCAACAACAACAAAAAAGATAAAACCACTTGTGTCCCTATCTTGGGGTTCGTTTCGCTTAGCATCATCTTATATGGTCATATGTACATGGCTTTTGAACTTTGCTACTTGTCCTAGACATATACTAGTAATTGAAAATAAGGGAAATCATGGGACCTATGTTTTTTTCCAAGTCTTTCCATTTCCTAACAAATGGCACAGTGTCATTCTTTCTGATGGAGGCATAGAATTCCATTGTAGATATATGCCACATTTTCTTGATCCATTCATCTACTGAGGGGCATCTGGGTTGGTTTCATACCTTAGCTATGGTAGTTGTGAGATTCTTTTTTGGGGGGGGATCTGGTCGTGGGACCTGAACTCTGGGCCTGGGCACTGTCCCTCAGCTCTTCAGCTCAAGGCTAGCGCTCTACCACTTGAGCCACAGAGCCATTTCCCACTTTTTTCTTTTTGCTTATGTGGTGCTGAGGAATCAAACCCAGGGCCTCATGCATGCAAGGCAAGCGCTCTACCACTGAGCCACCTTCCCAGCCCCGGTAGTTGTGAGATTCTTATCTCCAGTGAATAACCTAAATTCCAGAAATGGACCTGTGGTTCAAGTCGAGTGGCAGAATACTAGCCTTGAGTGAACAAACTTAGGCCCTGAGTTCAAACCTTAGTACTAGCACAATTTAAAAAATAAGAAATGAGACAGGATGGTAGTACCTGCCTTTAATTCCAGCACTCAGGATGCTGAGACAGGAAGATCCTAAGTTTCAGACCAGCCTGGGCTACATAACACCATTCTCAAAACAAAAAGTCAATAAAAAAGTTAAAAAATTAATGAGATAAAAATGGAGCTTGTTAAAAACAAGACCTCTGCCCAATTTAGATTGCAGTTCTCACCTCAGACACAGAGGCTCCATCTTCTAGGATTAGCTGCACCATTTGCTTATTGATCTTCAGAAGCCCATCCTTCCTCCCAGATGCTTATTGCTTTTGGCCCAGGTTGAGCCAATGGCTTTGATTCAACTCTGAAGAGGGATCTGAAAACTGCTTGAGGCAGGAAACCCACAGTCCGCTGATTACTTAACTGAACCAAAAAGCTCAGAGGATTTCTAAATTAAGAAGGACGTTTGGCCTGTTCTTTTTGAAACCATTAAAGTGTGGATCTTCTTATTTGTGGGAATGTTTCCCCCACAAATAAGTCTCTCTCTCTGTCTCTGTCTCTGTCTGTCTGCCTCTGTCTCTGTCTGTCTGTCTGTCTGTCTGTCTGTTTGTCTGTCTGTCTGTCTCTCTCTCTCTCTCTCTCTCTCTCTCTCTCTCTCACACACACACACACACACACACACACACACACACTGGGTCTAAACAGGAGCAGAATATAATCCTGTTCTGTGAAGAGTATGTGGTGGACAAAGGAAAGAGCATGCATTCTTCCAGTCCTGAAAGGTTGCATGGGCAGAAGTAGGGAGGAGGGGGAGAGGGGTAGGAGGAGGAGGAAGAGAAAAAAGCTCCAAACCACAAGGAGCAATGTGGCTAGTTTTGTTAGCAATTACAATTTCCTGTTTAGTCACGGGAAATTGAACAGTAGATCTACATGATGGGTGGAACCCTATTGGCCATTAGACTTCCCTTTCAAAGACTGAGTTCCAGGAATCCTTCTTGACAAAAAAAAAAAAAAAAAGACAAAAAAGGAGGAGGATCCAGGTGCTGGTGGCTTGTGCTTGTAATCCTAGCTACTCAGTAAGCCCAGATCTGGGGAAATCTGTTGGAAGCCACTCTAAGCAGACTAACTGGAGAAATTCTTATTTCCAACTCACCAACAAAAGCGGAGATGTTGCTAAAGTGGTAGTGAACCAGCTTTGAGCCACAAAAAACTAAGCAGAGTTTGTGTGGTCCTAAATTCAGGCCTCAGTACTGGCACTAAAACATGTTAATAAGATGACTTTTACATAAGGCATGAACTCTTAAGTCTAGACTACCCCCTGTTATCACATTACCCAGAAGGTAATGTATGCAATGGTTGAAAACACTGGAGCTCTAGTGTCATGTCTACTGCTTATGTGGGCAACAGGTACCCCTACAAGCTGTTCTCCGGTATATGAAGAAGGTAACAGTTCCACTCTTCAGGAGTTTGAGGATTTAAAGGAATAGTGCAATAAATTCTTCATCACTGCTATTTGTCAAACTTTGAGTTTTCAGCCTCTACTATAAAGAGAAGAACACTGAAATAGTTGACAAAACACTTGACACAGGAAATATCATTGGAACAAAGCTTTTCGATAAAGGACAGAGGGACTGATCGCAACAAAGTCATGGATGCATGAATCAACTGGCTATTTACAGAAAGCAGTTTGGGGGATTAAAGAAGGACTTTCTGGGGAAATGGTAGAAGAGGTCTGAGAAACAGGCCTTAACTGGATTGTGCATAGCCTGTTGGACTCTGCCATCCTTCTTGAAATAGTCATCTAAAACACATTGCATTGCCCCTTTTTTGTATGCTGATAGTGGGGCTTGAACTCAGGACCTTGTACTTTCACTTTTTTCTTTGCTCAAGACTAACACTCTGATTTGCACAGCTCCACTTTCAGCTTTTTTGAAGATAAGAATTTCATAAACTTTACTGCCTGGAATGGCTTTGAACCTGGATCCTCAAATCTCAGCCTACTGAGTAGCTAGGATGACAAGGTATGAGCCACCAGAGCCTAGCCCCAAGCCTATAACTTTTCTTTTCAGTCCATACTGAATGACTTGATTTCAGCTTTCTGAGCTACTAAGCAAGGAAACCAGATAAACCTATTCAGGGTTTTGATCTATAGAACTATGAGCTAACAAACAAGTTTCATTTTAAACTGATAATTTTGTGGTATTTTGTTGCACCAAAATAGAAACTACTCCCTGTACAACTATTTGAAGATAACAAATATGTTTTAAAAGAAATAGAAACTAACACAGTGGTTGAGCAGAAACCCTTGGCTCCCATTTCACATCCTCTTGGGCCATCTCTGTTTTTAGCTGCAGCTGTGGTGTAAAGTTATGACTCATCTCTAGCTGCTAGGGGCCTATCTCAAGAGCACAATGAACATCAAATGCCAAGGAACTTGCTCAGAAGTAGAACATAAGTGCAGGGAGAACTAATGACCCCAGGGACAACCCTTAATCAGTGGAGAAAGGGAACTAATAGGATTAGATATATCTTCCAGCCTCTGAAAAAGATGTTTGAGTAGACAATCCTGGGAGACGTGGTATATGTTTATTTGAGATCCCAGCAGAATCAAGAATCTGTTGTAGTGATCTGAAAAATAACCTAACATCGTTTGTATTTTTTTCCTCCTTCAGTATCTCTCCCTCTTTTTTCTATTACTCCTGCTTCCTTGGATTACTTCCTAAATAAACCATCTGCTCCTAAACACTTACACCAGGCTTTGCTCTCAAGAGAGGCAAACTAAGCCATTGGTGCTATAAATTAATGTAAAGAATACTATAAGGAAGAACAGGTAAGATGGCAAAACTACAGACGGTATGCTCACTTTTAGATATAGTGAACTTAAAGGCTTTGTAAAATATTAATCCATTGATTCATTCAACAAATATTTACTGATCATCTTTTATCTGATACAGGAGACGTGAAGTAATGAAACAGGCAAATCACAGCCTGATATGGAAGGCAGACAATGTACAAGTTCTCTTAATGAAAGACAAGTGTAGAGTGCTTAAGAGTATAGACTGGATGGAACTAGCCTTCTCTGGAGGTTTCCTAGAGAAAGCCACTTTTCAGATGAACTCTGATGGATGAGAAGGTATTATCAGGAAACACTAGAGAACGTAAGTGAAGGAAAGAGAAAAGGAGGGATGGTTCCAGTCAGAGTGAAATAGGTACGCAGGTAGCTAAAGTGAGAAAGAGCTCAATGCAATGAATATTGGTGGAATTTAGAACAAAAGAGTACAAACCAAAGTGAAGTTGAAGTGGTAGACGGGACCTGATTCTGCCAGGCTATATAGGCTATAATGCGGATTTCTCTTTTTATTATTTTTACTTTTTTTACTCTAAGAACAACTGGAAGTCACAGATGTGTTTTAAGTGAAGAGTACCATCTGATTTATATTTAAAAAACAAATTACAGCAGCTTTATGGAAAGTAGGTTGGAGGTAGGATACTAGCTAAATGATTAAATTATAAGCGACGTTAGTGTAGCGTCAGTGGCAAAGGAGAGAAAGGAGATAGAACTAGGATGTATTTAACATACCTAATCAATAGGCTAGGATGACTGATTATATGTAGGGATGAGTTTGTATAAAGAAGAGTTAAATATGCCTGCTAATGGTATACCTTAAGCATATGGAGAGATGGTGATACTTTTATGGAGAGAAGGGATAATGAAATCACAAGATGTGGATATAAAAACTTCTTTTTCCTATTCCCTTCCCATTGCTCCCACATCCAATAAAAATGTACTGTTTCTGGATCTCATCATCTCAGACCCTAAGCTCAGCAAAACTCACTAGAACTAATGTGGTAAGTAAGCTAAGTCATATTAATTAGTGCTAATGTATTAATATACCCTCTTTTCTAGGCTTAAGGTTGGTATTATATGCCAAGAGTCTTTGAAAGAGAGTGCTTTATTCAAAGAGTCATTGTGCAAGTCAAGGACATTTAAGGGTATGTAGGCAGAGAGGTGCATATTTGGCTTTGTTTTTGACATAGTCAGCCCAAAAGGACTCAAGACTCAAGAAACTGACTCTAATTTCTTCTCCAGGAAATCTCTAATATAGCTCAAATTGCAAGAAGATTGGAACTCAGAGGAAGGGCCCCATGCATACAATCTAGATTTTGCCTGGTCAATGGTGTGCTAGCCTGAACTTATATCAGCTAATGAGAACTAATTGTTAAGATTTCAGAAATTTTGCCACTAGTTGATAGTAGTTGTAGCTCAAAACTGGTCAATTTGAATTTACATAATGGGAACTGACAAATGCCACCAAATCAGGGCTGCTTCCCTTCAGAGAACTAACTGGTTGTTAAATATTTGCCAGCATACTGTTGATCCCATGCCTGCCACCAAGTAACTTTCTCTATCTATACCCACAACTCATTCATCCTTGTGGGTTTCACTTTTTTTAAACCTTTCAGAGTTGAAGACCATTTTCCCTGAACTAAAACCCCCAACCTGGGTCCTTGTGGTTTTAAATAGTGGTTACTAACTGGGCCCTGGTAGATCGCACATGTAATCCTAGCTACTCAGAAGGCTACAATTTAAGGGTCCTGATTTGAAGTCAGCCTGAGCAGAAAAAGTCTGTAAGACTCATTGCCAGTTAATCATCAAAAAAGGCTGAAGGTGTGGCTCAAGTGTTAAAGTGCTAGTATTGAGTGAAAAAGCCACGTAAGAATGTGAGAGCCTGAATTCAAGTCTCAGTACTAGTACAAAACAATCTTTAAAAAATAACCAAGGGGCTTGGAATGTAGCTTACTGATAGAGTGCTTTCATAGCATGCATGAAGCCCTGGGTTCGATTCCTCAATACCACATAAACAGAAAAAGCCAGAAGTGGTGCTGTGGCTCAAGTGGTGCTATGGCTCCAGTGGTAAAGTGCTAGCCTTGAGCAAAAGAAGCTCAGGGACAGTCCCCAGGCCCTGAGTTCAAGCCCCAGGACTGGCAAAAAAAAAAAAAAGTAAAATAGCTGGGCACCAGTTGCTTATACCTGTAATCCTAGCTACTCAGGAAGCTGAGATCTGAGAATCACAGTTCAAAGCCATGGCAGGAAAGTCCATGAAACTCTAATCTCCATTTACTCACCAATAATACAGAAGTAGAGCTGTGGTGCAAGCGGTAGAGTTCTAGCCTTGAGCAAAAAAGCCCAGGAACAGTGCTCAGGCCTTAGTTCAAACCCCAGAATCAGCACAAAAAGATAAGTAATTGTAGTAGGAAGACCTCTACTCAGGCAGGCAAGCCCACCTAGTCATCCGGAGTGACAGAGCCCACAGCAACAAAGTTGTTAACAAAGAAGCAACTTTATTGAGAAGGTTACTACACTGACTGGTCAGGGCCACAGTACAAGCTCGGGAGCTGATACTGTGACCCCACGAAGCCATTCTTTGGCTTTTAAAGGCACAATCCATGAGGTCCAGCCTGGTCACACACAGGTGACCAATGGGATCGTAACACACACAAAGGATTGTACAGTCTTACCAGACCACACACAGGTGGCCAGTAGGTGGAGTTTACTGTAAGCATGTGCAAAAGGCAGGATTTACCTGCAAAATATAGCACTTCATTCTCCCTCCTTCTGCCACTCAAAGCTATTAACACTTGGCTATTTGTTGACACTAGGGTTTGAACTCAGGGCTTGCTAGACAGACTCTTTAGCACTTGAGCCATACCCTTAGTACTTTTTCACTTTATTATTTTAGGTAGAGTCTTAATGCTTTTATTCAGCATGAGTCTCAGACTGCCATCTTCTTACTCAAGGCTTCATGAATAGCTGGCATGACAGGCACATTCAACCACATCTGGCTTGGGGATTGAAATGGGGATCTCACTAAATCTTTGCCCAGTCTTGCCTCAAACTGGGATCCTCCTTATTTCAGCCTCTTGAGCAGTTACAACTAATGAGCATGCACCATTATGCCTAGCTGTAGCTGGTGCTACAAAAACAAAATTTCCAGACTGTTGCCAACCACAAAAATAGCTGAATCTCTTCCTACTTCTGAATTCTTATCTGAACATTAATGGATTATATAATCCCTATACCTGACCTGTTGCTAAATTGTGTTGTTTTTTTTTAAATTTGTGCCAGTACTTGGGCTTGAACTCAGGACCTGGCCATTGTTCCTAAACTTTTATGCTCAAGGCTACTGCTCTATCACTTGAGACACAGCTCCATTTCTGGCTTTTTTTTTTTGGTAGTTAATTGAAAATAAGAGTCTCATGAACATTCTTGCATGGGCTGACTTTGAAGCATGATCCTCATATCTCAGCCTTCCGAGTAGCTGGGAGCCTCTAGAGTAGCTAGGATTACCGGTGTGGGCCATAAGCACCTGGCTTGATGACATTTTTTTCCCTGCTGTTTGTGATGGGTGTAGCCAATTCCCCTCACAGCCCTTCTGTCTCCATAGCCCACAAAGACCAGTAGGGTTGCAGGCCCAGGCTTGTACCAGGCAATGCCTGTTAGTGTTGTGGCTTCACACTGCTGTTGCTCTCTTGGGTTCTTGTCTTAGGAATTCAAAGAATGAAGCCTATGGGCAATGAAAGGCTAGTAACAATTTAGAAGAGATCTGTGGATAGTTTTTGCTGCTCTGTGCTAATTTGTCTGTAAGTGGATGAGACTAGGGTTTTTATAAAACCTGGGCCCTGGGCTGTGCTCTAATTAGTTGTCCCTATTAGGTATTTGGAAGGTGATGTCTTTTGGAAGGTGATATTTTTTATTAGTCAGGTCCTGAATAATTTTCTTCCTCAAGCCTTCCAGGGTTTGGGGAAGGCAACTGACACTTGGGAAATTAAAGGGGGCTAGGGAGGGCAAAAGCAGGTTGTTTGTTTTGGGCTGGAACCTCTTTTGCAACAATGTTGTCTCTTGTTCATCTGGTTTCTACTTGCCTGGGTCCTAACTTACCCTTTCCCTGGTACCTACAGTATTTTACATTTTACAAAGCAGTTTGTGTCTATTCTTTCATTTAATCTGTATGTTCATTTTGCAGGTATCTATATTTCCATGTTTGAGGTCAAAGTATGGAGGCTAATAGATGTGATGTGATTTGGTCCAGGGTCAGTTAGTAGTGGCTCAGGGCTGAGATTCAATTCAAGCCTTTTTTAATCTGTTATAAATACCTTATAAATACTTTTATCCACAGTCCTACATGAAAATACCTGTCCAGCTTTAGAAATCATTGATTAGCAGAATATGCATATTTCAAGGCAGTTTTTCCTTTTTAAAAATTATCTTTAAGTAGTTGTACAAAATGGTTTCAATGCAACAGTTTATGAGTACAATGCATCTTGATCAATGTCATTCCATCATTCTCCCCATCTCTCCCAACCCTACCCATCCCCTCAAGTTAACTAGTTAAATTTTCACCTATGCAGGCATTTTTTGAGGTACTTGGATTTGAAAACAGGACCTCATGCTTGCTAACTTAGTGCTTCACCACTTGAGCCATTCCTCTAGCCCATTTTCTACTAGACTACCATTCACCCTGCAGAGCACTCACTTTACACCTGGCATGTGATTGTTAGTCTCAAAATTTCCCTGCAGTGAGACATTCCCCACATTCCTTGTGCCTAGATAGAAAGGAATTAGTTACTAGTGCTGGAAAAGTGGAGGAAACAGTTAAAGAGGAATCAACAACCTCCTCATAGCCTACCCCTCACCCTACCAACACACTCATTTAATTAAGAATTTTCTAGCACAAAAACATGCTACTGGGGGTTCCAGTTAACTATCAATCTCTTGAGAAACTGGCAGGCTTATTATTACATACATAGTAATGTAAGAAGTGACTTAGAAGATGCTTTTGTTGGCCCTGTGAATTAACTAAAAGTCCCTTAACTTCATATCTTTGCTCTTTGATCTGAGCTATTTTCTGCTGTTTTTGTGAGAAAAGAGAAGATTCACTGATAACCAATCTGTGTGGAAGGTAATTTGTCCCCTCAAACAAACAATGTCTTCTTCTTGTCATCTTAAAGCAAACAGCCAAAAATCTCAGGAGGCTACCTTGTCCCTGTTCTGTTCTAGTAATAAACTAACAACAACTGAAATTCCTCCTGGGATAAAGTATGAGCTAATGGTCAATCAGGCCATACCTGTGACTTAAGACTGTTTTTACTATCATACCTTTCTCACCCCCTGACCCCAATTCTTCCTATTTAACCTAAATCAAATGTTTGTGCCCCTGAAAACGGTTGGAAAATATAGTCAAGTGCTGTCTTCCCATGACTGCCATGTAATTAGTCGTTCTGCCCTTCACTGTGTCTCTTTGAAATATGGGAGTGAGTGGCTGGATTTATCTTGGGACTCCTGGACTTTGAGCCTGGAGTACAAAATTCTGCCTTCAGCTTGAACTGAAAGTTGAAAGCATTAAATGTTAAGAGAGGTGCAAAGAACAAAGTTGGGGGATTCCAAGACAAGAGGGAGTATCTCTACCTATACGAAATTGGGAATGTCCTTAGAGGAATGTATTTTGGTAGCTAAGCCCAGAAAAATGTTTACGATATGGGCCTAATATTGTTGAAGTTTAGAAGCATGGAGTAGGAGTGACTCATCATTGTTTTTTCTGCTGGCTTGGAATTCAGGGCTTGGGCACTGTTCTCTAGCTTCTTCACTCAAGATTAGCAGTCTACCACTTAAGCCACAGCTCCATTTCAAGATTTTTGGTGGTTTATTGGAGATAAGAGTCTCATGATCTTTCCTACATAGTCTGGTTTTGAATCATGATCTTCACATCCCAGCCTTTTAAGTAGCTAGGATTACAGGTGTAAACTACCTGTACCCAGCTTGTGACTGGTTGTTTCTGAAACTACCAGAAGATAAATTGTAAAACATGCCCTAAAAGAAGTTTAATTTGACTGAAGTGCAGAATGTGAGAGAACAGTGGCTTCCCAGTAGTCAGAGAATGATTAAGACTAGCTTTGAAGAGACCAGAACACCATTGAGCACTCAAAACACTATGGGTTGACAAGGTGGATAGGGAAAAGCAATGGGTCCTCTCAACAAGACCCAAACTTTCTTACTTAGCCCAAACTTTCTCATAATCGCTTTCCATAATTATTTCTGGAAACAAAACAGTACCATGATTTTTTTTTTCTCCAAGTTCATGTCAAGCTTAATTATACAAGGAACATTCAGTCCCCAGGGAAAGACTTTACCATGGAAACAAGCTAGGATCATCACCTGGTCCAGAAGGAAATATTGCTCCCTGGCTAGAAAAGGCAGAATTTCTGCAGAAAGGCAACCACCTAGGTTTCCTTTCTCTTTGCATCTGATCATCTACAGGTCTCAGTCTGATGAAGATCCAATTCCATGTCTTGTTTGATAGGATATGTGGATGTTTTAGCTGTCTTCCAGTGGTTTTCCTGGGAGTGTCTAACTGCTAAGTCTGTTTCTCATCAGTGGCCCTATTCTCTTTACATGGGAGATATAGGCTGTAAGCAATGTGGTTACTACTCAATTATTTGTGTGTGTGTGTGTGTGTGTGTGTGTGTGTGTGTGTGTGTGTGTGTCTGCCTATAATGGGGCTTGAATTCTGGGTGTGAGCACTGTCCCTTAGCATTTTTACTAAGGCTGTGCTCTAAGACTTAAGTCACATCTCCACTTCTGGATATTTGGGTGGTTAACTGGAGATATACTTCTCATGGACTTTCATGCCTGTTCTGGCTTTGAACCATGATCCTCAAATCTCAGCCTTCTAAGTAGCTAGGATTACACATGTGAGCCACCTGCACCTGGACAGGAATGTGAATCCTGCTACATGGAAACTCTGTCCAAAACAAAGACCCTAGTGGGGCCACTTGCATATTTAATATTTTTCTCTGGATCATTGCCTTACCTCTATTTTGAGCTTCTTTTTTTTTAACACTGCCAGTGTGAAAAAGCCTTAGATGGTGTAGTTAACTACAAGCTCCATGAGTCACTAGTGATAGGTAGCTGCCAAAGAAAAAGTCAATGCAATTTAATAAAAAAAAAAAGAGAAGACCCAAAAGGAGGGGGAGTGGCAAGAGCTGTCTCTCTGCTTTGCTGGGAGGTTGTGCTGCCTCTACACCATGTTTGAAGATATTGCAGGTAGAGAAAGAAAACAATATTGCCTTGGAAATCTGTTCTATACTGCTTTCCTTGTAGTTCCTCACCAGACCTGGCAGACTCCAGCCTCAAGACCATTGAACAGGCTCTTTTCTCTGCCTGAAATACCACCTTCAGTTGTCATTCCCTCACTTCCCTAGGCCTCTGTCTCTGGAGAGGGTTCTCCAAACCTCATAGTCAGGTTCAGTGGCTCATACTGTAATCCCAGCTAGAGATCAGAGGGACCACAGTTTAAAGCCAGCCTGAGTATAAAGTTCAAGAGGAAACCTCCCATCTCAATAAAATATTGGGCACAGTGGCTCATTTGTTATCCCAGCTATATAGTAAGCATAGATAGGAAAGTTCATGGTCTAGGCTAGCCCAAGCAAAACTCAAAACCTTATCTCAAAACAACCAAAGCAAAAACAATTGGCTGCTGGGTGTTGGATGCTGGTGGCTGATGCCTGTATTCTTGGCTACTCAGGAGGATGAGATCTGAGAATCCAGAATGGAAGCTAGCCTGGGAAGAAAAGTCCATGAGATTCTTATTTCCAAAACCTCTTTGTCTTCTTTCTTACCATTTTTTTCACTTAGTCAATACCTGCCATGGTTTATTGGGGGGATAAATGTAATGATATGAGCATTGCCAAGAGTTTCAATTCAACATGTCAGTTTGCCAATATAAAACATCTTGATCACTGTCACCACTTTCATCATTCTATCATATATCTCCAAACCTCACCTATCCCCTCAATATACCCCAGACAACACATGGTCCAGCTTCCTGGTATTCATTTTGTTAAACTGTAAATTAGTTGTTCAAAGGAATTACATCATTAGAATCCTCCTGTGTGTATACCACACTTTAATTAATGCTTTGTTTATAGCTTCATATTACCCTGTATGATATATATATATATATATATATATATATATATATATTCGGCTCTATCTTCCACATACGAAAGAAAAAAGCATGTTGTTTGTCCTTGCAGAGAAGTTTTTAAACATTGGATACTTGTTGACCCAGACCTACACTGCCTAATATGAGAGTTGCTAGATACATGTGACTAATTAGTAATTTAGTTAAGGCTTATATGAATTGAGATGTGTTGTAGATATAAAATACACAGTAGATTTTGTAGCTGTGACATTAAAACGTGTTAACTATTTCATTGATTATATGTTAAAATAATAATATCTTAGGTTCTTAGGTGTATTGGCTTAAACTATATATACCTGTGCCAGTCCTGGGCCTTGAACTCAGGGCCTGAGTTTAGGGCCAAGCATTTTTGCTCAAGGCTAGAAGTCTACCACTTAAACCATAGCTCTACTTTTGGCTTCGTGGTGTTTAATTGGAGATGAATCTCAGAACTTTCCTGCATGGGCTGGTTTGAACTGTAATCCTCTTATCTCAGCCTCCTGAGTGGCTAGGATTACAGGCATCAGTCTCAGATGCCTGGCAATAAAATATATTCTTACAATTAAATCCACCTGTTTCTTTTCCTTCTTTTCTAATGTGTCTACTAGAGTTATTATTATTATTATTATTATTATTATTACATATGTAACTATTGTAGTGAAAAGCATTGCTGTGGAGATTCTGGCTAAGCCCATGCTTAGGCACTGACCTTAATAAGTATGTGAAATATCTGTATGTGTAGGTGAATGGTAGAGACAGTATCTTGTAATTAACATAGTAGAGGGTCCTCTGAAATTCCTTCTCCTGGGACTGCTGACAAAAAAGTAAAATAAACACTATGGCCTCCTACACAATCTCATCTTTCTCATTTCTGCCTTTTCTTATTACACATATTCAAGACATACTAGTCACAAGCAATATTCCATACTTTATTTTTCATTTCTCTTCTTGCTTCCCACCTGCCTATGTGCCCACTGAAGAATGAAGGGATACATGTTCAAAAAGTAAGCCACATCAGAAGGGGGAAGAAATAAGAGTATTTGTACCAATCACAAGTCCTTTCAAGTTTGCATCAATAATAGTTCAGCTTGCTATACAAATGAGATTGTGTTTCAATCAATAACATGTCTTCTGTAGGACTGCAGTATACTTCCTCCCTCTGGACTGAGTGGAAGTGACAGTTATGGCAGTTGGTCATCTCCTGAGCTAAAGCATCTTTCAAAAGCATGCTGGCATACGAAGGTTTATCAATAACCATACTTAAATCATATTTAAACAAAAAACTTTCAAAAGGATGAAAATAAGGGTGAGCTATAAAGTGTAAAAGGAAAATATGTATAAAAATACCTTGAGTCTTCATACCCTGGAAAATCCCCACTTTTAATTTCTATTCTTGCCTCATAAGTAATTTTGTGCTTAAAAAATGAAGCAAAACTTCATGGTGGAATTTCAGGAAAGTGATAGTGAAGTAAATTATGTCCTCCAGGAGAGTAAAAGCAAGTTAGGAAGTATAACTGGTGTGTTGATAGAAAAGAACACAGAATAGTCATCCAAGAAATGACCCAGACTGTTTACCTCAATCCTTGGGGTTAAGGTAAATCAGAAGAAAGCTCCTTGGAGGAAGTGGAGCTTGAGTTGGTCTCTGAAGCATGTGTGATTTTACAAAATCCTGGAATGTTAGATTTTGAAGGATCCTGGGAGACATAGTGCATTCTTCATTGTACATATATGGAAACTGAGGTCCAGGCACAGAGAGAACAAGATCACTCGAAATAGTTGGGATTAGGACCAAAATTTTTCTGGCTCACAGTCTTTTATTCTTTTACCAGGTGCTAAGAAGAAAGGAATAATGCTCTAAGTGTAATATCATGTAAAAAATGGGCACAGTGGTTCATACTTGTAATCCCAGCTACTTAGGAGGTGATGATTAGCAGGATCAAGGCTTGCTCAAGCAAATAGTTAGTTATATCCTACCCACCCTATTTCCCCAATAAAAAGGCATGATGGTGCACAGCTGTAATCCGATGTACATGGAGGCATAAGTAGAAAGATTGTGCCCCCTCCACTACCATGCACAAAGTATAAGATCTTATCTGAAAATAACTTAAAGCTAAAAGGGCTGGAGGTATAGCTCAATTGGTAGAGTGGTTCAAGCACAAGGTCCTGAGTTCAAACTCCAGTACTACCACCTCTACCACATCCTCAAAATAAACAAAAGTTTAGATGTTCAAATGCCTAAAGAACTATTGGCTTTTTATTCTCCCCCGCCCCAACACACCCACATCCTTCATACCTGGTATCTGCTTTGCTTTGTCCCTTAAGAATGTGTTAATTTAGCTGGCGAATAATATAGCACTGAATTCAGATTTCAGGTCAAACACCAACTCGTTTTTATTGAGTTATCAAATGCCAACTCATTTTTAATGAGTTATCAAATGCCAACTCATTGTTATGAGTTAAATACCGGTTGTTGGGCGCTGAAGAACGGTTTCTCGGATGTAGTTAGCCATCTCAAAAGCTTTGAGATTGAGCGGTCCACCTTCTGCGCCTTTCTGGCCAATCACCACAAGACACACTGATTCAATCTGAATTATGGTCACAGCCTGGCTGGCTCGACTCTGACCTTTGGTACGCAGATCCATGGTGTTGGTACCCTCCATGTAGAGATTGTCTCGGATCAGCAGGCATTTGATTCCACCGATGGTAATTCCCTGCATGAAAAACTTCTCTCTTTCTTCTTGGCGCAGTAAGATCTGAATTTCTTCCGGGGTCACATTGGCCAAGTTGCCTCGAGGATAACAAGCTAATACCCAGGGTGGGCAGTTGGTGATAATGGCCACATCAGAGCACATGTCATTCTGCTGGAAGATGGTGATACAGTCCTTCCAGACTTCTTCACTGATATCCTCAATATTCTGCATGGTTCCAGAAAGCTGTCTCTGAGATGAATTGGTTTTTAGTGGGTTGGTCTTCCACAGAAGTTTGTTGGCACTTGGCTTTAAAAATATGATCAGCTAGGACTGAAATTACTTATCAATCCAGTGTTTTTCCTAAGCTCTCTCCCCAGGCAACTTGTATGAAGCTGTTCCCAAAATACTCTCTGCTGTGACTTATATCCCTGAAACAGGAGTGAGGTCACAAAGGCTCTTGTGACTTCTGTAGAATCATCATCAATTACATTATCAGTGACTTCTGGTATCAACTTGCTGGGGCTGTCTCTTAGCTAGTTACCATGAGAAAAAACTCAACCTCCAATGGTAAAATCTTGGAGAAAAAAATGGGATGATAAATAAGTTGGAAGCTTGGTTATAAAACAACACTGATGAATACCTCATATGCTAGCTAATTTTTAACATTTCTCATTATTATACAGGTGATGTACAGAGATGTTATAGTTTCATAAGTCAGGTAATGAGTACGTTTCTTTTTGGAAAAAGTCACCCCTTCCTTGACTCTCCCCCAGTTTTTCCCTCCTGTTCCCCCCCACACAAACTATATAGCTCATTTTAGACATACTCTCTACTGAGTACCACTGCTACATTTGTTCATCCTTTGTCCCTCTATTTCTGTGCCCTCTTACCCTCCCAAAGACAGATAAACTAGCAAGACAAAAAGAAAACAAGTCTTTTATTTTTTAAAATCTTTTTTCTTTGAATTTTTCCTATACACCAATGCTCTTAATATCTTTGATGTTTAACATGGAGAATAGACATTATTAATTTCTCTTTTTTTGGTGCCACTACTGGGGCTTGAACTCAGAACCTGGGTGTTGTACTTAGCTTTTTTACTTAAAGCTGGTGCTCAACTACTTGAACCACAGGTCTACTTCTGGGTTTTTGGTGGTTAATTGGAGATAATCCTATGGACATTCTTGGTAGTGGTGGCTTTGAACTTTGATCCTCCAATCTCAGTCTCCTGAGTAACTAGGATTACTGTGAACCACCAGTGTCCAACTACACTAATAATTTCTAACATATTTATATGAAGGAGAAAATTCAAGTGATAGGAGAATTTACAATGAAGGAATCTGATCTTCATATTTTAGGCTTCTCTGAGAAAGTTAACCTTATTCTGGGACTTGGAAGGTGAATAATGACTAGCAAAGAGTGTTCAACTAAAAACAGGGGGAAAAGAAACTTGTTTTAAGTAACAAAGTGGGAGAAGAAAAAGAGGTGATGTTTCTAGATATGTTTGAACTGTTGCTATGACAATTAATTATGTTCGTTATTGTGTTAGTTTTTCATTGCTGTGAAAAATAGCTGAAAGAAACGATTTAAAGGTGGAATGACTTTTTTAGCTCATAGTTTCAAAGGTTTTGAACCATCATGGCAGGGAAGGAAGAGGCAAAACAGAGTAGCTCACATCATGGTAGTCAAGATGCAGAGAGACAGAGGGAGAGAAAATGCCTGTGGTCAATTGATTAATCTTGCTGAGATCTGAGCTCAAAGCAAGGTCAAAAAGCCCACAGTCTTACCAGTTCACAACTGCTTTGGGGACAGCCACAACAGCTTCAGCTTTAGCTTCCTTTTATTCTTGTCTTTCCTTTCCTGTCTTTCCTTTGTTCTTCCTGCCTTTTCTTCTCTGTCTCTTTCTGTCTTTCTCTTTCTGTGTCAATATAGTGTCTTAAACCCAGGCCCTCACACTCTTGCTTGGCATTTTACATTCAAGGTTTGTGTGCTACCACTTGAGCAACACTTCCACCTCTGCTTTTCTGCTAGTTAATTGGAGACAAAACTCTCATGGACTTTCCTGGTTGGGCTGGCTTTGAATTTTGATCTTTAGATCTCAGCCTCCTGAGTAGCTAGGATTATAGGCATGAGCCACCCATGTTCTGCATTCTAAGTGGTTTCCTTGAGTCAGGGTTCTTCTAGTTTATCCTATAGCCTGCACTAACTCTAGAGATTTTCCTTCTCATCAGTTACTCAACAAATATGAAGCACTCATTAGGTACCAATACTTTTCTAATCACCTAGTTAGATACACTAGTGAGCAAAACATAACAATCCACAGGCCTTGTAGAACTGAAATTTAATAGGTAGAGACAAATGATAGATTATAGTATCTCCTTCATTGAAAGTATTTTATGAGCTTAGTGCTCATCAAAAAATAATTTTTTTATTCTTTTTCATTAATTTCCAGGCCTTTCTACTTCTATGGGGATCCATTTTAACCCATGATTTATATTGCCCTTGGTAACTCACTGGGTATGCCTCACTTTCCTTTAAAATGACACCAACTTGTTTATGGGGCAGTTGTTTTTTTGAGGATTTGTTGTTGGGAGATTTAATTTTTTGAGTTCCAAGTATATTTTAGATATGAGACCATTATCTGTTATATGGCTAGTGAAGATCTTCTCCCAATCCATGGGCTTTCTATTGATCTTGTTAGCTAAATCCTTTGCATTGCAGAAGCTCTACAGCTTTATGCAATCCCATTTGTCCAACCTTTCTTTGATTTGTCCACAGTGTAACCCCTATTTTCACTGTATTTGCTTTCGGTGCCCTGCATCTTGTATATACACTTCTCTAGCTTGAGGAAGTGAAGGGAAAAAACAAAATGCTTAAATAGGGATACAGGTTGACCCATTGTAACAATGAGATGTACAAGATACTATGTTGAAAACGAACTTTACAATTTAGGTGGGGATCGGGGAGGAGAGAGGAGGGAGAGTAGTTGTGGAGGTGGGAGGAAAGGGATGGTAGGGGAAAAACAAAGGAGGAGGTAACAATGCTTAATAGGAAATGTACTCATTACCTTGCTCATGAAACTGTAATCCCTCTGTACAGTATTTTTTACAATAAACAGTATTTTAAAAATAAATAAAATGACACCAACTTGCCTTAAGGAATATTAGCTAGGCACTGATGACTCTTGTCTATAATCCTAGCTACTCAGAAAGCTGAGATTTGTGAATCACAGTTCAAAGTCAGCCCCACGCAGGAAAAGTCTGAGAGACTCTGATCTCCAATTAACTGCAAAAAGCCATAAGTGGTGCTATAGCTTAAGTGGTGGAGCACTAGCCTTGAGCAAAATAGCTCAGGGACAATGCTCAAGCCCCAAGATTAAGCCCCAGTACTAGCACATAAAAAGAAGGAATGTTATAAGAAATGACTGTTAATGGTAGAAAAATTATGTAAACCTGGCTAAAAGCAGACATCAATAATAATGCCATAGATTGAATGCTGAACTATCTTGAATTGGCTCTCCCAAATTATTTAGTCTGTCACCTTTAAATTCAGTCACCCATGAAGTATCAGGATATGGACAAAATGTGGACAAGTTCTTTGTCAAAAGGTAATACAAATGATCTTTTGTTCAACTCCTACTACAGCCTTTTTTCCATAAGAAACCTCATAAACATAGGATGTGTGTGTGTGTGTGTGTGTGTGTGTGTGTGTGTTTCTTTTTTCTAATTGATTGGAGATGAGTTTCAGCCTTGTGAATAGCTAGGATTATAGGCATGAACCATCAGAGCCCACCTAATAAGCACAGTTGTTATTTTCCATATTCCCATAATCATTTTGGCCATCTAAGGTTCTTCTAGAATCACCCATTGTCCCGACCCGCAGGACTTCAACCAGGGCAATGAACCTAAGCGAGAAGGAATGAAGGGACAAGAGACACGAAGAAGGACAGCAAGACAAGGATTCTGATCAAGCTGCCAAATTTTATTTTTCACACAGGGATATTTATATGCTTAGAATAAGGAAGCTTTTTCATTGGGCGCAGCAGCTGCAGGATGCTTGCTTAGGGCAGTGAAAAGGTGGTTGTTAGCAGCTACTGGGTGTTTGTATGGGGGTGAAAAGGTGGTCATTAGCAGCTACTGGGGGGGTGAAAAGGTGGTTGTTAGCAGCTACCGGTATTTGTATGGGGCAGGATGAAAAGACCGGTATTTGTATGGGGCAGGATGAAAAGACCGGATTCTGTGAACAGCCTCCTGATGTTCCAGTGAGATAGTCAAGCCTATTAAGTTTGAGAGACTTAACTTTTGGCTCCCAACAACCCATTAGGCTCTGCTGAGTGCATTTTAGGGCTTCTTTTGCATGCTTCTCAAAGATATTCCAGATTCCTCCTGCATATTCTTTTCATGTGTTGAGCACCAGTAGTTTACACCTGTAATCCTTGCTATTCAAAAGGATGAAATCCAGGGGATTAAAGTTCAAAGCCATCCTGGGCAGAAAAGTCCTTGACACTCTACCTCCAAAATGACTAGGGAAAAGCTGGGCTGAGGCATGGCTCAAGTAGTAAAGCAGCAGCTGAGCAAGCAAAGAAAGGCAAGCCTGAGGTCTTGAGTTCAAACCCCAATATTGCAAAAAAAAAATAAAAATAGAGAACTAGCCCAGTGCTGATGGCTCATGCTTGTAATCCTAGCTACCCAGGAGGCTGAGATCTGAGGATAACTATTTGAAGCCAGCCTGGGAAGGAAAGTCTGTGAGATGCTTATCCCCAATTAACTACCAAAAAAGCTGGAAGTAGAGCTGTGGCTGAAGTGGTAGAGCACTAGCTTTGAACAAAAAGAAACTCAGGGACAGTGCCACACACACACACACACACACACACACACACACACAACCACACACAACCACATGGTCAGATTTAGTAATAGCAACCATCCTACTCCTTCAGTATCAATTTTGGTTATCTTTATCCTTACTGTGACTAAATACCTGAGAGAACTGGCTTAATAGAGAAAGAATTTATTCATGCTTTTAGGGATTTCCAGCTTTTACAATAGGCAGAGTTTAGAAGAACGGAACAGTTACACATGGCAAGCAGTAAAAAGAGCGAAAATGCTAACATTCCAATCTATGAGATGGTGCCACCTACATTCAGGGTGACTCTTCCCCTACTTATTCTTCTCTAGTAACAGCTTCACACACGTGTAAGCACAAAGGTATGATTTATCGATCTCTTTGGTGCTTGTCAATCCAATTAAGTTGGCAGTTAAATTTAGCTGTCATGGGACAGATGAGTAGGTGAAAGAAGATGAAACTGAGTAGACAAGTAAAAGTGTTACCTTTAGGAAAGCTCAGGAACCATTTATTATTATTTTGTGTCAGTAGCAGGGCTTGGACTCAGGACCTAAGTGCTGTCCCTTAGGGTTTTGTTTTGTTTTGTTTTTGCTGAAGGCTGTTACTCTATCACTTGAGCCACACCTCCACTTCTGCCTTTACTGGATAGTTAAGTGGGGATAAAAGTCTCACTTTCCTACTGTGCTGGTTTCAAGCCTCATCCCTCAGATTTCAGCATCCTGAGTACCTAGGATTATAGGCATGACCAACCAGCACCTGTTGGAACAGTATATATGGATTCACAGATTGTATATGGATTCACATTCAGGGCAGGCAGCAGATTTGTTTGTGGAATGTTGAGTTTCCTCATTCTTCCAAAAATGCCAAGGGAAGAAAGAGGTTTGCAAAACAGAGGATGAGACTGAGAAGTGCTGCTGAATTCAGCAATTGAATTGAATATGACGAAAAGCCACGTGAAGTAGTGGTTAAGAAGAGACAATAAGTAGTTGATGCTTTGCAATGTTTGACATTAAAAAAATTGAAAGTGATGTAATAACAGTTCTAGGAAAAACAGAGCCACGTAATGAGGTAAAGGATTTTAGGATAGGAGAAAAGCAGTTGATGGTTTACTTAGCAAAAGTAATGAGTACTAAGAAAGAAATCACTCTCATAAGTGATTTATACTTTCTATCAAAGTAGTTTCCTTCCTTTCTGTAAATACTGGAGAATAATTTTTAAGAAAATTTCCTGCTTTGAGCTGGTGGTTTGGCTGCACTTTGATTAAGACATCCTGCTTAACACCCTGAAAACTTTACAGGAAGGAATAGGAGAAACTTTAGAGCTCCTTGGTACAGGCTGAAACTTCTTAATAAAGACTCAGAAACACAACCAATCAAAGAAAGGTTGGACAAATGGGATTGCATGAAACTGCAGAGCTTCTGCATGGCAAAGGACATAGCAAGCAAGATCAATAGAAAGCCCAGGGATTGGGAGAAGATCTTCACTAGTCATACAATAGACAAGGGCCTCATATCTAAAATATGCTTGGGATACAAAAAATTAAATCCTCCAAAAATAAATCCTCAAAGAAACAACCGCCTGATTAGTAAGTGGGCTAAAGACTTAAAGAGAGACTTCTCTGAAAAGGAAATAACAATGGCTAATAGATACATGAAGAAATGCTCAACATCTCTGACCATAAAAGAAATACAAATCAAAACAACATTGAAATTCCACCTCACCCCATTTAGAATGGCAATAATCAAGAAATCTAATAACAAAAGATGCTGGAGGGGATGTGGCCTAAAGGGACTACACTGTTGGTGGGAGTTTAAACTTGTTCAACCACTCTGGAAAGCAATATGGAAGTTCCTCAAAAGACTACACATAAGCCGGTGCCAGTAGCTCACACCTGTAATTCTAGCTACTCAGGAGGCTGAGACTGAGGATCATGGTTCAAAGCAGCCTGAGCAGGAAAGTCTGTGAGACTCTTATCTCCAATAAACCACTCAGAAAACCAGAAGTGGTGCCATGTCTCAAGTGGTAGAGCATTAGACTTGAACTGAAGAGCTGAGGGACAGCATCCAGACCCAGAGTTCAAGCCCCATGACCTACAAAAAAAAAAGATTCCACATAGAGCTCCCCTATGATCCAGCAATCCCACTTTGGGCATTTACTCAAATGATCACAAACAAGGCCATACTAAAGCTACCAGAACAACTATGTTTATTGCAGCATTAGTCACCATAGCTAAGACATTATATATATATATATATACATATATATATATGAATTCTATGCCTCCATCAGAAAGAATGACACCACCCCATATTTTAGGAAATGGAAAGACGGAAAAATTATATTAAGTGAAGTAAGCCAGACCCAAAGAAACATAGGTCCTATGGTTTCCCTTATTTGTGTATACATATACATATACATCTAGGATAATCTTACCAGACAAGCAGAAAAGCTCAAAAGCTATGTACATATGACCATATAAGATGATGCTAAGTGAAATGAACCCCAAGATAGGGGCACAAGAGGCTTTTCTTTCTTTGTCACTGTTGTTTTTAATGTAGTATGTGATTTTTTTGTTTCTATTGTATGTTCTTCCCCTTGGTATTGAGAGCCCCCATGAGAGACCAAAAATAAATTTAGCAGTAATTTCAGACAAAATTAAAACATTTGTCATCTGTTATTGGAAAGTAAGTGTTAGATCCTGCACCAAGGCAAGATAACAGTAAGAATTATTAAGGGATCAGGCTGCCCTGATGAGTCCAGGAATTTGGGCAGTCTCTCCCCCTAAATCTGTCAAGAAAACATTTAGGACAAGACATAATTCAGCATTCCTGTGGATAGCCCCACTTATCCAATCAATGATGTATGATTTAACCTATCCCGTAACCACTAAGCTCGAAAGTCCCTGCCCTTACTGGAAATGATCATACCCCTAACCAATGAGCTTGACATACTTCCCCCTGCTACATACTCAATAAAAAACCTGCTGAACATGTGCTCGGGGCTCACAATTCTGACCCGCTGCATCAGTTATAGTTGGGAGTCCAGGCTCGAGCTTGCAAATAAACAACTCTTTTGCTGTTTGCATTGGTTGTGGTTTCTGGGGGTCGCTCGGGGGTCTTGAGTTTGAGTATAATCCCTGTTGTATTTGATTCAGGTGCCTTGCATCTTGTATATACATTTTTCTAATTTGAGAGGGGAAGAGAAATAACAAAATGCTGAAACAAAGATACAGGTTGACCCATTGTAACAATGAGATGTACGAAACACTACCTTAAAAACGAACTTTACAACTTGGTGGGGGGAGGGAGGAGTTGGGGAGGTGGAGAGGGAAGGGATAGTAGGGGAAAAACAGAGGACAGGGTAACAATGCTCAATAGGAAATGTACCCATTACCTTACTCATGTAACCCTCTGTACAGTATCTTCACAATAAAAAAAAAAAACTTAAAAAAAGACATCCTCCTTGAAGCTCTTTGAATTTTAGTTATATTGTGTTAACTATGCTACATCCTTTGAAGATTGTGAACCTGAAGTCAGCCAATGTGAGCAGAGGGGCAGGCCCTGCTGTGTTAGAAATAGTATATGTCTGAGTCAAGCAGAAAAGGTCAGATAAGGTGATGTTAGGGAAATGAACCCTAAGATATGTATTCAAATGTTTTTTTTTTCTTTCATGCGATTGTTCCTAACACATTTATAAGATTATTTCTTTGTTGCTTTGCATGTCCCTCCCCCACAGTTACCCTGTGGGGTTACCCTGCTTTCACTGTATTTGATGTCGGTATAATTTGTGGAGGGGAAGGGGAAAACAAATCGTTTAAATAGGGATACAGGTGGACCCATTGCAACAATGAGATGTACAAGTCATTATGTCCAAAACAACTTTGGTGCGGGGAGGGGGGGAGAAGGGGGTGGATTGGGTGGGGGTGGGGGGAGGATGGAAAGGGATGGGAAGGGGAAACAAAGGAGGAGGCTACAATGCTTGATAAGAAATGTACTCATTATCTTGCCCATGTAATTGTAACCCCTCTGTACAGTATTTTCACAATAAAAAATAAATAAAAAATAAAAATGCAAAAAAAAGAGAAATAACTGAGTGCTTGTTTGCCAGCTATTTGGCTGATGGCAGAAGTAAACTTTACCTTGTCGAATTCCTTCTTAGTTGGTGTCCTTATTCCTACACGCCCAACATCTGGAACTATTTCTAATAATCTGTAGGTGATATTGTGAAGTCTGAACAAAATATAGCAATTTTAGGTTTGGATTCCAGGAACTATGTTAGTAACTCCCCTTGAGCCCAATTCCAGGGAATCAGCAACTCCCCTTGATCCCCTTGAGCCCAAATTCCAGCAACAACCCCCTTTATGGAAAATTCCACTAACCACAGCTAATCAGCAGATAACAGGATAAGGACCACTTGGTTGGGGTTCAGACCATCTGCTCCAGCCAATCATTTCAAAGAGCATGAACCCCATGAACCAGCCAATCCCTAGTACCTGGCCGGGTCCCGCCACTGGTTACACTAATCATCTTTTAGAATTATTTTATGATTTCTCTGTGGTGTGATATGATTTGCTGTGTTGCAATGACACATAGAAGGCCCTAAAAACCCTATTAAAACCCTGCTAGAGGAAGCGTTGGGGCTCTCAACTCTGACCTGCTGCCTAGGTGATGGTTGTGAGTCCAGGCTCAAGCTTGTAATAAATGATTCTCATGTGCTTCATCGGAATTGGCTCCTTGGTGGTGTTCGGGGATCCTTACCTGGGCATAAGATCTCTGGGGGCTCGTCTGGGATCCCCCAAGCTCCAGGACCCCTGGAGAGTCAGACACTGATCGGTGAGTCTTATTGTCTGCTTTCTTTCATTTTTGTTGCGTTGTCGTTGGGGATCCCACCTTTGTATTTGTAAAGGTTGACATAGAACCTACGCATAAGCGCCCCAGGGTCGTCAACCAGGAGCCCTGGAAGACATTCCAGGCCCCTTTGGAGGGACATGGAATCCCCTCATTCCTTTGGAAATTTTGACGGGATGAAGCAGGTCACTCCTGCGGTGCAGCGTGAGGCCATCGTCCCCCTTTGGTATTTGCCTCCAGTCAACAGGAGGAATTTGTTGCTTGTCCTTTTGTATGTCAGTTTTGCTTTTGTGTTTTTCAGTTGCTATTTATTTCTGTGTGATGGACGATATGGGACAAACTCAAAACACACCCCTTTCCCTCCTGACTGATAATTGTAAAGATGTTAAAGAAAGAGCCTACAATCTGAGTGTTGAAATCAGAAAGGGAAAACTAATCACTTTTTGCAGGTGGGAATGACCCCAGTGAGATCTCAGCCTCAGGCCTTGGCCCAGGGGGGTCTGAGCATGGAAGAGAACCTGCCAATCTTAGGGGATGGCCACTAGGGTCTCATTTCCCTTGCCCCAAGATGACTGGGAATTCTCCTCCACCCTGGAAGGCCCCTGGGTCAATGTCTGCAGGAATCTAAAAGAAAAAAATCCTTTGGAGGTGAGTAGAGGGGGTTTGAATTTCCTGGTAAGTGAATGGTGGTGAGATGTCATCCCATTCACTGAGACCTGATTTTGCCTTTGTGGCCACTTGTCTGTCTTGTTTATTTTGGTGTGTTTTCTGTTCTATGTTTTCTGTGGTAGGGAAATTCTGGGTGATGGTGGCAGGCTCACTCAGCAGACTCTGGATTCAGCTTGCTGAGTGGGAGTAGCACAGAGTTCAGGTAGGGATAAACTGGGGCCCATTAGTCCCCAACTCAACCTTTGGTTGTTGTCTTGTTCTATTTTAGAATTGGTACCAGTTTTAAATGTGGATCCTTGGTTTTTGTGTTTATTTGTGTTTTTGTTATTTACTTGAACATTTCTGGGGGAATAAAAGCTCTAGCCTCCAGCTGGGCCCAGTCACAGACCTGCTATCTCCCTCCCTGTGGGACATGGAAGGTTGGTGGACTAATTTGGTCCCCTTCAAGCCTCATGCTGCATTTTCTCCTTGTGGAGGCTGCCAGCCGGGAGGGTGTAGAAGGCTGTGTGCCTGGTTTGGATTTTTCAGCTGGTCCTGACAATGTAACATTTTTTAAAGTGCTCTTGTCTAAAATTGGGTAAAACACAGAATCAGTTTCAGGTGACCCCCCCCCCAGCTTTCCTCCAACAGAAGGTATTCAAAAGACCAATTGGTGATATGCCTTGCTAAACAAAAAGCCCTGGGAAAATGAAGCTCAACAAAGGTATCTTGTTTAAAAAAATCTTGTCTTAAATCTTTGTTTAAAATTTTTAGAAAATGTACATACAACTAATTTTCATATTTGCATGATTTAAGATCTGTGTGAATGTGTTTTGTATGTGTTTGTGAACATGTTGAAGATAAAAAATTGTCAGAATGCTGTCACAATTTGGTGAGTTTAAGTTTAAAATTCAAAAGGTTATGAGGTTTGGACATTACCAAGAAATCTCAAAGAATCTTCACATTGTTTTAAAAGGCTTTTAAAGGATTTTTTAACTTGAAAATTAGACAATCTGGTATTTTAAAGCCTGGTATTTTAGAATGCATAAGGCTGTTTTCCCTGTAATCAAGTTATCTAGCTTAACAAAAAGGCATTGGCTGTTTGGGATTTAGTTCCCTTGGCTAAAATTTGGGGATAAATATTAAAAATTTAAATGTAAAAGTTTAACACTGTCAAAGAATTGTTCTATCTGTCTAAAACTGTGTATTTCATTCAAGAACCAAGAGAAAAGAAAAGGGAAAAACTTAGAAGCCAACAAAAGATCTATCTTTAGGGGTGAGAGGTGAACAGGCAGAAGTGCAGTTCAGCAGGTCATGCATGGTGGGATAGGCCCTGGAGGGAGTCCACATTTGGTGGGACAGGCCCTGGGAAGAGTCCACACTTGGTGAAAGAGGGCAAGCTGGCACAAATGCAGTTCATCTAACCCTAGAGTCGGATAGGGTGTGTGCCCATTCCATAGGAGGGGCCGAGTAGCCCATCTTTGTTCTGTCCCTTTTCCCTGCAGATAGACACTGGAAACGTGATGGTAAAAATTAGTGATGATCTGATCTGATTAGCGTTGCTAAAACTACCCCTTGGATATGTTAAAATTAAAATTAAGAAAGCCTTCAAAAGAGGGTTAAAAACTTATTTGTATAATGTGACTTGCTTTCAATGATGTTCTACAATTAGGATATATTTTTAAAAGTCATAAAGGTGTTAAGTCTAGCTTCTTGGTACAGTGATGGGGACTGTAATTCTTGCATTAAGGAAAAATTGTCATTTGAGTTTAAAAGTGTTTTTTTTTTTTGGGTGGTCCGGTCATGGGGCCTGAACTCTGGGCCTGGGAGCTGTCCCTCAGCTCTTCAGCTCAAGGCTAGTGCTCTACCACTTGAGCCACAGCGCCACTTCCAGCTTTTTTTCTTTTTGCTTATGTGGTGCTGAGGAATCGAACCCAGGGCCTCATGCATGCAAAGCAAGCGCTTTACCACTGAGCCACCTTCCCAGCCCAAGTTTAAAAGTTTTTAATGTGTATCTGTTTTAAAACAAGCAGCCAAGAGGCAATGAATGACACTTGGCCTCAAGATTTCAAGGGATCTTTTCAAAATGCAAATGAAAACTAAAGTATAAAATATTAAAAGAAAATAAGAGGATTAAAAATTAGAAATGGATTCCTGGATATAAAGCTTAAAAGTAAAATTGTTCTTAACATTTGCGTCAAAGTGCAAAAAGGAAAAATTAGGATTACCAAAATAATTGCTTAATTGCTATTTCTGTTTGCTCTTATAGGTTTTTTATAACAGTTCCCAGCAGGCTCACAAAAAGGAGTGAGGATTCTAGCAAGTTTGTGAGATGTAACTTTGGCTCTTAAGAGCATGCTTAAAAGCTACTTCTATGTTGACCTCTTTGTTGCTTTTAATTGGAGTAAAGTGGCCTTTTATAAGACTCATTGATCTACAAACTGGTTCAAAGCCATCCCGAGCAGAAAAAGGTCCCTATGAGACTATCACCTCTAATCAGCAGAGTGCTGAAAGAGCAAGCAGAGTTGCTTTGGGACTCAAAGTGGCAGAGTGCTAGCCTTGAGCTGGAGAGCTGAGGGACAGCACTCAGGCCCCGAGTTCAAGTCCAGCGACCAACTAAGGGAAATGCCAATGAGGCTTTTATCCTGATGTGGAAAGACACTCCTGGGATGAAAGCAAAGGTGGAGCATCCAGAGGCAGTAAGCCACTGCTTGGGATGGAAGAAACAAAGTCAGATCCTAGAGTCATTTGTGCATGGCCCTTCAAGAATTGATCAGAGCCAGGAGGTCATGCGAAGACAGGTTTGTAAGCATGCCTAATGTCCATGACTATCTTGTAAAGGACAGGAACTTGCCATCCTCTGAGATAGTAGTAAAAAGCTAAAGTTACAAAATGTGGGAGATAGTTTAAATCCCAACCCCTGTATGTGCCCAAAGTCCTAATTGGCAGTAACTTTTGAGCTTACACCAGCTACATGAAATTCATCTGCTCAGGAAAGTGTGTAAACCTGAGAGTGTGTTTCTATTGACATCTGTCTGAAGGCCTGCACAGGTAATTAGGCATTGTTAGGGTCACTACAGATCACATTCCTAAGCCATCCAGAAAGATGCTTTTGCAAATCAGAGTGCTAAACAAGCTACACTGCTGTAGCCAGAGAAAAGTTCTGTGCATTTGTCAAAAGTTAAAATAGGCTAAGGTTATAGGTTCCCAGCTAGGTAGGATTAACGCCCCTGAAGTCAGCTTGAAGAAGTTACAGAAGATGGACCTTTGCTCATCAACGCCCCCTTTTAAAATCAAGAGTCCAGAGTCAGTTTTGGAAAAACAAGGCAAAATAGAATAGTGTTAACAGGTGTGCAAGTGTGGACTGCACCTGTCGGAGATGGTTACAAGACCAAGCCTTCTGTGTCTGTTTAAAAGTTGTCTTGGTAAATTGTCCTGGGCCATTGCCTAAATGTTCTTAAAAAAACAGTGGGGCCACAGCCTTCCAAGTCTGTGTAGGAATTTGCAGCCCAGCATGAGGTGTGACAGTGCCTTGGAGCCACTGAGAAATCCTGCTGCTGCTGCTGCTGCTGCACACCCTAATGGGTAAAGTTCAATGACAGCCTGACAGTCTCCTGGAGGAGCTTATGAGTACAGCTGGCATAAAATTAAGTTAGCCATGATATATAGTCAGGACTGGTAGAAGAAATCGTGAGGGTCTTGGAAAAACTGCACCAGGGACTTGCAAATGTCCCACTACCAACCTGGACTCTGGATCGCTTTGCAACTCTTTGGCTGAATAGATAATGTCTCTGGCCCGACCCCTGATATTGTTAGTTCTGATACTCACAATTGGTCCTTGAATGATTAACAGGCCTACTAATCTTTGTAAAAGAGAGGGTTAATGCAGCCCAGGTACTGGTTCTCAGATCTCAGTAATGGCCCATAGATGAAGTTAACATAGATCTAGATATGAAAGGACCATGATTGGCCCCTTTAGTTAAGGGGGGAATGTGAAACCTGAACGAAATATAGCAATTTTAGGTTTGGATTCCATTTTGTCCAGGAACTGTGTAACTCCCCTTGAACCCTAATTCCAGGGAATCAGCAACTCCCCTTGATCCCCTTGAGCCCGAATTCCAGCAACAACCCTCTTTATGGAAAATTCCGCTAACCACAGTTTATCAGCAGATAACAGGATAAGGACCACTTGGTTGGGGTTCAGACCATCTGCCCCAGCCAATCATTTCAAAGAGCATGAACTCCATCAACCAGCCAATCCCCAGTACCTGGTCGGGTCCTGCCACTGGTTTCACTAATCATCTCTTAGATTTATTTTATGATTTTTCCCACGTTGTGATATGATTTGCTGTGTTGCAATGACACATAGAAGGCCCTAAAACCCCTATAAAAACCCTGCTAGAGGAAGCATCGGGGCTCTCAACTGTGACTTGCTGCCTAGGTGATGGTTGTGAGTCCAGGCTCAAGCTTGTAATAAATGATTCTCATGTGCTTCATCGGAATTGGCTCCTTGGTGGTCTTTGGGGATCTATGTGGGCATAAGAATATGAGATTGCAAACCATTGTTTTCCATATTAATGTAATTGTAGAGCTAGTTCTGTCATTGTAACCTGGGTCAATTTAAGGCCAGGTGATATGAAATGATGTCCTCCAAGTCATACAGCAGGTTTCCTGAGAGGAGCACAGGTTTTTCAACTCTCGGATTGTTCTTTTTCCTCTCTAACATATGATTCAGAGTACAGCCCTGCGGGAATACACTTAATCTGCATCTCACGTGAGAGCTTGTCCTGTAGATTTATGGTCCTCTGTCTACGTGTAATGATAACAGTTATAGGCTACACAGTAAGTTAGCTGTAAACTAGGTAGCTGGCAGTAACAGATGGAGAGTATACACTCCCGTATTTAAAAACAAAAACAAAAACCTTCAGTGAGTTGTCAAAGGTCTCAGTGAAAAAACTAGAAATCCAGCAGGCAGCTCAAGTCGACCTGTGTTCTCTAGGTAATATTACAATAGTGGAGTGATATCGGAACTTAGATCCCTTAAAGCATGAAGTCTGGACCTGGCTAAATCTGAAACGAAATCTGAACTGAAATCAGTTCAGGAAGAAAAGGGTATTTGCCAGAAAGAAAAATGGCGGAAATGGCTACGGGAGAAATATCGCGATAAGAGCATAGGAGCAGATTCGAAAACGAGAGTTGGAATGGGCGGGGGGCGGGGGGGGGCGGGATTCGGGGCGGGGGGGGGGTGATAAAAGTCGTTGAGCTCAGTGACGGTTGGAGCGGCTGCACGGCTGCAGCCAGAGTAGTGCCGAGGGTCTGGCTGGTGGGAACTGCGGCCATGGACTATATCACTAGACCTAAGGTAAAGAAAAAGTTAGAAAAAGGTCGGGAACTGTGGGCTCTTTCTTGGTGTTCAGCTGGGAGTTCAGGTACTCCCCGGCGCCTCCTCGGGCTGCTCTTTGACGCCCTCTTTCCGTGTTGGGATTCGTGGCATTTTCTCAGTCCACACCCCCTTTCAGCCAAACTGCGCTGTCCACCTCAGGACCTGCCGCGGAGCGGTCGCGGAGCGGAGAGAGGCGGTCTGTGTCGCTGTCCCCCACACACTACCGCTCCAGCTCGCGTCTATCGTGCTCCTCCGACCCCATGGGGCTCCATTGCTTACCTCAGCCGGTACCTTCAAACCCACTTTTACTTCAGCTTTCCCCAATACCCCTAGATAGTTGATTCTTTTTTTTTCTTCCTCGTTTTTCACTTACTTCCAGATGGCCCCTTTAATATGCCTCGCCGGCCCCCTAACGCGCGTTGTTGTTTTTTTTTTTTTTTGGCGGGTGGGGGGCAGGGGCCGACCGCTACGGGAACCGAAGAGAGGAGGGGGCTGTGAAGAGCTAAGATGGGAGGAGAAACCCAAGAGGTGTAGCAATACCTGGTCAGTTGGCGCCTGCTTATACTCTGCAGTTAGAGCCCCTTCGGCTTTTTTTTCCCCACTCATTTTTTTTTCAGACCCTCCTGTCTTACTATCTTCCCCTGAGACCAATGCCAACCCCTGTATATTCCAATTCCACCCTCCTACTGACGTTTTCTTATCCTGACTAGGATGGAGAAACACTGAAGACTTGACAACTAGTATGTGGTTAATGTTTTTCCAATGCTTGTAACAGATATGGCTTAGGCTAACAAGTCCACATAAAAATCGAGCATGTTTAAATGGGAAGAGCGGGGATTTTGAAGTCACTAGTATTTAATTAAGGTGTTTGATCTCACCAAACATGAACTGATGTCTTGAGGCAAACTGTTCAACCACTCTGAGGCTTGGCTTTTCTCATCTACCCGATGAAAATATAAAACTCATCTCTACTCACTGCACACAGGTGGTTCTGAGGATTAAATAAAAAGTATGCATGAAAGGAGTTTTTCAGTATATGTATGTATGTGCTGGTATGTGGTCATGAACTCAAAGATTTTGTGCTCTAATTTGGTTTTTTGCTCATGACTAGATCTCTGCCAATTGAGCTACAGCCCAACACTCAGCTTTTTACTGGTTTTAATGAGTGTCTAGGATTTCTCTGCCTGGACTAGTATTGAACTACTATCTTCAAATCTCAGTCTCCAGAGTAGCTACGTTTTACAGGCATGAGCCACCAGTGCTCAGCTGAAAGTTTTGGTGGTGTTTTTAGCCGTTACTAGAGCTTGAACTCAGGCCTGGGCACACTCCCTTAGTTGGTTCACTCAGGGCCATCACTGTCCCTCTTTAGCCACAACTCTACTTCTGGCTGTGGGTGATTAATTGGAGATCAGATTCTGATAGACTTTTCTGCCCCAGCTTGCTTCAAAAGCTGATCTTCAGACCTCAACCTCCTAAATAGCTAGGATTAGAAGCATGAGCCATAGCACCTAGCTCCTGGTTTGAAAGTTTGGGGGTTTTTCTAACAAAAATCTAAGTGTTCTCTGCCTACTTGTTGGCTATAGACTTTGACACCTGATGGGAAAAGCAAGCTATCCAGCCTTCAAACATTTTCTTTACTCACCAGCCTCTCCTCATGCCCCTATCTGTAGAAGATCAACCACATCCCTTGTAGCATGCATCCTTGACTATATCTGAATCCCTTCATTTCCAGGTCATGTCATTTATACCAGGTTCCTTGTGTGGTATGACATGGTAGCCCCACTAAAAAGGCAAAGGCCTTCTTCTATATGAACTTGCTTTTCTAGCAACCCACCTAAGAACAACCCATTTTACTTGCCCAGTTAAAAATAAGTTTACCTGAATAATCTTTTTGTTCTTTTGACTGGGAAAGAGAAAAAAGCGGAATTGCCTTTGCCCTTGAGGGTTAAAATACTAAGATATTTAAATCCACCTGTAGGAAGGTAGAATTAAAGCTATGAACTAAACTGACCGTGTGTAATGGAAGGGAAAAGAAACCATTAACTGGCTAGCAGAGAAATAATGATAGTGGGGCCGGGAAGGTGGCTCAGTGGTAGAGCGCTTGCCTTGCATGCATGAGGCCCTGGGTTCGATTCGTCAGCACCACATAAGCAGAAAGAAAAAAAGCCAAAAGTGGCGCTGTGGCTCAAGTGGTAGAGCGCTAGCCTTGGGCTGAAGAACTGAGGGACAGCGCCCAGGTCCAGAGGCCCCACGACCGGACCCCCCCAAAGAAAGAAATAATGATAGTGGATAAGACATACTAAATGTTTATATTATAGGCACTGTGCTAATTGTTTTGTATGAAGTAGCTCTTCAATCATTGGAAAAATATCTTGAGAGAGATGTTACTGTTATTCCCATATTAAGATGAGGAAACTGAGGCCTATAGAGATACAATCACTAGTGATTCACACTTGTAATCCTAGTTACTTAAGCTGAGATGTAAGGTTTGCAATTCCAAGCCAGCCCAGGCAGAAAAAGTCCATGAGACTCTTATCTCCAATTAACTACCAAAAAGTTGGAAGGGAGCTGTGGGTCAAGTCGTAGAGTATTAACCTTAAGTGGAAAAAAAACTAAGATAGTGCCCAGACCCTGAGTTCCAGCCCCAGTACCAGCACAAAAATAAGATCAAATTGCTCAGTTTCAGACTGGTATGAAGGTGGGATTCAGGCTCAAGAAAATTTTAGCTAACATGTAACCAGACTCTCATCATGTATTATGTGGGTGATGTAAGTCTTTAAAATATGAATAAAAATTCCAAATGAAGATTTCATTCTTTAAACAAATTGACATTTCATCTGGTGCCTGGCAGGACTATTACTACCCACAGGGTGTGTATTGCTATTGTTTTTTTTTTTTTCTAAATTTCTGGAAGGATTAACATTTCACTAATGGCTAGATTAATCACAACTTAATCAGTGACCTCCTCATTAACTCATTATTCTACTCATTACCACAAAGGGAAAAAAGTCGTCTATTTTGTCTATCTCAGGACAAACCGAGTTTGTCAGTCATTCTTATGTCAAGTGTGAGAAATGGCTTTTACTTTTGGATTTTGATTCTTTTTTGACCACACACAATTCATAGATTATAAGTTTATAGTTCAATGGAAGATTGGCAAATGGATATACCCAAATAGTTAGCACCAAGATCAAGAAAAACATGATCCTTTTCAGTCACTACCTCACCTAAGGGTTAACTACCATCCTGAATTCTAAAGGGATATACTGGGTTTCTCTTTTGTTGTGCTTAATTTAAATGATTTTATACAGTAAATAATCTTTGTGTCTAATTTTTGCTCAATATTGATTCATCCATATTATTCTATATATAAATAATCCTCATTATTAATATGCCACATAAGATTTATTCATTTGTCAGTTGATGGGGAATTTTCAGATCTTGTATTACAAATAGAACATTCTTTTTTTCCTTTTTTCCCCCATATATATTTTTATTGTAAAAATACTGTACAGAGGGGTTACAGTTATGAGTAGGATAATGAGTACATTTCCTATCGAGCATTGTTACCTCCTCCTTTGTTTTTCTCCTACTATCCCTTCCCTCCCTACCTCCCCAACTCCTCCCCCCACCAAGTTGTAAAGTTCGTTTTCAACATAGTTAGAACATTCTTTTGATGTATATAACATGCATTTTTGTTGGAATAAAAATATGAGTGGAATTTCTGGGTCATAGAATATGCCTATCTTTCACTAGACACTAATACTACTAATCTGCACTCCTGTCACCTATGTATGAGAAACAAAGTTATAACTTAGGGTTCAGTGGTCATTATTGAATTACTTCAGCCCTACCCCAAAGTTCATTGACTCTCCTGTCAGGATGAGAGTTTGTTCCTTATGCTTTTCCCTACCCTTATAACTTCTATGTGACTTAGTACCTAGAGATCTTAATTACCTTTCCTTCCTGGAATGGTACCTTATTAATTAGGATTTATTCAGCTAACATTTATTAAGCTTCAAAGAAAATTTACTGTGGTTAAGTCTGCATACCTTGGAGTCAGACTGTCTGAATTCAGATCTCCTTTCTGTTACTCAACTAGCTTTGTAATCTTGGCAATTATGCAACCTCTCTGTGCCTCTGTGTTTTTTCTTTCTGTAAATTGCTGGTGATAATAGTAACTTTCTTACAGGGTTGTTATAAGGATTAAATAAGTTAATATTTGCAGAAGTGTTTAGAATAGTGTCTAGTACGTGGTAGATGATTAATTTAGCTACCAACTACTATCATTATCATTAGTAGTTATTATTGTTTAGGGAAACCACATTGGGAATTATTGAGGGAAGAAAGCTGGTTTAGCTATAGCATCTGCTCCCTCTCAATTTTCTTTTCTTTTCTTTCTTTCTCTCTTTTTTTTTAAAGAGGTAGCCGAATAAGAACAGCACCACGCACGTGGTATTCAGGTAAGGGGTAGGTTTATTCATAGTTCCTGCTGGCACCAGACCATCTTGGTCCTCCATGCGGTGGAGAAAGGCCTGGGAAAGAGCGAGCTGGGAAAAAGGGAGAAAAGAGCTACAAAAGAGAGAAAAGAGCTAGAAAAGAGAGCGTCTGGGAAAGGTGGGAAAGAGAGCTAGGAAAGAGAAGGGAGCTGGGAAAGAGAAGAGAAGGAAAGAGCTGAGAAAGAGCTAGAAAAGAGCAGAGAGCCTCTCAATTTTCTTAATCAATGGAGGTAAAATGTCAAGTATAAGATCCAGGAATGAAAGTGAAAGCTTTCATGAAAGAAATAAATGAAATGCTATTGAAATTTAAAAGCAAATAAGATAGTGTTGTAGATGAATGGGAAGAATATGAAATAAAAATTTCTGGAGAAGATAACATTGAAACAATCTAAATAATATTTATGGCTTAACTGTTCAAAAATTGGTGAAGGAAGACTTCCTGCCAAGAGAATTTCAAGAGCATAAACTCACAGGCAATAGTATTAAGACAAGGGGGTAAGAGGTAGTTTGAAAGAAATTGAATTGGAAAGGTAGGTTTTATAGGTTGTAAAGGAATTTGAATTTGTTTCTGTGAGTAATAAAGAACTATAAAGATGTTAGTCTAACCTCAGTTCAGATCCTATACTGCCAAAAAAAAAGTCTAGAAATGTACAAGTTAAAAAGGACATTTTTTTGGTGCCAGTACTAGAGCTTGAACTCAGGACCTGGGCACTGACCCTTAGCTTTCCTGCTCAAAGCCTGTGCTCTATCACTTGAGGCACACCTCAACTTCAGGCTTTTGATGGTTAAACTAAGATTAGAGTCTCATGGACTTTCCTGCCTGATCTGGCTTTCAATCCTGATCCTCAGATCTCATCATCCTAAGTAGCTAAGATTACAAGAGAGAGCGACCATCATCTGGCTAGAAAGGATATTTTATCAATATTTTAGCTTTTTATTTAAATTAATTTAGTAGATATCAGTGATTGTGACTGAGAGGAGTACGCGTGTGTGTGTGTGCGTGTGTGTGTGTGTGCGTGCGCGCGTGCACGTGTGCCATGCTTACACTTAATTGGAGTGTGCTGCACACTTAATTGGAGATAAGAGTCCTTTTCCTTCCTGGGCTGCCTTCAACCAGGGTCCTCAGATTTAAGCCTCCTGAGTAGCTAGGATTACCGATGTGAGCCACTGGTGCCAGACCAGAAAAGATTATTTAAAAGAAGAATGAAAATGTGGTGTCTGGTATGATAGGAAATACTCTAAGATCATATTGTGGTGATACTTGTGCAACTGTAAACTGAAAGTAATTATACACTAAAAATGAGTGCAATTTATCATCTGTAAGCTAGACTTCAATTAAAGTGAAAGTATATAAATATGTAAAGATCATCTACCAGTAGTTCAAGCCTTTCATTTCACAGTATGAAATCCGAGGACAAGAGAATTAAGAGTTTCTTGTTCAAGGACAAACATTTGGCAATTAGCAGAGGCAGTATTATCTTTAGTTATTTAGTATGAATGGCTGGTTCAGGCTATGATAAAGTATGTGTTGTTATAATGGAAACAATATCTAAAATAATCAGATTGTCACATGAGTATAGAATGCTATTCTAATAATTTTAAAAAATAGTAACAATTTGTGTTATTACAAAGTGCTTTTCAATCAACCCTTCCTGCTCTCAAGGAGATTACAATTTGTTTGAAGCTTTCCTAAAAGCAAATAATTCTGGAAGACTTCTAGTAAGCTAAGAACAGATTTAAGGTTCTATCATATTAACTGCATTAGCCCTTGACCTTGTTTCTCTTCCTTTTCATGGCTTTGATTTCCTATTCTAATAACCTAATAGTAGATCTGTCTTTTGTTATAGTCCACCTCAAACTCATTTAGGAAAGAAGCAGGGTCAAAATAGAGATAAAACTGGACTAAAAAATGGCTTTTTTTTTATTATCAAGGAAACTGTGTTTCTAAGGTTGAGAATTGTGCTGCCCTTCCTGTTCTGAAAAGTCTAAATCTATTTGACTTCACTTTGATCTTTTCATTCTAGGAAGTGGTATAGTATAGAGAATTTTTCCCCTACATGTGCTAAACACACAGCTGGATCTGAATTCAAGATATGTTACTTAATTAGCTCTGGGTTCTTGAGCAAATCATTTCAGCACTCTGTGACTGTTTATAAAATTGGCATATTATCTGCTTCTTGAGACTATGAAGAAGATTAAAACAAGGTATGTTGAGGACCTGACACATATTAAGTGCTCAATAGCTAAATAGTCCCCTTTCTTTCCACTAGGGCCCAAAAATGGTAGAGTCTTTAGAATATAAGAATTTTAGGGGGCTGGGAATGTAGCTTAGTGGTAGAGTGCTTGCATAGCCTGCATGAGGCCTTGGGTTCAATTCCTCAGTACCACATAAATAAATTTAAAAGTAATAATAAAAAGAATCCTAGGAGAGCCAAGTTCCAGTGGCTCATACCTATAATCCTAGCTACTTAGGAAGTTGAGATCTGAGGATCAAGGTTCAAAGCCAGTCCAGGCAGAAAAGTCTGTGAACCTCTTTATTTATTTGTTTGTTTGTTTATTTGTCGGTCGTGGGGCTTGAATTCTGGGCTTGGGCACTGTCCTTGCTCTCTTGAGCTCAAGGCAAGCTCTCTACCCCTTGAGCCACAGCACCACTTCCAGTTTTCTAGTGGTTTATTGGAGATAAGAGTCTCACGGACTTTCCTGTCCGGGTTGGCTTTGAGCCGAGATCCTTAGATCTCAGCCTCCTGAGTAACTAGGATTACAGGCATGAGCAACCAGCACCCAGCTATCTGTGAAACTCTTATTTCCAGTTGATCACCAAAAAGCCAGAAGTGGTTCAAGTGGTAGAGCACTAAACTTGAACAGAAACAGCTAATAGAGAGTACACAGGCCCTGAGTTCAAGCCCTAGTACTGCCACATGTGCCTGCATGTGCATGTATGAGTGTGCATGAGCACACAAGGAAAAAGAGAGAGAGAAAGTAAGAGAAAGAAAGAAAGAGAGAGAGAGAAGGGAGGGAGGGAGGAGAGAAAGAAAAAGGAAGAAGAGAAAAGAAAGGAAGAATGAATCATGTGAGATCTCAAAGTATATGCAGCTTGTCTCAAAGGTCTATTTGCTTCTGCAGGAATTCAGTAAAGCTTTTGGGTGGTACATTACAAGAGGGTAAGCTATCTACAAAGCCCTGGTGGCAGTGGTCTGGCATTTTGGTAACTTTTATAGACAGTGGAGTGGTATTCTATACCACCAAGCCTCCTTTGTACTTTGGAAAACACAACTAAGTGGTTACTCCTGGAATCTACTTCCTTTAGAGGTGCACGCATGTGTGCGTGCATGTGTGTGTGTGTGTGTGTGTGTGTGTGAATGAACGTGATTGTGTTTATGTGTATATGCATATATATGTGCTTTGTGGTATATTATAGAAATGTTTTAGAAAGATTTTTTGAGAAATTCTAATTTTCATTATTTGAAACTAATATTGGATAGGGAGTTGGGAGACCTGGATTCTGACCTCAGATTTAATATTGATATGTCACTTTAAACTGTTTTCTTTTAACCTCTCTGTAATTCACTTGACCTGTAGTTAAAATATCCAAATCCTTAAATATCACATACTTAATTTTCACTCACAGCAATACTGCTATGCTCCTTTTAAAGATTAAAGAAATCATCCAGAAAAGCTTAAGCAATATGAAGCCAGACAGTCTGTGACTCAAAAATATCTACTCTTAACCCCTTTCATTACACTGCTTCAATAAAAATGAACAGATTGGGTTATACAAGCATATCCTAAACTATGTTCCTAATGAACTAGTCTCACAAGATAATTTGTTTGAAAACACAAAGGATTAAGGACACATACTTTGATGTGGAAGTTAGATGTAATTTATAAATATACATGTAAACATACTGAGTCATATTCACATGTACACAAAGATATTAAGTATAGTACATACAGGGGAGAAAAACAATGGTGTAACTCCTTTGAACCACGAACAGTTTAACAAAATGATTATCAGAATGCTGGACATGGTTTTTGGGGGTATTGGGAAGAAGGGGAGGAAGTGCAAGGTCAATGGGAGGAGGGTAAATAAATGGGGAAAGGCCAGTAGGTGCAGTCATAGTAACACACACACACACACATATATATATATATATATACACACACACATATATATTATATGTGTGTATATATATATATGGGGTGTGTGTGTGTGTGCGTGCGTGTGTGCATGCGTGTGTGCGTGCGTGTGTGTGTGTGTGTGTGTATGTGTGTGTGTGTTTAAACGAAACCAAATTACTTAAAGGGATAGGTGGTGTTGAGAGGGATGGAGGAAAATGAAGAAAGGGGTGACATTGATCAAGAGACATTATACTCATAAATAAGCACAGCAAATTGAAACCTCTTTGTACAACTACTTAAAAATAAAAAATAAGTGTTTTAAGTAAAATATATTGACTTGACAAACCCCGTGGAGATTCATAATGAACGTTATCCTAATAAACTAAAAGCCCTGCAACAAAGAATCCTATTTATATTTGTTTTACCCAGTCTTTTCTTACTCTCACTGTAAATCTTTCTGTGATGTATATATGCATGTTTGTATGAGCACCCATTAACATCGTGTGGAACTAAGATTCATAGAACATACTTTGAGAAATGCTGTTTTTATCTGGAAGGTTCATTGTAATTCCTAGCATTTTATAATGGTAGATGTAGAACCTGAGATGCACAGTTCCTTTCCAAGTCAAATATGCTTTCACTGTAGTAAGGCATATGTTCAAGGGTGTTGCATTGTATTTTATTAACATACTTTAATTGTACAGGGGGTGGATTTCATTGTGACATTTCCACTCATGTATTGCATTTTAATACCTGATTCAAATGACTTTGTACATATTGACACAGAAGACTTAGTTTGCTTCTACTTTTCCCTTTTTTTTTTCTATTACATATAGTCTCATTTTTTTCCTTTGAAAAATAGACCTAGCTTAGAGATGCTTGCCCTAAAAGCAAGAGAGCAACTTGTTATTATATATGTTTTTATGGCCAATGGTGTCTGCTTAGAAGTGATGCTACTGGAGCAAGACTTATTTAGCTTCGTGCAGCTGATGGCAGCATTGGTAATGTGGAGCCAGATGTTTCATCTTTTGTTTATTTTTATGGAATATCCAAGTTATTACAATTATAGTGACAAATAGGGACATCTAAAGTGCAATTGACTTCCTCTCTTCATCCCTTCCTGGAAAAGCAATGAAAAAAAAACCGCGTGGTTTATGGTGCATAGCTTTTTTCAACAGTGAAGCACTTGTAAATCTCACAACGCTCTAACTACAGCTAAGAAGTGTAAAACTAACAAAGAAATGTAGTAGCATGATGGGAATTGAAGTCTATAAAGTACATAGTGATGGGTAGCCTCTTTTCCTCTTTCCTTTTCTTTCCACCTCATCTCTCTGCTTTTTTTTTTGTCAGTCATGAGCCTGAGGGCCTGGAGCTGTCTCTAAGTTTTTTTACTCAAAGCTAGTGTTCTACCCCTTTGATCCACAGCACCACTTCCGGTTTTCTGCTGATTAATAGAAGATAAGAGTCTCACAAACTCTTCTACCCTGGCTGGCTTTGAACCAGAATCCTCAAGTCTAAGACTCCTGAGTAGCTAGGATTACAGGCATGAGCCACCAGCTCCCAGCTCTCTCTCTCTCTCTTTTTTTTTTGTTGGTCGTGGGGCCTGAACTCTGGACCTGAGCGCTGTCCCTCAGCTCTTCAGCTCAAGGATAGCGCTCTACCACTTGAGCTATAGCGCCACTTCTGGTTTTCTGGTGGCTTATTGGAGATAAGAGTATCACAGACTTCCCTGCCTGGGCTGGCTTTGAACTTCAATCCTCAGATCTCAGCCTCCTGAGTAGCTAGGATTACAGGCGTGAGCCACCAGCACCTGGCCCCAACATCTCTTTGCTCTTTAGTATTCCCCTTCTCTTTTCTTACTCCTCTTTTCCTTTCCTCCTCTCTCTCCTTCCTTTCCTCTCTCCCCTTCTCCCTCTCTCCCCTCTCCTATTGTCTCTTCCTTCTTCCAAATTTTTCCCCCTTCTTTCTACATTTATGACAGAACTCGTTTCTATTGGCTAAATTAGCACACCAGGTGAAGGAATATTCTTACCATATTTTCTTAAGACCAAAATGGGCTCTGGTGCTCATGACTAGAAACAAGACAAGGTCTTCTAGAAGATTCTCCCTGATAAGGTTCCCTACTCAATGGAGGCCTATGTGAAATCTAGGCTGAGTTTGGAGTTTCCTTCTTTGAAGCTTCCTGAGAAAGTACCCTCCAGGTGGTATACTCTATTCTTGAATTGTGTAACCTTTTTGGAATATCTTGCCCTGGGTCTTAACAAGAACTCTGCATGGCCAGTTTACCCCTTATTTATATCGCTTGCTATTCAGAGACACACAAGATTCTCTGGGTTAAGTAGGAGAGAGAACAAAAATTGCTTTACTGCTTCAATTCTGGTTCTATGCCTCTTGTTTATTTCCCCCTTGAACTGTGACTTCTTGCCCTGAGTGTGAATGAGCCCTGTCCATTTAACTCTCATTTCTTGTATTAATCTTATTGCAATATATTTCCTCTGGTAAGGACAAGCTTACATTTCCTTTTCTGTCTCTCTGCTTGTGTGTGTGTGTGTGTGTGTGTGTGTGTGATGCTTCACTTCCTCTGGTAAGGACAAGCTTACATTTCCTTTTCTGTCTCTCTGCTTGTGTGTGTGTGTGTGTGTGTGTGTGTGTGTGTGTGTGTGTGTGTGTGTGTGATGCAATGCTTCACTTCCGGCTTTGTGGTAGCTAATTGAAGAGCCTCACAGACTTTCCTGCCTGGGCTTTCCATCCTCAGATCTCAGCCTCTTGAGTAGCTAGTATTACAGGTTTGAGTAATTGAGTGGCTGGAAATTTCCTTTTAACTTTTCAGCTTGATGAAGTAATCACAGGCCTTTACCAAACCGCTCCCACCAAGTTTATATATCCTGTATTCAAGTGAGCACCATGCCTCTTTGGAACATCTTTGTATCCCTGTTTCTCTTGCAGCAGTGATGCTTTGTATTGTTCGCTGTAAATCTTTTCTTTTCTGCATATCTTCTGCCCTAAAGGTTAGTGCGGATTCTTTTTTCTCCCTTTCTTCCCCATCTGAATTTTTAGGCCTAAAGTGCCTCTTGGGTTTTGAGAGTATTTTATCTTACAGTAGACCTTTGTGAATTTTGCTTAATAACTTCTTTCTCCTTCTCTGGTCTGTTTCCCTTTCCCTTCCTTCCTACTTGGACACTTATTATCCAATTCTCCTCTCTCTTACTTCAGCCCCTCTTTAGCTGCCTTAGAATTGACCAAAGACAAAATTCTGCAGGTATATTTATCAGTCTAATTGGTTTCCATGAGCGCATGAATGGAGTTGCCTCCATTTCCACAAAATACAATGAAAGCTCCCACTACGTAATACCAGAACAATGGATTTTGTATGGTGAGAAGAAGGAAAACAAAACGAAAAAAATATTGGTTAACATTATGTTAAAGTTACTTTCTTAGTAGGGTTGAGATAGAGGGGACTTCTTTTTTGAACTGTGGGCCTGGGCACTGTCCCTGAGTTTTTGTGCTTAAAGCTTAGCATTTTACCACTTGCCACTTCCAGATTTTTCTGTGATTAATTGGACATACAGGTGGACCCACTGCACCAATGAGATGTACAACATGTTATGTTGAAAATGAATGTTACAACTTTGGCGCGGGGGGAGGGGTTAAGTGGAGTGAGGGGGGGAGATGGGAAGGGATGGTAAGGGGAAACAAAGGAGGAGGCAATAATGCTTCATAAGAAATGCACTCATTACCTTGCCCATGTATTTGTAACCCCTCTGTAAGGTATTTTCACAATTAAAAAAAAAGAATATTCTCATAAACTTTCCTGCCTTGCCTGGCTTCAAACCTCAAGCCTCAGATCTCAGCCTCCTGAGTAGGTAAGGATTGCAAGCATGAGCCACTTGCACCCAGCTAGAGGAGACATTACTGTGACTCAGTTAGACTGGAACATCCTATTTTCAGGAAAACCTAGTCTTATTTGGAAGTTCTTCCTCATGATTTCACTTTAAGTGGTGTTTGGCATGTAGGACTGTATTTTGTTTTGGTCAAGTGTGTTGGAGCCTACTGCTAGGGCTCAGTCCAAATCAAGAGCCTCCTATTACTGGAATCTAAGGTTTGTCTTGTTCTTCCCTCTATAGAATATCATAGAGACAAACTGGTAGAAGGAAACAGGTTCAGTCAAAGCTGGCTTTAAAAAAGACAGGAGTCTTTCTAAAAAAGAGAGGAATCTGTCTCAAAAGAAAATAGGAGAAGCTGGTCACTGGTGGTTCACTAGCTACTAAAGCTGAGATCTGAGGATCATGATTCAAAGCCAGCCTGGGCAAGAAAATTCATAGATTCTTCTCCCCAATTAAACACCAAAAAGCTCAAAGTATTGCTGTGGCTCGAGTGGTAGAGCGCTAGCCTTGAACACAAAACTCTGTGACAGAGTCTACAGAGTCTTCCTCATCCAGAGGTATGTCTCCTCCTCCTCCTCCTCCTCCTCCTCCTCCTCTTCCTCCTCTCCTTCTTCTTCTTCTTCTTCTTCTTCTTCTTCTTCTTCTTCTTCTTCTTCTTCTTCTTCTCTTCTTCCTCCTCTTCCTCCTCCTCCTCCTCCTCCTCCTCCTCCTCCTCTTCTTCTTTTTGCTAGGACATCACTTTTTTTTTAATCTCATGAAACTAGATACTTAAACCTAAGGAAGGGCTTCGCTTCAGCAAAAAGGACTAGGGAGGGATGGAAAACAAAAATTGAATTTCTAATGAACCTCTGTTATATACCCACAGTTTTACTTAACAGTATGTATTTCTGTAGCAGAGATAGCATTGTACTGAATTAATGTTTTCTTAGCTTGTACAAGAAAATAAGACTTGTATTTCTTGAGTCTGGAAAACAATTTTAAAATGACTTTGCAGGACAGATTTCTGTGGACCAGTGATCAAAAGATCTTGTTTTCTCTCAAGCAGAACTGCCTCTGGGCCATAGTAAGAATTAAAATGAGAAGTTCAATACTTGGTACATAGTAATGTCTTAATTTTGTTATTATAGTGGTTATTTTTGTATTTAGGAGTGAACCTTAGAGCCTAGCCCTGAAAAATAATAAGATGAATTTGTGATTCTCTTAAGCAGGTGGCTGTCAACTTTAGGTACATACTAAAACTACCTGAGGAACTTTTTCTTTTAAAAAACAACTTTAGACTGGGAATGTGGTGTAGTGGTAGAGTGCTTGCCTAGCATGCATGAGGCCCTGCGTTTGATTCCTCAGTACCACATAAACAGAAAAAGCCAGAAGTGGTGGTGTGGCTCAAATGGGAGAGTGCTAGCCTTGAGGACAGAGAGGCTCAGGGACAGAGTCCAGGCCCTCCCTGAGTTCAAGCCCCAGAACTGGCAAGAAAGGAAGAGAGAGAGAGGAGAGAGACAGAGAGGGAGAGACAGAGAGGGAGGGACAGAGAGGGAGGGACAGAGAGGGAGGGACAGAGAGGGAGGGACAGAGAGGGAGGGACAGAGGGAGGGACAGAGAGAGAGGGGGAAAGAGAGGGGGGACAGAGAGAACAACTTTATTTTCAATTTATTTTTTATTTTATGGAACTTTAGTTTTAATATACATTTCTTTAAAGATGTATTTTTCAATGCTTTTCCAATGCCATCTTGGTTGGTTATAGAAACTTTCTACCTTTTTCCTCTGTTAAACTATTTTATTGTTATTATGAAGGTGATGCATGAAGAGTTACAGAAGTCAGGTAATAGGTACAATTCTTTGTGAACAATGTTTCCCCTTCTCTCACTCTCTCTTAGTTTTTCCTTCTTGTCCCCACCTACAAGTTGTATAGTTTATTTTTCAACATAGTAACTACTGAGCTGAGGAACTTTTTCAAACTCTCATGATTGAGATCATTTACATCAGAATCTCTAGGGGTTGACTCAGGCATCAGTATCTTTATTTATATTTTTAACTGACACATGATAATTGTACACATTTATGAGGGTACAGTGTGGTCCACAATGCATAATGTTCAAATCATGGTAATGAGCATTTTGTTAGTAAATTCCTCAGTTTATTTCAATCTTCAGCTAAACACATCAGGATTAATTTAATGGATATCAGTAATGGTTACACATTAGAATCACCTTAAATAATCCCAGGGCCCCACTCCAGACAAATAGATCATTAGGTGGGCTTCCAAGTATCCATTATGTTACTTTGTCCTTAAAGTTTCCCTCATAGAGAGCATGTTCCTCTCTCTCTCTCTCTCTCTCTCTCTCTCTGTGTTTATGTCAGTGTGTCAGTATGGGGCTGGAACCTAGGGTCTGGGCACTGTTCCAGAGCTTTTTTGCTCAAGGTTGTCACTCTACCACTTGAACCACTTCCAGATTTTTGCTGGTTAATTGGAGATAAGATTTTCATAGTCTTTCCTACCTATTAGCACCCAAATCTATTATTTTCTCTTTTTTGGAGCAATATTTATTTTCTCATAGTTCTGGAGTTACCCCCAAATTCCAAAAGAATCTGAGACAAGATGAATTAGCTGATACAAAAGGAAGCTAAAAGGGGGTGGGGGCATAGTTCAAGTGGTAGAACACTTCCATAGCAAATACACAGCCCTGAGTTCAAACTCAAGTGTTGCCAAAAATAAAGCAAGCTTAAAGGTTGGCTGAAATATTAATAACATAGATAGAAGTATATTTACAAATGCAGGAGAGGGAAAGTGGGGCAGAGTAAAAAGTCTAGTGAGGAATTTGAAGATTTCAGGCATCAAGCCTTGGAATAGACCTAGAACAATGTTTGCCTTCTCAGGCCTGATCTGAGAATTCTGTTGACACAGACTTGGTTGTTAGCAGTCTTTCATTTCCTCTGTCAAATGAATCACCTAGACAGTTGCTATCTACAATTTGACTGGAGCATTCATCTCTTTCTGGCTGAGAATACCAAACCAGAGATTTTTTTAAAGAAAGAAATGGTTGCCCTTTCTAGAAGAATTTTTAAAACCATTGCTTGAATTCAGGACTTTGTGCTCACTCAGCTTGCTTGCTCAGGGCTGGTGTCCTACCTGAGCCATGCCTCCAGTGTAGCATTTTGCTGGTTAATTGGAGGTGGAATAGCATAGACTTCCTATCAGGACTAGCCTTGAATTATAAGTTTCAGCCTTCTGACTACCTAGGATTACATTTGTGAGTTACTAGTACCCAGCTTTCCAGCAGCTCTTGTAAAAAGCTAAGTAATACTAATTTTTAAAAACTTAAGTTTGGATCTAAAAATTGGCTTTTACTTCAATGGCATAAAGTCTAGGTTCTGGGGAAAGATGATGTTTAAAGGAAAAGTCTCTCATGTTCTCTTTCTTTGTCCTTCAACCTAGTGAAACTTGTTTCTCCTCTTAGCATCTATAGCCAGAAGAGAAATATAGTTCCCCTGAGAATGCTGCTTGAAGGATTTCACAACTTCAATATTAGTTTAAAAAAATTTGCTAACAACTTTCACAGCACCAACTTTTGAAGAGGCCGAGGCTTCTCAGAAAATAGAGTCTATTCTTTCTTATAATCATGATCAAATATTATTCTGTGTTACCTTATGTGTAAGCCCTAAAGGTCAGTGGGTGTCAGCTGTTCAACTTTTGTTCCTCCCCAAAGGCTACCTTTTTTTTTGTGGTCGGTCATGGAGCTTGAACTCTGTCCCTCAGCTCTTCAGCTCAAGACTAGTGCTCTATCACTTGAGCCACAGCACCACTTCTGGTTTTCTGATGTTTAATTGGGGATAGGAGTCTCACAGACTTTCCTGCCTGGGCTGGCTTTGAACTGTGATCCTCAGATCTCAGCCTCCTGAGTAGCTAGGATTACAGGCGTAAGCCATGGGTACCTAGCAAGGCTACTTTTTTTGATGCTGGTTCTTGGGCTTGAACTCAGGGCCTGAGTGCTGTCCTAGAGCTTTTTCACTGAAGACTGGTACTCTACAACTTGAGCGACAGCTCTACTTTTTCTGGTTTTTGGAGATAAGAATCCGACAGACTTTCCTGTCCAGGCTGTCTTCAAACCATGATCCTCAGATCTCAGACTCCTGGATAGCTAGGATTTCAGGCCTGAGCCACCAGCACTTGGCCTCTGTTTAATGGTATTAATCTCTTTGACAACTGCATTCTCCTTGGTAGCACCTTTGAATGTGCCTCTTTTTTGTCCAAACTGCAAGTTTTATGATGCTTCTCATTCTACTCTTTTTTTTTACATTTGTTTCTCACCATTTTGCCTAAACCAGGAAGTAATACCTATGCCACTGTCATAATACTTGGCTGCCTTGAAATTTCCTTTGCCAGATAAACCAGCCTGACACCTTTAAACACAACTTTACACAGTCTTAGGATATGAAGCAAACATAGTCAAATTTTGCAGTGTAACACAGGTGATCTTTAGTCTAGTTCCAAGTAGCAGCCTTATTTTCATCTGAAACCTCACAGCATATCCTTTACTGTCTACATTATTCTCAGCATCCCGGTCTGAGTTGCCACGAGGCCTGTCCATTAAACTTCATGTATGGAATTTTAGATTCTTTAGCCTACTTCTTCAGTCATCCTTAAAACCATTCCCAAAATCTTATGAACTCTACTGTTGTCAAGTATAGCTACAGCTATGACCCCACTTTTTCGTACTAGTTTTCTGAGTTAGTCAGCTTTCCATTACTGTGAAAAAAACAGATAATCAACTTATCTGCCCAAATTTTCAGTTCCTAAGAGTGTTAAAATAGACAACTGTACTCATTCTTTTCCTCTCTGCAATTCACTAATTGCTAGATAAATTTTGGAAATATACTGCATGATACATACATGTTTATGATGGGTATATCTTCTGCTGTTCTTTGTCACATAAATTCTGTTCCATCAAATGTTGTGATTTCTACCCCAGCTCTGTTTCCTCATATTTGCCTGGCATATCATTTTTCCATTCTATTATTTTCAACTTCTTTGTGTTTTCATTTTTAAACATAACAATTCTAGCCCAAATACTGTCAACTATTTTGTTTTAATCCAGTATGCAAGCCTTTTAATTGATAAGTTTAATTCATGTACATTCATTAAATTACTACTTATTGGGACTTATTTCTGCTATCTCATTTTATATTCTCCATTTACAATACTTTTCCTTTCTCTTTTTCATTCCTATTTTAATGTATTCTTGCCCAGCAACTTTTAAGATCTATCCTGTTATTTACACTTCTTTATTTTTTTATGCACTGAATAGTGATACCTTCTGTCTAGCAAGATTAAGTAACTATCAGTAGAGTCTTAGACTCTATTTTCTACGTACATCCATACCAGTAAACATTGTCTAGAATTTTGATTTTTCCTAGATTACATATGACCCTCTTTCATGGTTTTTCCAGTGCTCATTTAGGTCAAGAAAATGCAGCTTACCCGGGCGCTGGTGGCTCACGCCTGTAATCCTAGCAACTCAGGAGGCTGAGAGCTGAGGATCGTGGTTCAAAGCCAGCCTGGCAAGAAGGTCTGTGAGCTTCTCTTCAATAAACCACCAGAAAACTGGGAGTGGTGCTGTGGCTTAAGCGGTAGAGCACTAGCCTCGAGCTGAAGAGCTGAGGGACAGTGCCCAGGCCCAGAGTTCAAGCCCCACTACTGACAAAAAACAAAAAAGAAAAGAAAATACAGGTTATACTAGTTTGCCTATTTGGAAGGAAGTAGCGTATGTCCCAATTTAATCACAGATGGTGAGCCTATAATGATATTTTTTGTTCTCAACAGGTAGAGAACGTGAAATTACTGGATCGTTATGAGGGCAAGAAACCAATTAATGGAATTCTTTACCTTACTGCAACCCACCTGATCTATGTGGAAGAGGGTTCTTGTGCTGCATTCCGGAAAGAAACCTGGGTATGTTTGTGAGAAGAAATATCAAAGAGCTGTGTATATATGCCTTCTATATGGCAGTTTCTTAAAATTTAAGTAGCATTACTAAATTGCTATAAAACCTTTTCTTCAAATTGCTTATTCAAAGAGTCCTTTGGTGGTCTGAATCTCAGGACTCCTCTTTCCTCAAGTAGTCATTCTAGACCAACATAGGGATAGTCCTAAGGTTTAACTCAAACATTTTTAGGTAGTCTTTTTAAAAAAAAATTTGTTCAGTGCTGTGGAGCAGACCCAAAGTATTCAGTGTGCTAATCAAATGCTCTTTTACTGAGTTACTCCTCAGCCCTTACTTTTTTTGAGACAGGATATTGCTATGTAGCTAGCCTGGCCTAAAATTAATGTTCCTCCTACCACTACCTCCTTAGTGCTTAGATATCAAGCATGTTATATCACAGCTGGCTTATTTTCATTTTCTGAACCCAGCAAGTGGGTAAACATTCTGTGGCCCCAAAACCAGCAGCTTTAATAATACCTGGAACTTGTTAAAATACAAACTTTTAAGCCTAAGGTTTTGAATTGCCTTAAAATTATTTTGAAGTACTGAGATTGAATTTAGAGGTATACTCTCAGCTCCTTGTTTGTCTGGGGTTTTTTGATAGATATTCAATAATTTTGTTCTTTGATCTTCTCCTCCTTCAGCCTTCTGAAGTAGCTGGGATTACAGACATGCGCCACGAGACAAGACTAACTACAATTTTGATTTTTTTTTTGCTATTTGTTTATATTTTCTTTAAGTACAAGGGAACTGACATTTTTAAAGATTATCATTTAACAGTTTATGAATACAATTTTGAATTTCTAAAAACCACTTAATGATGTTCATTCTAGGCCACTGGAATATACCTTGGGCAACATTGATGTAAACTGTCTATATATGCAGGATCTTAACTGCATGCATGTGACAATTTTTATTTTTAATATTTTTTGAGTTAACATACACTAACAGTATGAGGGGAGTTCACTGTGATAATTCCATACATGCAAACATGCTCTCCCCCTCCATTTTACTTCCTCTGCTCTCCTATTCCTCCCAACTTTTTCCAAACAGCTTTTAGTGGGTTTTATTATACTGTCTTCATATATATATGAAACCCACCAAAAACTGTTTGAAAAATGCTATCATAGTGTTTGTGTGTGTGTGTACATGTGTATGTGCACTTGGATACTTTACCTCCTCAGTATCCTTTTTTTTCTCTCTTAACTGGTCCCTCCTGAAAGTCCCCCCTTTACATTAATTTACCATTATTATCACCACCATTGTAGATTTAAGCTCAACGAATGAGTGAAAACATGTTGCTTGTGACTTTTTGAGCTTGGCTTGTTTGGCTCAACATTATGATACTCTACTCCCATTCACTTTCCCAAAAGTGGCAAGAGTTTCATTTTTCTTCATGGCCCAGTAGTATTCCATGGCATATAGATACCATATTTTCTTTATTCATAAGTTGTTGGGTACCACAGCTGATTCCACAGTTTTTCTATTGTGAACAGCACTGAAATAAATATGTGTACATAGATGTCATTTGTGTATTGATTTTCACTTCTTTAGATATAGGCCCAAGAGTGGTATAATAGGATTATAAGGAAGGTATATTTATAGTTTTGTGGGGGAACTTCCATACTGATTTTCATTGTGGTTGTACTAGTTTACATTCCCACCAATAATGTATGAGTTATTTTTCCTTGCATTCTCTCCAGTATTCTATCTTCCTTACACTGAAGTAGTATTATAATTCAATCTTAATTATTAGATTTATATTTAGACCTTTTCATTTATAACAAGTGTCACATGATCTATACACAGGACATAGTCTTAGTGATTAAAATTCCATACTTTAAAATGTACTCATTACCTGACTTTCATAACTATAACCTCTCTGTATATCACCTTTAGAATAAAATATAAATGAAAAAAGATCCCAGACTTTAGAATCAGTAATGGTCAGGTTGAAATCCCAACTTTAACAGTATTACTTTTGTAACCTTGGGCAAGTTATTTAACTTCTCTGGATTTGTTCCCCTTACTTGTAAAGTAGTGATAATAATATGGAAAAATTATAATGTTAATGTTTGTAAGTGCTTAAAACAATGCTTGGACCAAGTCTAGTGGTTCATGTCTGTACTCTGGAGGCTGATTTTAAGTTTGAGGCTTCCTTGAGCTACATAGTGAGGAAGGCCAGCTTGGGGTACATGAAAAGATTAAAAAAAAAAAAAGCAACGGTAGCTGGTGTGGTGGTACATGCCTGTAATCCTAGCCCTCTGGAGTCTATGATATAGGAGGACTTTGAATTCTAAGATACCATATCCCAGAGTATAAACAAAAAAATGTTTGGGATATATTATATAAGCATAATTAATTGAACTTACATAGGCTAGAAATATCTTTTTTTGGGGGGGGGTCCGGTCATGGGGCCTGAACTCTGGGCCTGGGCGCTGTCCCTCAGCTCTTCAGCTCAAGGCTAGCACTCTACCACTTGAGCCATAGCACCACTTGCGGCTTTTTTTCTTTTTGCTTATGTGGTGCTGAGGAATCAAACCCAGGGCCTCAGGCATGCAAGGCAAGCACGCTACCACTGAGCTATCTTCCCAGCCCCACTAGAAATATCTTAGTACTTAAATTCAGTAGGCATTCTCTTTTTTTGGTCTTGTTTTGTTTTGTTTGGTCATGGGGCTTGAACTCTGGGCCTGGGTGCTGTCCCTCAGCTCTTCAGCTCAAGGTGAGTGCTCTACCACTTGAGCCACAGCACCACTTCTCAGTAGACATTCTCTATATGAGATTGTATCTTACTCTCTTTGCTGTCATGGGAAGAATGCTAGAAGAGGAATTTAGGGAGCCAGTACTAGCTTTGTCTTATGCTATCTAGCTGTATGGCCTTGCACAAGTGATTTTCCCCCTCTAAGCTTTTTTCTGAATCTTTAGATGAGGTAGTTAGATTATATAATTAATAAGTACTCTTCCAATTCTAACAGTTTTAAGAAGCAGTTCTTTAGTAACATCTACATGTTCTCATGTTTGTTCCTATCAGGTATTTTTCAAACCCAGTAGACTGAATCTGGAAAGGAAAACAAATTAGTTAGGCATGGCAAAGGATAATTATTTACCCAATTTACTATAATTAATGAAGTTTATTCCCCACTTTGAATGTCTTCCCTTTCCCTCTTCCCAATTTTACTGTTTGCCAGACTTCTGATCTTAATAGTATTTTACTAGCCCAACATACATCTCCCGTATTGACTAGTAGGGCTTTGATTTTCCTAAGATTTTATTTATTAGTTTCTATTACCATTACCAAGAGGGTTTTTAAAATAGTATCTCCAAAACTGCCACAACAGAAAATTAAATTTGACAGAACGAAGATAGGAAAGTCCTTTATTGAAACATGTACATGATTTCTACATCTCCCCTATTCTTGTGGATATGATTGAAAGATTTCATGGAAGAGATGACTTTTCCAAATAAATTTGGGACTGAGACTTGATAGGATGAGAAGAAGAAAAGCAATGTTGATCAGAAGGTCATTTCAGGGAGTCCTGACAATAGAAAGAACATATCTGGGATGTAGTTGCAGGAAACATTAGAGACATGGATAGTAGGATAACTTGGAAAGCCAAAGCATGAAACCATGACTGTTTGGCTGTTTTATATTATTTTCATATTTTATATTATTATTTAGACACATTTTTACCTGTTTTCTTTGTGATCATTTCTCTCTTTCCCTCCTTCTCTCCCTCCCTTCCTCCTTTCCAAATTCCTTCCTTTCTTAGCATCAGTATAAGCAGGAATAATTATCCTATATTTTTTGTTTTGCTATCAGTAATCTTAATTCCAGCTCTAGAGATTTAGACAGAAAGAACCCTGACAGAAAGAACCCTGTACCTATTGTTACCCTGCATGGTTCAAATTCTATTCATGCTGCTGCTTGATTCTGTAAGGAATTCACTTCTCAGAGCTTTAAGCTAATAGTCATGGACACACTATTGATTATTAATCATTTTTATGCCAGTCCTGGGGCATGAACTTGGGGCCTGGGCACTGTCTCGAGCTTCTTTTGTTCAAGGCTAGCACTCTACCACTTGAGCCACAGTGCCACTTCAGGCTTTTTCTGTTTACGTGGTACTGAGGAAACAAAACCACAGCTTCATGCATGTAGGCAAGTACTCTACCACTAAGCCACATTCCCAGCCACTAATCATTAATTCATAATTTGGTAGAATGAAATAAACCTATATTTTCCATTTTGGCAATTATTCTGTGATTTCTAAATTTCATCATCTGTGGCCACTAAAGCTGGTAATGTTATATCTTTAAGGAGAGACAGATTTCCTAACATGGCAATTTGTTTGCCGTGTTTTACTATTGTTATGCTTTTTTATAATTGAGAGAAACTCCATTGTGTATTGTAATGGATGGTTGTAAGCTAGAGATAAGATTATGTGTCTGGTGGTACTATTACTATCACTGAAAATCAGATACACTGATAATGACAGAGGTAGTACACAATGTATCTTTATTTTGTTTTTGTTTTCTGTTTTGCAGATTGCACTCCATCACATTGCCACTGTGGAGAAGTTACCCAGTACTAGCATGGGCTGTCCTCTGGTACTTCACTGTAAGAACTTCCGAGTAGCACACTTTGTTTTAGATTCTGACCCTGTGTGCCAGGAGGTTTATATTTCGCTACTCAAGCTTTCTCAACCAGGTAGTTATGACAGCATTTTAAAAGAATTTTTGTTGTTATTATAAAGGTAATACACAGAGGAGTTACAGTTACATAAATCAGATGACTACATTTCTTTTTGGACAATGTCAGCCCTTCCCTTGCTCTCTCCCAGTTTTCCCTCCCATCCCCACCCACAAGACATCATTTTTATCTAAAACCATTTTATTCCTTTTTCCCCCCAAAAGTTGTAATTGAAAGATTAGATTATAGGCTATAGAGTTAGAGTTTAAATCCAGGCTTTGCCACTTACCAGCTCCATGGGTTTGGGGCAAGTTACATAGCTTTTGAATTCAGCTTACTTGCTTGAAACAGTAGAGTAAGTAAGAGTTGTTTTTTGTTTTTGTTTTGTTTTGTTTTTGTTTGTTTTTTTGTCATGAGCCTTGAACTCTGGGCCTGGGCACTGTCCCTGAGCTCTTCAGTTCAAGGTGAGTGCTCTACCACTTGAGCCACCGCACCACTTCTGGTGGCTCATTGGAGATCAGAGTCTGATGGACTTTCCTATCCACGCTGACTTTGAACCACAAGATCTCAGCCTCCTGAGTAGCTAGGATTACAGGCGTGAGCCACTGGCGCCTGGCTAAGAGTTTTTGAGACTTACACATTCATGCAATTTACTATGTACTTAGTACATAGTAGATGTTTGAGATAACTTCCTTTTCGTGTTTCCCATGATCTGTAGGCTTTATATTTAGTCCACTGTTCCTATCCTTGCCTTCAGTTTCAGCTAGAACTTTATCAGAGTTTATCAGTTTATGAGTCATTAATGATATATTTATTCCTATTTCTTCTAGCCTCACTGTCTCATTCTAGCCTTTAATCCTAGACAATTGACTACCTCTTGCTTTTAGTCTTTGGGATTTCCATGTTCTTAAGTTTTCCCTCTTATTTTCTCCTCCTCTTTCCTCAGAATACTTCCTCAGTATTTGCTGATATTTTATTTTTATTTATTTATTTATTGTCAGTTGTGGGGCCTGAACTCTGGGCCTGGGTGCTGTCCCTCAGCTCATCAGCTCAAGGCGAGCACTCTACCATTTGAGCCACAGCACCACTTCTGGCTTTTTCTGTTTATGTGGTGCTGAGGAATTGAACCCAGGGCCTCATGCATGCAAGGCAAGCGCTCTACCACTGATCCACCTTCCCAGCCCCTTGCTGATATTTTATTGACAGAGTTACCTGACTCTGCACTTTATAAGGCTCTGATCAACTTCTGTTCATTTTGGGAGAAGTCATTGCCACATAAATTAGTCAAATAAGCATCAAATTAATGTTGCATCTTCTGAAGGGAGGAAGAAAGTCTTACAGGGAGAAGACAAATGGTTATCAGCCAGAAGCTAGTGTTGGCCTGACAAATAGAATGCAGTTGTTAATGTTGTGCAATATGTCACAATAACCAGAGCAATTGGGACATAAAGGCCAAGTTTAAAATTTTTGGTAAGGTCTATTTTCCTAACATGAAAGCTTCAGATCAAGTCAATTATTCGTCATTATTCTAAAAGAGAGCTTGGGAAAGTTTTTTAGTTGGTATAATATAAAAAATTAAAATATTTTAAAAGAAGAACCCCAAGCATTATTCCAGTTCTTATTCTTTATGTAAAAGCAGGCATGTACACAAAGCACTAACCTGTGGTGGGACTGTTTAACAAGCATTCCTTTTGGGATAAGGAAACCTTTGTTTGCTTTGTTTGGTAGTCTTTAAGTTCTACTTATCATTACTTTGTTTCTATGTATGTTCTCCAGTGTCACCTGAAGATCTTTATGCTTTTTCTTATAATCCCAAAACCTCAAAAGGGGCAAGGGAAAATGGATGGAAACTGATTGACCCAGTATCAGACTTTAAGCGAATGGGAATACCCAATAGGTACTGGACCATAACAGATGCCAACAAAAACTATGAGGTAATTTTCGGATGGCTTTTATTCTTTAGATACATTTAATTAAAATGACAGCATATCAGCAAATATGATCTGGGAAAAAGAAAAATCCCTCATAATTGTTGTTTTTCATTGGACATTCAGCCATTCAGCCATTCAGCAAGCATTTCTTTGGGTTCCTAATGTGCTCTCATGGTTTGAAGCATAGAATGCTGTGGGAGCCTAGATGGCAGCTGTGAAAATAAGCCTGGTAAGCTAGAGACAGTCTGATATTTTGAGGTGTTGCCTTGTGAAGACATATAGATATATATTTGTCAGACCTGGGGCTTAAAATCAGGGCCTAGGCACTGTCCCTGAGCTTCTTTAACTCAAGACTACCACTCTACCACTTGAGCCACACCTCTACTTCTGGCCTTTTCTGTTTATGTGGTACTGAGGAATCAAACCCAGGGCTTCATACATGCTAGGCAAGCACTCTACTACTAAGCCACATTCCCAGCCATGAAGATATTTTTAACATCCTAGTGCAACATAAAACTTCTTTTGTTGTTGTTGTTATTATTATTATTATACAATTTTACATTCCATAAGTCAGGTTTTGAGTATAATGCTTTTTAGTCAGTGTCACCATTTCCTTCATTCTCCATTTTCCTCCTCCTTTCAGTACCCTCAAGTTATGTGGTTCAATTTTTACATAATATACATTGGCTCTTGTGACTATATTTGCTCACCTTCCTCACTCCATTCCTTCTCCCCACCCCAAATATTTCCACTTCCTGATTCATTTTGAAAAACACTTGTGTTTCTCCCCTAAGGATACCATCCTTTAGTCAGTTTGTGTGTCAGTGCATTGAGCCTTGTATATGTTATCATGCATGTTTGAATTTTAGATCTAGCTGTTTGTCTGTTTTTGCTGTTTGTCTCTCTAAGCCTGGCTTGTTTCTCTTGGGAAGGAATTTTATCCTCATTTATGCAGAGGGAGATAGGAGTTAAGAAAATGAAGCCAAATCATGAAGGGTTTTATGGCCAAAATAAGAAATGGGAATCTGATCCTGAATTCAAAAGAGCGTTTGGGTCTAGATCTGAAGCAAGAACCATGGGCTGAATATGGAAATGCAGGATTATGATTAGGGTTTCCAAGATCATCTCTTAGGACCTGTGATTCATTAAGCATTCTCATAGGATTCTACATATAGTCAGACCAGTGACTATGATTTATTGCAGTGAAAGGATACAAAGAAAAAAAACAATTGTTCCGAGTATCAAATTAGGTCAACATATGTGAACTGTCTGCCAGGGAAGCTCATAGAGACTCAGTACCTAGGGTTTTTGTTTACTGCTGTTCATGTGGGCACTCTACCTTATATAATAGCAGAATTCCACATGCCCAGAGGGAAAACAAATGTCCAACATAAACCACATTCTTTGATCAAACAGTTATGGTGCAGTGGGGTCTACCTCCTGAAATCTGTGTTCCCAGGCATCTACCAAAGAAAGACCAGCTTTAAAAGTAGGCTTTTCTGCCGGGCGCCGGTGGCTCACGCCTGTAATCCTAGTTACTCAGGAGGCTGAGATCTGAGAATCACAGTTCAAAGCCAGCCCGGGCAGGAAAGACCATGAGACTCCTATCTCCAATAAACCACTAGAAAACTGGAAGTGGCACTGTAGCTCAAGTGGTAGAGCGCTCGCCTTGAGCTGAAGAGCTGAGGGACAGCGCCCAGGCCCAGAGTTCAAGCCCCATGACTGACAAAAAGTAGGCTTTTCATTGGGTGCTGGTGTCCCATGCCTAAAATCCTAACAGCTTAGGAGGCTGAGGTCTGAGGATTGAGATTAGAAGAGAGCGTAGGCAGAAAAGTCAGTGTGACTTATCTCCAGTTAACCATCAAAAAGCCAGAATTAGAGCTGTGGCTCAAGTGATATAGTACTACCTTGAGCACAGTACAGACCCTGAGTTCAAGTCCCAGTACCAGCACAAAAAAAAGAAGTAGGCTTTTCTAAAGATAGCAGTCAGGCCTATCTTGATAACTTTCTAGTTACTGTTATTTAAATTATATCCCTGAATTGTTAGATTAAAAAATTATTTGCAACTTATCATACATAGTAAGTCATTAATTGCAGTGCCTTTCTGGCAACACAGGTTTTGAATGGTCACTATGTATGAGGATTGATGAGCTGCCATTTAGAAAGACCATTTATGAGAGGGCTTGTTATGGTTATACTTGACAGTAATGTATAGAGATGGAGTGAGTTCTGTGCTCAGATATGTGTCTAAGTCTTCTTGAATGAGGTCTGAATTATCTGTGTTAACCCTTTGGATATGTATGCATTTCTGAGCACAAAGGGCAGCTGCATCTCTGTGTTATTTGTTTCTCCAGCGTCTAAAGTTCAGGTAAAAAGATTGTTGATGATTGTAGAACTTCTTTTTCAAATGATTTTTTCATTCTGGTGTCCTTGACTTTCATAATGAATTATATAGAATATTCTTCATCTGAAGTATCTTGAAATACTTTTTGGTGGTGCCACGGTTTGAACTTAGGGCCTTGTGTGTTTGCTGGTCTGGTGTTCTATCACTTGAACCATGCCTTCAGGCCTGATTTTTGTTTGTTATTTTGAAGATAGAGTCTAGAGAATTTTCCTGCTTAGCCTGGCCTCTGAGTAGCTAGGGTTACAGATGTGAGCCCCCAACACCTGGCTGAAATTCTTTCTGATATGTTGTCAAATGTTTGGGGTTATTCTTACGGGAATGATTACAGTTAACTTATGTCAAGTCTGTGATAAATTTGAGAAAATGTATCAGTCTTTTTTATAGACTATCACACCTAAAATGTCAACAATTTCACCTTCACGCTCAAGGCCTCTCAGGTATGTGTACTAGGAAACCATTGTGTAATTCATGAAAGAGTAAACCATATTTCCTTTTCCTTTTCCACCTTTATGCTTTACATTTTAGCCTATTCATTTAACTTATTCGTTTACTTTACCTGCTATTTGTTCTAGTAGGCAAATGCAAACATTTCAGCATTGGCTTGTATGTCTTTCTGCATATATACATGTATATGTTATTCTAAAGGTACAGTTTTTCTTGTATGTATCAATGCCTTCCTTTTGGGGAAATAATATACTTTGAAATGATTTTGTTTTATTTTATTCTACTATTTCATTATTATTTCATTTCCTTATTTTTTTATTTTGGGGAACCTTTGTACTAATGATATTTTCTTTTTGCACTGGTTCTGGGCTTGAACTTAGGGCCTGGGCAACTGTCCCTGAACTTTTTTTTGGGGGGGGGTCCGGTAGTGGGGCTTGAACTCTGGGCCTGGGTGCTGTCCCTCAGCTCTTCAGCTCAAGGCTAGCACTCTACCACTTGAGCCACAGCGCCACTTCCGGCTTTTTTCTTTTTGCTTATGTGGTGCTGAGGAATCAAGGCCAGGGCCTCGAGCATGCAAGGCAAGCACTCTACCACTGAGCCACCTTCCCAGCCCCTGAACTTTTTTTTTTTAGGCTCATGCTCTACTATTGAGCCATAGCTCCATTTCTGGCTTTTTACTGGTTAATTTGAGATAAGAGTCTCATGGACTTTCCTGCCCAGGCTAGTTTTGAACCATGATCCTCAGATCTCAGCCTCATGAGTACCGGGATTACAGGCATGAGCCACCAGTGCCCAATACCAACAATATTTTTGTTCCTATTTCTGAGGAATGGATGATACTGGATGATAAATACCAGCCAACTAGTTGATGTTTCAGCAATTACTAATCCTAGTCTGTTGGTAGCAAGTAATAAACTGTAAAATAAGTTTTTCTTTTCTTTTAGATATGTAGTACCTACCCTCCTGATTTAGTGATTCCTACATCTATTTCTGTGGACACAGTGATTGCAAGTTCAAGGTTTCGAAGCAGAGAACGTGTTCCTGTGCTCTCCTACTTCTGCAAAGAAAACAATGTGAGTTAAGTAGACTTCTCTAATAATTCACCTTGACTTTAGAAGACCTGGTCTTAAGTCTTACCCTGACAACATAGCTGTGTGACCTAATCAAATCATGTAACTTCCCTGGGCTTAAGTACCTCAAAAAGAGCTTTTGAGGGGTTTACATGAGAGGGAAATATATGCGTACTTTTATAAACTGTAAAATATTATACATGTTAGGTAATATGTTAGTTTGTTCTTTTTTATCTAAGTTCCAATATGGTGGGAAGTTGCAGAATGAAAAGGAGTTGCATGAGAGTATACTTGGGGACTCTGACCTCACACTAGAATACAGATATCCCTGGTTCTTTCTTATTGATTGTGTGTGTGCATGTACGCGTGTGCACACATGCACACACCCACATGCATATACATATAATAAGGTAATAAGAAGGAAAGACCTATTTGGCTTCCTTTAACTAAGAAGTGGTAATAATTTTCACTTCTTATGATCATACTGAGCTTTGTGGCTAGATAGTTTTCAAGTCCTCAAATTAAATATTCCAATGCTAAAGAATATATAATGCAGCCGGGTGCTGGTGGCTTATAACCTGTAATCCTAGCTACTCAGGAGGCTGAGATCTAAGGATCGAGGTTCAAAGCCAGCCCAGGCAGGAAAGTCCGTGAGACTCTTTATCTCCAATAAAACCACCAGAAAACCCAAAGTGGAGCTGTGGCTCAAAGTGGTAGAGTGCTAGCCTTGAGCAGAAAAGCTCAGGAACAGTGCTCAGACCCTGAGTTCAAACCCCACTACCAACTAGAAAAGAGAATATATAACGTAAGTTGGTGTCTGTATCAAACTAAGTGCACAAACTCCTTTAAAATACATCAAAGTATAATGAAGCTCATTAACTATGCAGTCTTCATGTTGAAATGGCCTGAAACATACCAGCTCTCTGAGTTGGCAGTGACTCCTGAAAGTAGTAAACACTGTACTCGAAATCTCTAGATCATTACTGTGTCTTGAATTCTGCCACTGAAAGACTGTTTTATATGAATCTATTATGGAGACTGTAAAAAATGGGATAGTTTCGGAAAAACAATGAGACCATTATGTATCAAGAATAGATTATTAAACACGCAAGAAGGGGAAACAAAGGAGGAGGCTACAATGCTTTATAAGAAATGTACTCATTATCTTGTCCATGTAATTGTAACCCCTCTGTACAGTATTTTCACAATAAAAAAAATTCTGATAAAAGATGTGATTTCTTTGTGGTCTGCCTTGCCAGGGCTGGTTTAAGAACTGGCCCTATATCCAAGGGGAGCAAGAGACAAGAGGCTGATCCCAATGTCAGTGGAATGGCCTGCTTTAGAGCCACATCTCTCTGCTTTGCAAACTGTTGTGAATTGGCACATCCTTTTCCCTCTGCTCACCAAGGAAGATTTTGACCACCTGTGGACTTTATGGATCAATTGACACATTTTTTTTTCCTTGTAGGCTACCATTTGCCGCTGTAGCCAACCTCTCTGTGGATTTTATGCTCGCTGCATTGATGATGAACTCATGCTAGATGCCATTAGCCGAGCAAATCCTGGAAGCCAGTTTATGTATGTTGTAGACACTAGACCAAAGGTAGCTATCAGTAACTTCTTTAATATCACTACCTCTTGCATTCCTCCTCTGTGCTTGCTGAGACTTGTAGTGTTATTGGGAAAGTTAAGTTTGAGTATGTGGGTTCATTATCTCAGACATGTGAAATCACTTGAGCAAGCCACTTGGTATACCTTTTTAAATTTTGTATTTGTGTTTTTAAATATAATTTTATTGTGATTAAGGTATTGTACAGAGGAGTTACCCTCTCTCTTTATGGAGGGGTTACTAAGTCAGCTAATAAATAACATTTCTTTTTTAGAGAATGTCACCCCTTTCGTTTCTTTCCTCTAGCTTTCCCCTTCCATTCCTACCCACATGTTACATAGTTTATTTTTCACATAATGTATTGAATTGTATGATTGCTTTTGTTCACCCTTCCTCCCTGTGCTCCCCCATTACCCTCCTATAAGAGGGGAAAAAAGCAAAAACAAGCACCGCCAATAACAATAATAACAAAAAAACTTCATGTTTCCATTTCTTGGAATTCATTTTGATAAATAATATTTTAAATGTTCATAGGAGAGCCAGGCATCAGTGGCTCATGCTATATAATCCTAGCTACTTAGGAGGCTGAGATGTGAGGATCACATTTCAAAGCCAGCCCAGGTAGAAAAGTCCCCATGAGATTCTTATCTCCAGTTAACCACTCAAAAAAACCAGAAGTGGAGCTATGGCTCAAAGTGGTAGGGTGCTAGTGTTGAGCCAAAGAGCTTAGGCACAGTGCTTAGGCACTGAGTTCAAGTCCCACAACCAACCAAAAAAAATGTTCAGAGGAGTTACACCTTTGTGTTCCTCCAGTAAGGATATTCTTTAGTCTGTTTGTGTGTGAATGCCTACAAGTCAGCATATGGTAAAGATACTTGTACAGGTAATCATGTCCAGTTATATTTTAGAGCTAGCTTCCACATATGAGAGGAAACATACACCATTTGTCTCTGAACTTAGCTTACCTCACTTAAAATGATTTGTTTAGGACCATCCATTTCCCTCAAATGGCATAGCCTTATTATTTCTAATGGATGAGTAATATTCCATTGTATATAAGTACCACATTTTATTGATTCTCATCTATTGTAAGGCATCTGGGATGTTTCTATAACTTGGCTATAGTGAATAGTGCAGCAATGGACATGGATGTACAAGTATCTTTACCATATGCTGACTTGTAGTATTCTGGGTAGATTTGGTACACCTTTTTTTTTTGGTTGTGGAGCCTGAACTCTGGGCCTGGGCACTGTCCCTCAGCTCTTCAGCTCAAGGCTAGCACTCTACTGCTTGAGCCTCAGCCCCACTTCTGGCTTTTTCTGCTTATATGGTGCTAAGGAATTGAACCCAGGGCCTCATGCATGCAAGTCAAGCACTCTCCACTGAGCCACCTTCCTAGCCCCTTGGTACACCTTTTGTAAGTCCCTTGCTGTCAAATTAGGCTGGGAGATGGTATATTGAGCAGCCTGTCTTTGCCACATGAATGTGTGCCGCGGACCGGCTCTGTCAGGACGAAGGAGGATAACTAGTGGAGGAACTGGAATAGGTGGGGAGATGGCAAACAGACAACTCACACACAAGAGGAGTGGATGCTGAGTGCGATTTAATGCAGAGGATAACAAACTTTTATAGCAAAAAGTCTCCATAAGAAAGGGCAAAAGGTTACACAATCTTGCTGCAGGCTTCATTCTTGGGTGGTCACCAGCTGGTCGCCTGATAGGCACTTGTTTCCGGCTTATCTCTAAGAAATACAATGGGTTTCGATGTTTGTCACCAATTAACCATTACCTTTTTTTATAGAGGCCTTAACTGTCCCATAAGATCTTTCCTGTTCCTTTTTTAATAGTAAACACCAAGGAGACCTAGATCTAGCAAGTCTCTTAGTAAATGAAAGAGAGTAGCAGGAAGTTCTTTCTCCTAAATAGTTATCTCAGCAATTGCCATACATTCTTTCTGTTCTAGCCGCGCCTACAGCTTCTTGCACCTCTCTTACAAACAATTCCTTCTGCTGAAGTGACTTCGTGAAACCCCCAATACTTTTATATTTACTTATGACTTGTCTACTAGCCTCCATAAGAGGGGTTTCAGGGTAGCACTTAACTCTGGTGAGTTAGTCATATTTTTAAGACACTCATCAGATATTGGAGTCGTCAACACTCTTAAGAAAGATCTTTGAATAAGGGAACGTTGACAATGAGTAAGTACAATGAACAGCAGAAACAGTAAAAGATTAATAGGCACTCTTATACAGTGAGGAAAAGAAAAGCAAGAACAGAAACACATCTTTCCCAGGGGCATGCCAGCCTTTCCAGGAGTAGGCCTCTTAGAAGCCCTATTCTCCGAGGTAGACTTCGGTGAAGTCCCAATACTCAGAGATAGGTCTCTGAAGCCCCATTCTCAGGTCTGAAAGCTGGTTTCCCATGCTAAGCAGACTCCACTAGAGTAGGCGTGGCAAATGTGATCCCAAGTTATAGGCTCATTGATATATTTTTCACTAAATCTATTTCTTAAGCAAGATTTTCAGTAGTTCCCTGTTGTAGTCTCTAAATTTACTATAAAACAAGAACCTCAATTTAGACCCTGGAAATTTAACACCACTATGTAACCTTCTATGAATAATACTGTGTGTGTGTGTGTGTGTGTGTGTGTGTGTGTGTCCTACCTTCTATGAATAATACTGTGTGTGTGTGTGTGTGTGTGTATGTGTGTGTGTGTGTGTCCTGAGGCTTCAACTTAGAACCTGGACACTATTGGTGAGCTTTTATGCTCATGGCTATACTCTACCACTTGAGCCACAGCTCCATTTTTGGCTTTTTGGTGTTTAATTGGAGATAAGGGTCTTACAGACTTCCCTGCCTGGACTGGCTTTGAACCATGATCTCAGATCTCAGCCTCCTAAACAGCTAGGAATATAGGTATGAGATACTGGCTGTATATAAGGTTTTAAACCATAGTTGGTTAACTCTTGTCTTGAGAAACAAAATTCAATAATCTGACTGCTACATGATTAACCAAAAAAAAAAAGCCCCAAAACAAAACTGGTAATAGTAATGCGTTAATAGCCAGCACTATTAGCTGTGAAAATTTTTCCTAATTCAGGGAAATACAACTTGTATCTTGATCCCAGAGAATAAGAAAAGACCAGGGACATAAATTTTCCCTGGAATTCAGCAGTGGACAAGTGGACATGAACTTAAATCCTTTGACATTCCTAAGAACCTGATGCTATTTGGAATTGGTTTATCTGTGATTTTTACAATGTGTGTTCTCAGACTTTGTCCCTTTCAAATCCTAATGTCATTGAAGATGAAGCCCTTAGATCAATCTACATATGAGCTTAAACTTTGCATTAATGGCTTGACCTTTACTTTTTTTGGTTTGTTTGCTTTTGTTTTGTCTGTCATGGGTCTTGAACTCTAGGCCTGGGCACTGTCCCTCAGCTCTTCAGCTTAAGACAAGCGTTTTACCACTTGAACCACAGTGCCACTTTCAGTTTTCTGGTCGTTTATTGGAGATAAGAGTCTCACAGACTTTCCTGCCCAGGCTGGCTTTGAACTGTGATCCTCAGATCTCAGCCTCCTGAATAGCTAGTTTTACAGGTGTGAGCCACTGGCACCCAGTGACCTTTAATACTTTGTCTAGTGCTATAAAAGATATAGAAGAATTCACTGTGACTTGTAAAGTTAGAAAGGACAGATTTTTTTTATTAAATGTCATTTTTATAAAACCAAAGAAAAAAAATATCATTTTTACAAAAGGCATCAGAAATAACTTGATGTGTTAACTGTGATTGCTCAATCATTGATATATAACTAAGCCTATGCCTGTGGTTGTGCTTCAGAATTGAGCAATTAGGTATGTGTGAAACTGGCTTGTAGCCTTAGATAGCTGTCTTGCTCCTTTTTTTTCTTTTTCTTATCCGTCATGGGGCTTGAACTCGGCCTGGGCACTGTCCCTCAGCTCTTCAGTTCAAGACTAGTGCTCTACCACGTGAGCCACAGGGCCACTTCTGCTTTTCTGAGTGGTTTATTCGAGATAAGAGTCTCACAGCCTTTCTGCCTGGGCTGGCTTTGAACCAGGATCCTCAGATCTTAGCCTTCTGAATAGCTAGGATTACAGGCGTGAGCCACCAGCACCCTGCTCCTTTTTTTTTTTTGGTTATTCATAGGGCTTGAACACAGGTTTGAGCACTGTCCCTGAGTTCTTTTACTCAAGGCTAGTGCTCTATCACTTCAAGCCACAGTCCCACTTCTGGTTTTTGAGTTGTTAATTAGAGATAAGTCTCTTGGGGACTTTTCTTCCCCAGCCAGCTCTGAATCATGATCTTCAGATCTCAGCCTCCTGAGTAGCTAGGATTACAGGATTGAGCCACTAGTGCCCAGCCTCTGCTCCTTTTTGTGGTCTCTCACCAAAACTGCCCAGGACTTAGTGGGCCCAACAAAGAAAATTATTTCCATTTTTGCTCAGGCACTATTCTTCTGTTTCTCCGAAGTTTGCTAACTTGCTTCAGCCATAACTATGTCTGACATTCTGAGTTTGGATAGAGTTTAATTAAGATTGTATTTTCTTTTTTCAATAATTGGGATTGAATTCAAAACACTCGACCACTTGACTCATGCCTTCAGCCCTTTTTACTTTATTTTTCAGATAAGGTGGTCTTATGAATTTTTGCCCAGACCAGACTGTGATTCTTCATTCTCTGTCTCTCAACTGAGATTATAGGCATAAGTCATCATACCTAACAAGTCTGTATTATTAAGATTAAATTACCTTAAAATATCAAGAGAAACCTTCCTACACTTATGAAAAACTAAAGATGTACTCCCTTTTGAAAAACTAGAGTGGGTTTGTTCATATCCAATGCTAGGAACACACTTTTAACAGATCCCGTATTCCCCTCCCAGTTTCAACAAATAAAGATAATGAAGTTATATGCACATACAAATATAGTCTGTGTGTGAAATATGTATGTGTGGTGATACTGGGGATCACATACATATGTGTATGTATTATGATACTTGGAATATAACCAAGGGTTTTGACATACTAGGCAAGCTCTCTACCATTTGGCTACATCCCCAGTAAATTATGACAGAATTAAAAATGAACAAGAACCTCATTCTTCTGGATAGCTAGATCTATACTGTTAGTATAAACTATATTGTATTGACAGAATTTGTCCTTATGAATCAGACAAACCTAAGGTCAAACTGTCCCTTAAGCCATTATCCTTATTTTTTTTTTGATTGTGGGGCTTGAACTCTGGGCCTAGGTGCTGTCCCTGAGCTCTTCAGCTCAAGGCAAGCACTCTACCACTTGAGCCACAGTGCCACTTCAGGTTTTTTGGTGGCTAATTGGAGACAAGAGTTTCATAGGGACTTTCCTGCCCAGGCTGGCTTTGATACACAATTCTCAGATCTCAGCTTCCTGAGTAGCTAGGATTACAGGCATGAGCCACCAGCACCCTGCTGCGATTATCCTTATCTTAGTGACTTTATTTACTTGTCTGAACTTCTTTTTTTGGGGGGGGGTCCGGTCGTGGGGCCTGAACTCTGGGCCTGGGCGCTGTCCCTCAGCTCTTCAGCTCAAGGCTAGCACTCTACCACTTGAGCCACAGTGCCACTTCCGGCTTTTTTCTTTTTGCTTATGTGGTGCTGAGGAATCGAACCCAGGGCCTCAGGCATACAAGGCAAGCATTCTACCACTGAGCCATCTTCCCAGCCCCTGAACTTATTTTCTTATGAGGATAATATTAATACCTACTGTGAGGGGTCTAGAGTGAAAATTAAATGAGATAATTTATATAAACAATCTAGCCCAGTGTCTAGAACATTTCAGGAGCTCAGTAAATATGGCATCTCTTCACCTAAATTTTAACGTACAGCTGTGCTCCAAATCTGCAAGACAAAATTTCAGAGTATGTACTGGCACAGTGTTGTTCTCTCTCTCTCTACATTAGCCTAACCCATACCTGGATAGAGACTGATGTAACTACTGTTTTTGTTTGGTGAAGCAACACTCTTAGCAAACTTCCTTATTACTATCTTGCTGTTGTTTATGATTTTACATGGGTTCCTTTGACATTGATTATTAATTAAAGGTCAATGTCATTGTCAGTGTGATAAAAGATCAATATTGCTGTCACATTTCTTTCTTTACTGTTTTGGCATTTTTCTCTTTATATGTGTAATTTGATAACATGTACCTTGGTGTTTTTATGTTTCTTTCCAATAACATGAAAGCTATACCCTGTTCACATACATCTTCTTTCTGCCTTCTGAAATGTATAATACTCAGGGATGAGGAAACTTGCCCAGACAAAATAAAATCACTCAGTAATAGGATCATCATCATAGAAGGTTATCTTTTCCATGATTTTATTAATGTTTCCTTTCTGGAAATCATATTTATTCCTACCCTGCCCAGTATTCTTTATATGACATAGAGATTTGGTGGCCACCACAAACAGAACATAGTGTTAAAACAGCTTTTGGAGCCAGGCATTGGTTGCTAACACCTATAATCCTAGCTACTCAGGAGGATAAGGTGTAAGAATCAAGATTCAAAGCCAGTCCAGGAAGCAAAGTCCCTGAGACTCTTTATCTCCAATTATCTTCAATTTGGTAGAGCAATCAGTCTTGAGCAAAAAACTAAAGGACAGTGCCCAGGCCCTGTATTCGTTATTGGCCCCCAAACAAACAAACAAAAAACTTATGATGTCTCTATTTTATTTTTATTAGCAAGAAAAGGTTATTTATATATAGAAGTCATTTTAGATATTTTAATTTTTAGACATCTGTGTAGAGTTCCCAGTTGTGAAACTTTATAACTTTTGCATGTTTCTTAGTATCCTTGTTCACTGAAACCAGGCACTGGTAGCTCACACATCTAATCCTAGCTACTCTGGAGGCTGAGATTGAAGATAACAATTTGAAGACAGCCCAGACAGAAAAGACTGCAAAACTCTTGTCTTCCATTAACCAGTACAAAATCTGGATTGGAGGTTGTATCTCAAGCAATAGCATGCAAATCAGGAGCCAAAAAAGCTGAGCAAGAGGGCTGGGAATGTGGCTTAGTGGTAGAGTGCTTGCCTAGCATGCTTGAAGCTCTGGGTTTGATTCCTCAGCACCATATAAACAGAAAAGGCCAAAATTAGTGCTGTGGCTCAAGTGGTAGAGCCACTTGAGCACAGAGAGGCTCAGGGATAGAGCCCAGACCCTGAGTTCAAGCCCCACGACTGCCCCTCCCCCCCAAAAGCTGAGCAAGAGGATGAGGCTGAGTTCAAGCCCCAGTATCAACCTCAGAAAAAAAGTTGCTCCACTGAGAAAACACTTGTGATAGGCAGCTTAAATTATTATTCCACTTGAGATTAGATGTCTTCATAACTGCCATATACTTCATCTCTGAAGCTGGATATTAGTAATAAAAATATCAGTCTCCTTTTTCCTTTTATCAGTCTTTTTACTTGAGGTACCTAATGTAATAACCAATGAAATCCTTTCATTCAAGAATGAACCCTGTATGCTTCAACTTCTTTTTAAATGAATAGAATTTTTAACTGTTTAGAATGAAGCCCTGAGGTTGATTGACCCTGTTCTTTCATCATCTGGCCTATTTGCCCTGATTATGATCTCCACTATTACAGCTCAATGCCATGGCCAACCGAGCAGCTGGGAAGGGATATGAAAATGAACTTAACTATATCAACATTCGCTTCAGGTTCTTGGGCATTGAGAACATCCATGTGATGCGGACCAGCCTACAGAAACTCTTGGAAGGTACAGGGGTTTCATCTTGGCTAAGTCAGAGACCATAATATTGCATTAAGCAGAAATCATGCCTGATTTGGGGTGGAACAAAAAAGCCAGCAGATGAGCAGATTCAATCAATAATCAGGTGTTTAACTGTAGTATGAACCTAGCTTACATACTACAGAATTATAGCAGTGTTGGTCTGGCAGAGGGACCAAGACATTTTATTTCCATAACTTGGTAAAGTACATATGAGTCTAATTCTTGGGGAAACAATTTCTCTTTATAGAATTATAGTCAAATATTCAGAGTGGGTAGACCAGTATAAGTGTTAATGAATTGGGGATTGAATTCATCATCCTTAAGGTAAGAAATCACCTTGTATAATCAGCTATAAGAAGTCAGTCTAATGTCACTGTGCTGGGGTCAGAATGGGAACAAGATGTATGGAACCTATAGGACTCTTGGATTTAGAACATTATTCTCAAACCACTTCCCAAGATTCTTTGATGTAGTATGCCAACTCAGGAAAAGATAGTGAAAACTTACCTTATTTATTAGTAAGCTCTTTCTGTCTTTTCTTCATTTTTATACAGGCATAATCTACAAGGTACTCTCCCCTAGATAGCCCTTGTCAGATTTTGTCTCTTCAATCTGAATCCCTTTTTAGGATATTGAGTGTGCCTTTTCCTTGAGTCTCTCCTCACTTTCTTTTGGCCTTAAAATATTCTGTAAGAGGAGACTTTGTTTTACTAAATTTTTTGAGGCAAAATATTGCCCTCTGCTGGATGACTGAAAGAAAGTACATGAAAATTGACATTTCTTTTCAAACCTAACAGAGCCATAGGGCATAATAAGTAGAGCTATAGGAGTAGAGACAGATGTTAGGGGCCTGCAGAATTAGAATGTGTGGGTGGGATGAGTGTGGGATCAAATATGTTTTCTAATCTAGGAGTTATGAGCATTTTTCTGTAGGTGTTGACTTAGTTTTCAAAGCATAGGCCCACAATGCAAAGTGTGCCTTTGTCCTATGTTTGACCCATCGTATGGTTTCTACCTAATCATTTAATGTTTCTCTACCTCCACTTCCTCATTTACAAAGTGAGGATCATTTTCTTACCCTTCTTGATAAATGAACTGAGGTACTTGTCAATTTCAATCTCTGCTTCCTTTTCTGCTTTAGTTTGTGAATTGAAAAACCCAACAATGAGTGAATTTCTTGTTGGCCTGGACAGCTCAGGGTGGTTGAGACACATTAAAAGTATTATGGAAGCTGGAATTTTCATTACAAAGGTAATAATCAGGACTTTTAAGAATTTGCACTAACTTTAATTATGGGATCTCTTAGTAATAATGTATCACAGTGGAAAGAATATTAAAGAGAAACAGGTTTTTCCCCATTCACTTCTGCAACTAATTACTGTGTGCCCTTAGACAAGTCAGTTTTTCTGTCTGTAAAATAAAGTGGCTAGGCTAGAATCTACTATAACTTCTGAGGAACCCACAGAACTCTTTGTGAATATGATTATTCCTCTCCCCCTTGGAAAATGCATATGTGATTATAAAGAAAATGGACCTCAATTTCAGGGGCACCATAAACCCTGGACCTCAGTTTTAAAACCCTTAGGTGGTCTTTAATGGTTATTCTAGATCAATTACTCCGACTTTTTTGTGTTAATTCTAAGGTATCAAATGAAAGTAAAAGTGGATGTAAAATATATATCCTCTGTATCCTTTATTTGAATTGTTTTTGCCAATAGGACTTGAATTCAGAGTGTTGTCCTTTACTTTTTTGCTCAAAGCAAGTGATCTACCTCGAGCCACACCTTCACTTCCAGCATTTTGATGCTTAATTGGAGATGAGTCTTGCTGATTTTTCTTGTTGGGCTGGCTTTGAACCCTGATTCTCAAATCTCAGCTTTCTGATTAGTTAGGATTACGGGTACGAGCCACCAACAACCCAGCTTATTATGTGATTTTTTTTTTAAAAAGGAAAGTTAGAATATACATTTTCTCATTTTGAAGCTTTGTTTTTATGTATTCCTACATGAGAACTTTCACTCACCCTTATTATTTGACAGAAGTAAAGGAAAGAATGACTTTTTAGCCCCTATGCTATTTTCTTACTTAATAGCAATAACTTCTGGCTTAAAAGGTTTGAAAGGAGTATGTGTAATTTATTGTTTTAAATATTCAACTTTATTTCCTTATGCTTTATGCTTTTCCTAGTCCTGTTGCTTATACTTTTAATTGCAATGTGATATTGCTATGTGACTTTGTTGGTTGTTTTAGGCCTTTTTTCATAACTCTTGCATACTGTTCTTTTTATTATATTCTGTACCCATATATCGTACCTCCTCTCTGAAGCTAAATTTATTAGACCAAAGACAATGAGCATGGAGAAGAGGGCAGTTTCATAGTGCAAACTCATATGAGTGTACCAAAACTGAAACCCCATTCCATCACCACATATCTAGTATCCCAAGCTGAAATACCCTCAGTCAGCCTTAAAATTTCCCTCTTCTCCAACTGGCAATTTCCAAGCCCTATCAGTTCTCCTTCAAAAAATGTGCCTTAAATCTATCTTTTCTTCCTAGTTTCTGCTGCTCCTTACCTAAGGTCTAAGTACTCTAATAACCCCCTATCTTCTTGTGTCCCCAGGTGAATGCTCCTCAGTTAAGTGACTTGCTTGAAAAGTCATTTTTCTTTCTTTTTTTGCAAGAGGCAGAAGTACTGGGTTTAAATTCAGAGCCTCACACTTGCTAGGATGATGCTCTGCTACTTGAGTTATGCCTCCAGCCCTGCTTTTTGCTGGTTATTTTGGAGATGGAGTCTTGTGAAGTTTTCTGCCTGGGTTGCCTTTGAATGGTGATGGTTCTTCAGATCTTAGCCTATTGAGGAGCTAGGATTCCATCCATAAGCCACTAATACTTGGCTTCATTAATGTGTTGTGCCATTACTTTAAGCTAAACATCTTTCAGTGATTCCCTTTTTTCTTGCCCATAAAACTCTGCACCTTTGGATATTCATAGTCTAAACCTAATAGCTAGAGAGGACCTCTTGCTACTCTCTAACACAATGCTTCTTTTACTCTTTTTAAAAAATTTTATTTTTTCTCATTATAAAAGCAACACATGCATATTCTAAAAAACATTTCAGAAAAATAAAACATAAAATTTAAACAAAGCACACATTATGCTTCATCTTCATGCTTGATCAGAACTGTCCATGTTTGAACTTTCTGTGATGATACATATGTTCTGTATCTGTACTAATAGCTACTATCCATGTGTGACAGTTTTGGGCACCTGAAATGTGGCTAGTAAGACTGAAGTTTAAATAGCTATAGGTGGCTAATGACTTCATATTCGGTAGTACAGCTCTAGAGTTTTTCAACTCTTATACTTCATTGTACAAGTACTTTGTAAAAATTGTGTACTATGGAAACTCTTCTGCAACTGACTTATTTATACTATATGTATAATTAATAGTTTTCACATCACTTGAGTCAGTAGTACCTTATTTTTTTCAGTGTCTATATAATATTCCATTGTGTGAATTCACCATAGTCTCTGTTGGTAGAAAATTCAGTTTGTCCCAGTTTTTTTAAACTAATAAGAATTGCTCTGTGTGTGTGTGCATGTGTGTGCGTGCATGAGTGCATGTGTGTGTGTGTGTGTGTGTGTGTGTGTGTGTGTGTGTGTGTGTGTGCGCGCGCACGTGTACTGGTCAGACACTGGTGGCTGTAATCCTGGCTATAATCCTAGCTACTCAAGAGGCTGAGCTCTGAGGGTTGTGGTTTAAAGCCAGCTTGAGCAGACAAATCCAAGAGATTTGCTCCAGTTAAAAAGCAAAAAGCCAAATGAGAGCACTCAGACACCGAGTTCAAGCACAAGCAAAAAAAGTACATGTATATCTGTAGGTATTCCTAAAAATGGACTTTCCAAGTCAAAGAGTGCAGGTATTTCAAATTTTAATGATGATGCCAAATTGCCTTATAAACAGTAATAGTTTTGATGGCCCCCCTAACCATGCCTATTTTTCCACATTGCTGGCAATGGATATCATCAGTCTTTTAAATATTTGTCATTGTTATTAGTGATAATTTTATATACCTTGTTTTTAATTTATGCTTCTTTTTCATAATGAAAATGAGCATCTCTTTTTATTCACTTTTCACTTTCCATCCATTTGGATTTCTGAAAAGTACAGTTGCTGTCAGGCTATTGCTGAACTGAAGAATTCAAAATGTTGAAAACTCATTTCCTAGATTTCTTTAACTCCTTTCTTATCTGTAACCTAACTACCCTCTAGGATGACCATTTTTCTTTCTTTTTTTACTTTCCTGCCTAGGCTGTGTTTTTTGTATATTTTTTATTGTAAAAATACTTTACAGAGGGGTTACAGTTACATGAGTAAGATAATGAGTACATTTCCTATCGAGTGTTGTTACCTCCTCCTTTGTTTTTTCCCTACCATCCCTTCCCTCCCCACCTCCCCAACTTCTCCCTCCCCACCCTCAGAAGTTGTAAAGTTCATTTTTAACTTAGTGTTTTGTACATCTCATTGTTACAATGGGGGATGACCATTTTTCTTGCGTTGCTACTACTAAGAGCATCAGGACCTAGTGCAGGTTCAGTATTCTTGCTCTGGCCAAAACTTTTTCCTCTCTTCAGGTCTGTGCACCCTTCCTGGTTGCTCTCCCTCCTCCATTACTTTGAGGTTGGCTCTACCTCCTTCTTCTCCATGCTGATTCTTCCCTTTAGCCCACAAGCTTGGAAGGACCATGTCTAGCTTGTTGAGTGAGAAGTGCTTGAAGCTTGGAGGTTTTATATTCCAGCCCTTAGATCCTTACTCCAGAAAGCAGAGTTGTATAATCCCCAGGAAATCTCTACACTTTCAACTAATCTTGTAGTAACTTGTACCTTCCATCTTGAGCTTTACCCTTCCACTCTACCTACCCTGCTAAACAGAGTTATTTTCTTTTATGAAATTAATATACATTAGCCAGGTGTCTGTGGTAGCAACATTAACCAGGTATTGGTGGCTAATGATTATAATTCTAGCTATTCAAGAAGCTGAGATCTGAGTATCAAGGTTCAGACCAAGCTGGTATAGGAAAGTCCTTGAGAAGCTCTTATCTCCAATTAACTACAAAAAAAATGGTGCTGTGGCTCAAAGTGTTTGAACACTAGCCTTGAGCACAAAAGCTCAAGGACAGTGCCCAGACCCTGAGTTGAAACACACACACACATATACACACACACACACACACACACACACTAGCATACATCAGCCAGGTGATGTTGCTCACACTTGTGATCCTAGCTACTCAAGAGGTTGATTGATATTTGAGGATCAAGGTTCAAAGCCAGCCTAGACATAAAAGTCTATGAAACTCTTATGTCCATTTAACCATGAAAAAGCCTTAAGTGGCACTGTGGCTCAAGTAGTAAAGTGCTAGCTGTGCACAAAAGAACCAAGTGATAGAAACCAAGCCCTAAGTTCAAGTCCCAGTACTAGCAAACACACACACACACAAATTAGCATACATTAGTTGAGCAAGATGGTTTCATTGTGATGTTTTCATACACACCTACAATATAGTCTTATGAAATACCTCCTCTAATATTCTTCCTTACCCTGTTCCCTTCATTGTTCTGTTGTCATACATGCAAACCAAACTACCCACTCTCTTCATCCTCATTGACCCTTTTGCCTTCCCTCTTTCCTCTGATACTCATACCCCTATCCCAGAGCCATTTATTGCTCCTGTATCCTGATTAATGAGCATTTCTGTACAGAAATAAATCTACATTCACATTAATTGGTTCTGTAATAAGATTATGGTCTCCAATCATAGCTGAAGTCTTGGGACCACTTAGCAGTTATTTGGCATGCCCCTGGTTGGGTTTCAGTCGTGTGCCACCAAGTAGGTATTCCTAATCTGTACTGTGCTTTCAAGCTGGCTACCTACTGTTGGTTCGCCCTTCTGTGAGCATATATTCATACTTGTCTCCTGTGTCATGGAAAATCAAGGTGATATCTTATCTGCCCACTGTTTCTGTTTGTTTTGTTTTGTCAGTCATGGGGCCAGAACTCTGGGCCTAGGCACTGTCCCTCAGCTCTTCAGCTCAACGCTAGTGCTCTACCACTTGAGCCACAGCACAACTTCTGGCTTTTTCTGCTTATCTGGTGCTGAGGAATCAAACCCAGGGCTTCATGCATACCAAGTGGTTTTAAACTCAAGGCCTCATGCTTGCTGGAAATTAACTATTTGAGCCACACTTCTAGTCCTCACTACTCTATTTTTTTTCTTTACTTTTCTGTTTTTGGCCCAAGATTGGGACTCGAACTCAGTAACTGATGCTTTCTCTCATTGGCTAGCCCTCTACCAATTGAGACAGGCCTCTAACCCCCAACCTATTTTTAATAGCTTCTTCCTGCAGAACTATGCTTAAATTTTTTCTTATCTCAAAAGACAGAATTTTTTTTTCTTTTTATTTGTACCTTTTTATTGTAAAAATACTGTACAGAGGGGTTACAGTTACATGAGCAAGGTAATGAGTACATTTCCTATGGAGCATTGTTGCCTCCTCCTTTGTTTTTCCCTACCATTCCTTCCCTCCCACCTCCCCCCACCCTCAAACCCGCTGAAGTTGTAAAGTTTGTTTTCAACATAGTGTCTTGTATATCTCACTGTTACAATGGGTCAACCTGTATCACTATTTAAGCATTTTGATTTTTCTTTCCCCTCCCCAAATTAGAGAAGTGTAAATACAATATTCAGGGCACCAGAATCAAATACAGTGAAAACAGGGGTTATACCGTGGGGGAGAAACATACAAAGAAACAAAAAAAAACCCCACGTAGTACATTATAAATACATTAGAAGCAATAGCAAGAAAGAACAAAATTATGTCCCTATCTTGGGGTTCATTTCACTTAACACCATCTTTTTTTTTTTAATTTTATTTTATTTGTGAACATACTGTACAGAGGGGTTACAATTGCATGGGCAGGA
>NW_012267403.1:788771-890890 GCF_000151885.1 Dipodomys ordii | reverse complement strand
GAAGCTCTGCAACTTTATGCAATCCCATTTGTCCAACCTTTCTTTGATTTGTTGTGTTTCTGGGTCTCTATTCAAAAAATTTCAGCCTGTGCCAAGGAGACCTAGGGTTTCTCCTATTCCATCCTGTAATGTTTTCATAGTGTCTGCTTTGACTTCAGGTCTTTGATCCATGTGGAGTTGATTCTGGTGCAGGGTGATATATAAGGATCTAGCTTTAGTTTTCTACATGTAGTTAACCAATTTTGCCAGCACCATTTACTGAAGAGGCAAGACAGAATTTTTTTTTACTCTATTCTCCTTATTAGACAGCTTTCTTTGGCTATAACAAAATATCTGAGATACAGTTCTAATGGTTTTAGTCCATGGTTTGTTATCCCATTGCTTTTGGATTTGTGAGGCTGCACATGATGATGGTTGTGCATATCTGAGCAAGAAGCAGAGAGAGAAAAACACGCAGGAGTCAAGAGTTCTGATGCGTCCTGCAACAGCAGTCCTGTGTTGACTTCCCTCTATTAGGCTTCCCTCCTGACAGTGTCATGGGCTAGGGCCCAGGCCTTTGTGAGGATGCTTCAGATCTAAACTAGGCATCCTCTTTCTAAACTAAACTGAATAGAAATATGGCATTCTCTTTCCTCTCAAACCCTTTTCACACATACTTAATCTTCACCATTAACATTTCACCTTTCTTCACTTTTCACCCCTCTGTGGCCCCACTTTCACAACACTACTATTACTCTTTCTGGGGCCACTAAGAACCTCTCACTTGTTAGGGCTAAGTGTCACTTTTAAAAGCTTCATTTATTTAAATTATTTTTAAGTAGTTGTACAATGGGGTTTCAATTAAAAATGTTGATTTAGGGCTGAGAAGGTGGCTTAGTGGTACACTGCTTACCTAGCATGCATAAAGCCCTAGGTTCGATTCCTCAGTACCACATAAACAGAAAAGCCAGAAGTGGCACTGTAGCTCACGTGGTAGAGTGCTAGCCTTGAGCAAAAAAGTTCAGCAACAGTGCCCAGGCCCTGAATTCAAGCCTCAGGACTGGCAAAAATAATGTCGATTTATAAGTACAATGCATCTTGAGCAGTGTCATCCCTTCCACTATTCTCTCCATCTCTTTCAGGCCCACCCATTCCCTCAAGTTACCTGGTTCCATTTTCATATATGTACATATTGCATATTATGATTACATTCTTTTCTTCTCTCTATTCATCTACCCCTTTCACTTTGCCCTCACCATTCCAATGATACATGTTCCAGCATTCTGGTATTCATTTTGTTAAGCTATAAGTTAGTTGTTCAAAAAAGTTAGACCATTGGAATCCTCTCCTGTATCTACCATAATTAATATGTTTGTGTATGTGCATATTACTCTTAAGAATCACTTTAAAAATTATTTTGGTTGGTTGTGGGGCTTGAACTCAAGCTCTTCAGCTCAAGGCAAGTGTTCTACCACTTGAGCCACAGTGCCACTTCCAGTTTTCTGGTGGTTAATTCTGGATAGGGTCTCATGGACGTTCCTGCCAGATCTCAGCCTCCTGAGTATCTAGGATTACAGGTGTGAGCCAACAGCACCCGGTTAAGGATCACTTTTAACCTCTTATTTTGACCTTTTCTGCTGCATTTGGTACTGTTGACTCATGACTCATAGAACTGTCTTTAATCCAGCCATTCCCTCCTGGCTCTCTTTCTACCTTTCAGGCTGCTTCTACACAGGTTGACTCCTATAATATCCCCTCTTCCTCTGTTTGCCTTTCAAAGTGTGTATGTGTGTGTGTGTGTGTGAGAGAGAGAGAGAGAGAGAGAGAGAGACAGACAGAAAGAGAGAGACAGAGACAGAAAGAGAGAGAGAGAGAATATGTGTCACTGGGAGATAGAACTTCAGGGCCTTGTGCTTGCTAAGTAAATTCTACCACTTGAGCTATGGCTTTAATTCTTTTTGTCTTTTTAGATAGGATCTTATACATTTTGCACAGTTCAACCTTGGATCATGATCCTCTTACCTCCCATTTAGCTGGGATTATAAGTGTGTGCCACCACATTCAACTTGTATATTGAGATAAAGTCTTGATGAATTTTTTGGTCTGGAAGGGCCTCAAACTGATCCTTTTACCTACACCTCTTAAATAGTTGCAATTATAAGCAGGAGCTACTATCCACATCCACTCTAAAGTTCTCTACTTTGTTTGGGGGTGGGGGGGCTGTGAGGCTTGAACTCTGGGCCTGGGTGCTGTCCCTCAGCTCTTCAGCTAAAGGCTAGCACTCTACTACTTAAAGCCACAGCACCAATTCCAGTTTCCTGGTGGTTTATTGGAGATTAGAGTCTCATGGACTTTCCTACCTGGGCTGGCTTTGAATTATGATCCTCAGATCTCAGCCTCCTTAGTAGCTAGGATTACAGGCATGAACCACTGGTATCCGGTAAATTCTCTACTTTTTAGGGATTTTTCTCACTTTTGATTTGACCTGGACAGTAATAGCTGTGCACATAGTTTCTACTACCTTTTCTATTGAGCTAGTGGCCAAATCAATCCTCTAGCTAACATCCTTCCCTTACTTGGTTGTCCTCTGCACTCTATCTAAAACTTGCTGCTGCTACTTCCATGTTTACTCTTTAGAGTAATGGTACTACCAATTACCTAGTTACTTGACTACACATTTCAGAGTTATCTTTGACTCTTCCCATGTATTTCCTCATTATGTTCTGCTCAATTTTTATATTTACCCTCCTTTTCAGACCCCTACTGCTTTCTTACTTTAGGTGTTAATGGAATTTCATGAATGGAGAATCTCTTTGGTCTTCTGCCACCACAATGATCTTTTCTTTTTTGGTCTTTATGTGTGTGCATGCTGGTGCCAGGGCACCGACCCTTAGCTTTTTTCACCCAAGGCTGGTACTCTAGCACTTGAGTCAAAGCTCTACTTCCAGGTTTTTTTGGTTATTAATCCAAGATAAGAATCTCATAGACTTTTCTACCTGGTCTGGCTTTGAATCTTGATCCTCAGATCTCAGTCTCTTGAGTAGCCAGGATCACAAGCATGAGCCACTGGCACCTGGCTCACAATGATCTTTTTAAAAATGAATATCTGATCCTGGCACTCCTGTACTTTCATCACCATAGTAGTTCCCTATTGCCACAAGATAAAATAATACTTGTTCTCTGGACCCTTAGTTTCCTGTCCAGCTCTGTCTCTCCTCTACCCAGTTTCAATCATTACAAAGTGACTAAAGAGTTTTCTGCCTGTTCTGTGTCTTATTGCCTGTGTATATGCTGTCATTTCCCCCTGATGAAATATACTTTCCTCCCTGTTTATCTGGCAAGTTCTTACTCATCTGACAAGACCTACTTGAACTGTTTTCTCCTTTTTGATTATCTTATGCCACTGTCTTATTTGCTATCAGTTCAGTTATTTGTTTTAAATGTTTGTTTCCTTTGTATTCCTAATATAGCTATAGTGTATCTCATCCAGTCACTCAGCAATTACTGGCTAAAGAGGCAAATAAGTTAATTGATTAATTAAATAATTGGCTTTCTTTACCTGAGGAAGTCCTACTCTGTCATCAAGATTTACACTTCCCAAATTATTCCCTCTATTCTACATTCTTTGGTCCAAGACTAGGACTTGAACTTGGTGTCTGACACTTTCACTCATTGGCTGGCACTTCCACCTGAGCCACACCTCCAACCCCATTTCTTCTACATTTTGAACACATGTTCATTCTAACACTTATCACATTACCACTTGTTTACTTGTATTTTTCATTGAATTGTGTGTTGTTCTTTAAATTCCTCATGTCTACCATTCTGGTATAATTCAACAAATGTAGAAAAAGGAAAGGAAGGAAATTCTTCAAGATAGCCCAGCTACTCAGTAGAAACCTAATTCAGATCTCAGAGGATACTTTCTGAATGTATTATCACAGTCCTCAGAGTTAAAGATGAAGAAATTGAAAAAAAATTGTTTCATTGGCCCTTACAAAAGAATATATACAAAAGAATATATATACAAAAGAATATACATTAACTTGTAGCAGCAGTACGTTAAGCATCTACTTACATTTTAGGCTCTTCAGAAGCAGAAATTGTTTCTCATCTTTGTATCTAGGGATGCAAATAGTATCTGCCTGGCATATAGAGGTACACAATTTTTTAATGAATACGCCTGCTGATTGTAGCTTATGCTACTTAGGAGGCTTAGATCTGAGGATTACAGTTCAAAGCCAGTCCAGGCATGAAAGTCCGTGAGACTCTTTATCTCCAACAAACTACCAAAAAGCTTTAAGTGGAGTTTGGCTTAAATGGTAGAGTGCCAACCTTGAGCAGAAAAACCAAGCCAGAGTATGAAGCCTGGAGCTCAAGCCCTAGTACTGGCATGTGGGTACGCACACACACACAGACACACACACACACACACACACACACCAAAGAATGAATAAGTATATGATCAATACTAATTGCCCAAATTAACCAAGCTGAATAATTGTTTTGATCTTTCTATCATTCTGATTGTATAGAAATCAGCCTGAGACAAGCAATCTCATCAATTTTTCAGATGGAAGAGTTTGTACTAATAAGACTAGATGGTTATATGGTGCTGGACACCTGTAATCCTAGCTACTCAGGAGGCTGAGATCTGAGGATCACAGTTCAAACAAAGCCAGCCCAAGCAGGAAAGTCTATGAGACTCTTATCTACAATTAACCACCAGAAAACCAGAAGTGGTTCTGTGGCTCTTAAGTGGTAGAGCACTAGCCTTGAGCAAAAAGAGCTCAGGTCAGTGCTCAGGTCATAAGTTCAGGCCCCATAACAGAATAAAAAGACTAGAAGGCCAGTGGAAATCATATTCAGGTCTTGGATTGAAATGAAAAACTCTCCTGTGTTTTTGAGGTTGTATTTCTTCTCTTACCCATGCCTTCCTCTGAGCTTTCTCTTCAGAAGTTCTGTGAATTTAGACCCCTCTGTTATTTTTTCTTTTTTGTCCTGCATGGGTTGATTTTATTTTCCTATTAGTAAATTTTCTTGCACCCGAATATTTTCTTTTCATTCCCCATAGAGTTTTCTGAAGAAATGGGAAGTGATTAATGTGGCACAGTTAGACCAAGTTCTTGGTGCCATAGGGATAGTATGGGGAAATACTATTGATTAACCCCACATGCTATGTAAAGGTTGCTTATGATACCTTTTGCCTCTTCTCTTCACAGGCAGTGGAGGAAGAAAAGGCCAGTGTCTTAGTCCATTGTTCTGATGGTTGGGATCGGACATCACAAGTTTGCTCGGTGGCAAGCATCATCCTAGACCCATTTTATAGGACGTTCAAAGGACTCATGGTAAGCAAGTGATTCTGCTTTCTTGTGTGTATGTGAAAGATGGTAAATAAATTTCAAAGAACTCTGAACTAACTTGTTAATTTGCAAGAATTTGCTCTGAGTCTATAAAATAGCTCTGTTTTCCAGCTTAGCTACTATTAAACAAGTCATGTACAGTCTTGTATATTTATCAGAAGGTAAGTTCTATGTAATAGGCTACAGTAAGAGATGGAAAAGGCTAAAAGTTGAATGGATGACAGTTAACTAGGCTGTTTGTTGGCTTAATAATGTTCACCATGTTGTCTGTGTGAATTTCAGACTCAACATTTCTTTCTGGTGCTGAATTCTTTCAAGGCTTCTTAGTCTTCCTAAGAAATAGGTCTCATGATAGTGTTTTAGCTTCATTTCTTTGGGATTTTCTTTTTAATGGTTGAAAATGGTTGTCTTATTGATACTAACTTAAATGCTACTTTTGGATTCCTATTATCCAGAGGTTGAATTTAAACTTGTGCTTATCAGAATTACATTTAGTACACTGGATACAAATCTAAAATAATTTCTCCTGAGAGCTTATGGAAGTTTGGAGACAGTCTATGCAGGCCCATTATTGAAATCTGACTTAATTATCACTGGGGAGATTTATTTTATTATTCAATCTTTTCAACAAAATTTTTTATATGTTTGTATGTATAGTTAGTTCCTTTAATGATTTTCCTAATGCAGTCTTTTCTTTTTTATATAAAAATGAAGATCCTAATAGAAAAGGAATGGATATCTATGGGCCACAAGTTCTCTGAAAGGTAAAAAGTACCATCATTTTAAAGGAGGGGGCTGAGATTTCACAGGAAGGGTTGATAAAAACCCAAGTATTTGTGTAGGAAGATCAGGAAGTTGAACAAGTCCTTAATTTATTTCTTTCATCAAGAAATAAGTATTGTAGGACACTAAGGCGAAAAGGTGACTAGAATGTCATCTCTATTTTGAAAGAATGCAGGTGATTATATCAAATTGTTAAGTATTTTGGTAAAAACAGTCATCACAAACCCCAAAGAGAAAAGTCCTTTCATCTTTATGAAGAAGTCAGGGTAGGTTTACAAGAGTAGGTAACATTTAAGGGTGAATTATTAGAGATGACAGAGTTTGGTAAAACAGTGGGTGGAGAAGGATATTTAATCAGTGGGATTAGAGTCTAAGATAATGTACCACTTAATGTTTTTGTTAGAATGTATGTTAGGCATCTGTGGCTCATGCCTGTAATACTAGCTACTTAGGTGGCTGAGATCTGAGGATCATTGTTCAAACCTAGCCCAGGCAGCAAAGTTTGTGAGACTCTTATCTCTAATTAATCATCAAGAAGTTGGAAGTAGAGGTATGGCTCAAGTGGTAGAGTGCCAGCCTTGAACTAAAAAGCTCAGCAAGAGTTCAAGGCCCTGCATTCAAACCCCAGTACTGCCACACACAAAAAAAGAAAGACTGGTATATATTTCTGTTCTTTAGTAAGGGGCTGGAGTAAAAGCTACCATTACCTACTGTATAATCTAAACTAAGCCACTCACTAAGGCTTTGCTATGATACCAGATCAATAAATACTTGCCATATAAGTACCAAAGTATATGCTGTATACCAGATCAGACACTGAGCCAGTCCCAAAGGCAAATGAGTTTTACTCTCAAGGAAGTTACAGTGGTCCCCAATTGATATGCATCCATTTATTTTTGTTTGCTATTTGATTCAGTCCACTCCTTGCTTCATCCACAATGTTGGGCCTGTCCATTTGTCAGATACTAAGGAGATGAAATTGAGTCAAGGGCTCTAATCCCTTCTTTGTAAAGAAAAAGAAATCAGTGGTGACAGCATATTATAAATGCTAAGATAGAGGAAATCATAAAAAAAGGAACTTGATCCATTTTAGAGCAAAGAAGTCTTCTTTGAACAGGTCCAATTTAAGTTTTAAAAAACTTAAATTCATATTCATAATATGAATAATTATTACTTAGAAAAGAGGAAAATATTCTAGTATGGATGTATATGAAACCATAGATGTATGAAACAGGATGGCGTACTTCAAGAACTGAAAGCAATTCATTGTGCCTGGTCCTTAGAGTACATAGGTAGAAAGATGAAATGAGTCCAGGAAACTGAGTCCATTAAGGAGATCATTGAAGGCTCTGATTTTTTTTTCTTCTAAGAAAGTAGAATATGAGTATATAAATGTCTTTTCTTAGAATCATGACTATAAAGGATGTAAATGAGAGACTGATACCTAGATAGAGTTGTGAGTTTTAAGAAGGGTATTTCAAGACAGAAGAAATTTAAGCATGCTCTTGTGCTGAGAAGAAGGAAGTAAGTATTAGAGAAGATGAAGGTTTGAAGCACACATTATTTTTGGTCAAGTAAGACTTCTGAGGAGGTAGAAAAAAGTGAAAGCTCAAGTCCAAATGAAAAGGTTAGCTGGAACTATAACTAATGAACACATCCTGAGACTGGATGGAAAACAGGCAGAAAATGAATTGTGTGAGTGCAGAAGTTATAATTTGGAAATTTTGTACTTGATGTCCTCCATTTTTTATAATGAGCTATAGAAGCATACGTACAGGAAGATATGAAATAGAAACAAGGTTCAAGAAATTAACTTAAAATCTGCAATTTTCTCAAACATCTCAACAATTTTCTCAAACAAGTCAGGATGTGGGAGCAGAAAATAATATTTTCTATTAGGTAAATTAAATTGGCAGCAGAGGAAAGAGCAGTAGTACGTGGTATTAAGGCAAGGGAAAGGTTTATTTGCAGGCCACCTCTGGTCACAGCAGGAATAAAGGATATAACCACAGGCAGGCCAGACTTATCAAGGCCTGGGAAGGAAGAAGGTGTGGCCACACCTTATGTGGATGTGACCTCAGGGAGGGGGGGTGGTGACTGCCTCCAAGTGTGTTGGTTACCTAGGTAACACAGGTACTCCTCCACCTTCCCAGGGTGGACCTTACATTTTCAGCTTATCTGTGGGTTTTAGAGGAAAATAATGATAAGAAAGGCCAGAAAACTGAGTAAATGGAGAGAGAATAATTGACAGAACAGATGATAAAGTCAAGGATGGATAAAGAAGAACAGAAAGCCCTTAGGAACCTATTCTGGGATAACTGGGAGAGAAGTTTTCAGAGTGAGATACTAGGATTCAAATTTCAAAGGAGGAACAGACCTTCCAAATAGGCTCAAGAACCAACCTATGGCAATGGATTCAGAGACTTAAGTGCAATAAAAGTAAAGATCAGAGAAGATAATTGAATTTGAGTTATCTAAGGAAGCTTTTAGTTTAGTCTGTGTAGGTCATCAACTAGCAACAAAGATTAATGCTTAAGACCAGGGTCAAAGTCTACAGAGAATGTGGAGAAGTGACTCAGAGGTTGGTAGAAGATACCTTTGAGGAAAGAGGGAAGTATATGAGCTAGACAGCATGACCTATGTTGAAATTTTGGGAAAATGTAAAAGGAGTAGTAGTTTGGAAGCAGTAATATTAGCAAGGAAACCAGCAGAACCTGCCTTTGTTCTGCTTGAGGGTTATGGTATATGGAGAGTGGAATGATAAGTATTCTCTGGTTTCAGGGGTGTTTTCTTTTTTCTTTTTCTTTTTTTGCCAGTCCTGGGACTTGACCTCAGGGTGTGGGCACTGTCCCTGAGCTCAAGGTTAACATTCTACCACTTGAGCCACAGCACCATTTGGTTTGGTTTGGTTCCTCAGTATCACATAAACAGAAAAAGCTACCAGCTTTTTCTGTTTATGTGATACTGAGGAACCAAACCCAGGGTTTCATGCATGCTAATCAAGCACTCTACCACTAAGCCACATTCCCAGCCAGCATTCTCAGTTTAATTTGAGCTTCAAGAAGAGATCATATCTTTGGTGATTAGGGTAAAAATATTAGAAGGTAGAGAACCTTCAGCACAGAGGATAGGAATGCTATGTTTGTTTCCAGAGGAATAAGATTTGCTATGGGTTATAAGGTTGATATAGGAGACATTGTTGAGGAAGTTTTATTCATATATTTAATACTTTTTTCTTAAATACCTATTTTGTGTGAAGTACTTTGCAGTAAGCAATTTGGATGGGGTCCTTGTTCACATTAAGCTAAAGGTGGCTGTTTGCATTTAAATTAGTGTAATTAAATGTAACTAAAAATCCAGTTCCTCAGTCACTAGTCCACATCTCAACCATTAGTGACTACCATATTATAGTTCTGCTGGAAAGAGAGCATAAAAGAAAATAGCTGGGTGCTGGTGGCTCACAGCTGTAATCCTAGCAACATAGAAGAATCAGAGGATTGAGGTTTGAAGTCAACCTAGGCAGGAAAGTCTCTGAGATTCTTATCTCCAATTAACCCCCAGAAAACTAGAAGTGGCATTGTGGCTCAAAGTGGTAGAACACTAACCTTGAGTGATAAAGTCCAAGGACAGTGCCCAGGCCTGCTTGAGTTCAAGCCCCACAACTGACAAAGGAAGAAAGAGAAAATAGACTACATGATCAAAGGACCTACAGTCTAGACAATAGTGAAGGATGCCATTGGCTAAGAGGCCCCCTGAGATCAACTAGATTTGAGATTTAGACTGGCATTTTACCATGAGGTATTTCTTTGCCAAAGCCAACAGAGAAGGTGATCTTTTATAGCATATTCCAAACAGTGTAGTAGTAGTAGTAGTTGTAGTAACAACAACAACAACAACAATAATAATTTCTTACTGTTTCTGGTATTATGGTTTTAACTCAGTCCTTTACACTCAGCTTGCTTATTTAGCTTGTTTGCTCTACTGGTGATTCATTGAGCTATGCCTCCAGATGAGCTTTTTGCTAGTTATTGAAGAGATGCAGTCTCATATATTTTTCTGTTCAGACTGGCTTTGAACCATGATCATCTAAATATCAGCCTTCTGAGTAACTAAGATTACAAGCATGAGACACTAGCACCCAGCTCAGCGTAATCCTTGATGCTAATAGTATCTTTATCTGTTTCTTGTAGATGTGGCCACATGGAAGGGGACCCTAAAGAAGTGTCCCCTATCTTCACTCAGTTCCTAGACTGTGTTTGGCAACTAATGGAACAATTTCCTTGTGCCTTTGAATTTAATGAAAATTTCTTGCTGGAGATCCATGACCATGTTTTTTCCTGCCAGTTTGGAAATTTCCTTGGGAACTGCCCAAAGGATCGCGAAGATTTAAGGTAAAAATCAGTTTGTATGAAAACACCAAATAGGGAGTAGGAAGACCATGGAAAAGAATGAAGCCAACCCCTGAATTTAAAATAGCAGTCAGAAAAGGAGAGGAAGTAATAATGAAAACTTTTTTTTGTTGGTTGTGGGGCTTGAATTCCAGGCCTGGACGCTGTCCCTCAGCTTTTCAGCTCAAGTCTAGCACTCTACTACCTGACCCACATTGCCACTTCTGGTTTTCTGGTGGTTTTATTGGAGATAAGAGTGTCAAGAATTTCCTGCCCAGGCTGGCTTTGAACTTCAATCCTCAGATCTCAGCCTCCTGTGGAGCTAGGATTACAGGTGTGAGCCATTGGCACCTGGCAAAAAGAACTTTTAATGTATAAAGCACTCCATGTTTGAGGAACCAATGAAATGGTGGATGTGCAAGAACTTTGTATTGTCTATAGTCTTTTTTGCTTGTATCAGAAATTGCACACTGGCAGTCCTTAGTCTTATCCTAGCCTTACAGGCACAGTTTACTTAGTCTGCATTGGTTTATTTTTTTGTATTTGGTGGGGTTTTTGTTTCTGTTTTGCTTTTAGAGACAGATTTCACTGTGTGCCTCAGGGTGGCCTAGAATTTTTTATATACCTGCCTAGCTTCAAACTCATCCTCCTGTTTCAGCCTCTCTAGTGTTGAGATTTCAGGTGTGTGCTACCACATCTAGTTTGAAATTCTAAACTATGAATTCAGTTAAAAGCATTTAAATATTAGGGATTTCACATAAAAATCCAATTAACTTAGGCATTGTTTCCTGAAGTAGATAATCCAGTATACCAAGAAATTCTGAAAAATGAAGAACTCTTAACAAATTTTTGTGTCAGTACTGGGGCTTGAACTCAGAGCCTTACTCTTTTCTAGCTTTTTCTATTCAAGGCTGGCACTTTACCACTTGACCCATAGCTCTCTAGTTCCAGCTTTTTGCTAGGTGATTGGAGATAAGAGTCTCTTGGACTTGTCTATCTGAGTTGGCTTTGAACCACAGTCCTTAGATCTCAGCTTCCTGAGAAGCTAGGATTATAAGACTGAAGCTAACTCTTATTGGCCATAGTACTTGCTACTCTCTTTGGCTTTTTTGGCCCACTTCTAAGGTTATCTGTGCAGTTCCTTAAGCAATTCGGTTGTATTTTCACCCCTAATTTAAATGAACATTCCTAAAACAAATAAAACATAAATACTTTTTGAGATTGACAAGATAGAACAACTGTAAATGGTAATCTCCCTATTTTAGACCAGAAAAAGAAAAGAAACTAGCTGCAAAATTGAAACAACCCTGTTTCATATTAGAAGTTAGCTCAAGTTCTTGGGCCCTGTCATGACATTGCCTAGATGACATGACCTTTCTGAGATTCCATTTTCTTGTTAACACAGACAATAGTGATATATCTTTCTGCTTTAACATTTTTACTTTACTTGGTTGCTATCAGATACATTTCTGTCTTTTTTTGTTAGTCCCTCCCCAAATGCTTTTATATGTATTCAGTCTGAGTAAGCATTAAAACACTAGATTTTTTTCTATAATATTTTACCCTCTTAGAATGAGAATCATGTCTTTGGATCCATTTCTCACATAAATCTGAATATCTTTGTAGATGATTTTAGAAACATTTGAACATTTAAAATGGTAATTACTTGATGGCAGAAATGTCATTTACTCATAAAAGGAAAAGCAGGGGCTTTAGAATCAGGCAGATCTAGATTCAGACTTAGACTGTCATCTATTATATGTGTGACCCTTAGCATGTTAATGTTTTCTTATTTTCTTCCTAGTAGCTTGAAACTAAAACACCATCATAGAACTTTATTATGGACATTTAAGGAAGTATTTTGGGCAATGTTTGGAACAGTGTTTAACACATAATAAATATTAGTCACTTCATCTGAGGTTTTTTTCCTATTTTTAAACAGTATATAAGAAAGTTGAATATTCAGGACAGGACTAGAATTTTAGGACCATATTTCTGCTTTCCATTCTCTTTTTTTTTTTTTTGTCTTTTCTTTTTTGGTACTGGGGATCGAACCCAGGACGTTGCGCTTGCTAGGCAAGCGCTTTGCCACTGAGCTACATCCCATCCCTCCATTCTCTTTTAACTTTCTTTGACATATGCATACAAAAGACCTTCCCACCTGGTTTCCCAAAATCCTCATTGGCAACCAATATATCTACACATTTTCTTCCACATCAACCACATGCTGGTTGAGCAGGTTCTTCATAGTATCAACTAAAATGTTGCAAGCAGTTTTGCAATATTTATACTATAATCTTTGGTTCCCTACCTAAAATAATTCATGATTATCTCCTCATATAAATTGCTGTTGTCTTCAGAAGGAAGGTGAAGCTGGCTTAAAATAAAAAGAAATAACAGAACTGCCAGAAATTTACCCAGCAGGATCCTTATATCTTAACATACCAGAGGTTTGTGGAGTTTATTTTTTAGCAGTACTAGGGATTATTGAACAATGCTCTGCTCGCTCTCACTTAAGTCACATGCCAAGTCCTTTTGCTTTTTAGTCCATTTTTCAGAAAGGATCTTTTTTTTTGTCCATCATGGGGCCTAAACTCTGGGCCTGAGCATTGTCTCTCAGCTCTTCAGCTCAAGGCTAGCACTCTACTGCTTGAGCCACAGCACTACTTCCAGCTTTTTCTGTAGTGCTGAGGAATCAAACCCAGCATCTCATGCATGCAAGGCAAGTACTCTACCACTGAGCCACCTTCCCAGCCCAGCATCTTTTATTTTTGCCTGGACTGGCTTTAGAGTGCAGTCCTCCTACCACCACCTCCTGAGTAGCTAGTATTACAGGTGTAAGCCACTATATTCCATAAAGACAATTCCATAATTTTTTTAAAGACTGGAAAAATAATCAGTTCATAGAATTCTAAATTTGGAAGAGAAGTTAACAGGTCACATCTTTTCCTTCCTTCCTTCCTTCCTTCCTTCCTTCCTTCCTTCCTTCCTTCCTTCCTTCCTTCCTTCCTTCCTTCCTTCCTTCCTTTCTTTCTTTGGTAAGTTGTGGCACTTGAACTCTGGACCTAGGCGCTGTCCCTCAGCTCTTCAGCTCTAGGCTAGCGCTCTACCACTTGAGCCACAGCAAGCACCACTTCCAGTTTCCCGGTGGCTAATCGGCGACAATAGTCTCACGGACTTTTCTGCCCAAGGTGGCTTTGAACTGTGATCCTCAGCTTTCAGCCTCCTGAGTAGCTAGGATTACAGGTGTGAGCCACTGGTACCTGGCTTCACATTGTACTTTCTTAGCTTGGAAATTGCTAAGAAGTTTTCTAATATCACACAGCCACTTGCGAGCAGAGACTGAAACTAGAACCTCTTTCTCTCTATAGAGAACTCTTTCTAAACTCATTTATTTAAACATGGATAAAAATAAAACTCAAATACTTTGTTATTCTACTAACATTCATTAGTCATTTCTATTTTCTATCATATTTTATCACCTCTCTTGAGATGGGCTAATTACTAGTTAAACATAGCTGATTATCAAGTTCAACAGTACTACTGACATATTTTTCTTTTTTAACAGAGTCCTTGATAAAACACATTCCGTGTGGCCTTTCTTGATTCAGAAGAAAGCAGACTTCAGGAACCCTCTATATAAAGGCAAAACTATGTATGGGGTCCTCAATCCTAGTGTGCTACCCTACAACATTCAGTAAGTTGTTTTGTTTATGGTTTTGTTTTGCTGTATTTTGTCAGTACTAAGGTCTGAACTCAGGACTTTATACTCACTGAGGAGTAGAAAATGACTGGGAGATAAATGTTATAATACTCTTTTACCAAAATTCAGTAGCCTGCTTTTTCATTTATTACTTATCATCATTGTTTTAAATTTTTTATTGAATTCTACAATTTTGAAAAATGTGAGTCTTAGAATTTTTTCCTTTAAGAAATAAAAAACAGCCAGATATCAGTGACTCACATCTGTAACCCTGTCTACTCAGGGGGAGACCTAAGGATTGCAGTTCCAGGTCAGCCTAGGCAGAAAAGTACATGAGACTCTTAGCTCCAATTAACAACTAAAAAGCCAGAAGTGGCTGTATTTCAAAGTGGTAGGACACGAGCCTTGATCACAAAAGCTCAGGAACAGTGCCATCAGTGCCAAATCCCTGAGTTCAAACCCCAGGACTGATACACAAAAAATAAATAACAGCTATAGAGGATTATAATATATACATATATGTATCCCTATAATTTCCTTCTTTTCCCCAGTAAGTAAAAATAAAACACCCAGATATTATAAAATAAACTACTATAAAAGAAAGAGGAAAAATAAAAATTAAATTAAGTCCACAGGAACTACAAGAACAATATGATGATGAATACCATGGTTTTCTTATTGCCTGATAGCTTAGACATGAAGCTAAAAAAATGAGCAATCTAGAGATTCCAAGACCACCAAAGCAAAACTCACAAACATTGCTCTGTCTAGCCAAAGAACTAGAAAAGGGGCAGACTAATAAGATAAGAAAATTTTAGACAATATCTCTCTTACTATCAAAAATAACCATAGATGGCGAGGTGCCCATGGCTTCACTCCTGTAATCCTAGTTGCTCAAGAGGCTGAGATCTGAGGACGGCAGTTTGGAGCCTGCCTAGGAACATAAATCTTCTGGTCCATGAGACTCTTATCTTCAGTTATCCACCAAAAAGACAGAAGCATAGCTGTGGTAGAATGCCAGTCTTGAGCAAAAAAGCTAAGGGACAACACCCTGGCCCGGAGTTCAAGTCCCAATACTGGCACAAAAAAAGACCACGTAATACCTTACGTATGCTAAAAAGGTCAATTTGATGTTTGTGCATCAAGCAACAGAGATGTAAGATATGTGAAGCAAACAGAGAACTGAAAAAAGTTCTAAGAAACATATAATTAGAGGTGGAGATATCAGCACTCCTTTTTCAACAATTGATAGAAAAAATACACAGAAAAGCAGCAAGAACATAGAAGAACTCAAAAGCACAATCATTCAGCAAGATCTGCCCCACATTATTTTTCAAGCACCATGAACATACACTAAGATCATGTCCTAAGCCATTAATATGCTCACCAGTCTTTTTAAAAATTAAAATTAGTGGGGCACCAATTGCTCACACCTATAATCCTAGCTACTCAGGAGGCTAAGATCTGAGGATCATGGTTCAAAGCTAGCCCATGCAGGAAAGTCTGTGATACTCTTATCTCCAGTTAACCACCAGAAAACAAAAGTGGTGCTTTGGCTCAAGTGGTAGAGCACTGCCTTGAGTTGAAGAGCTCAGGGACAGTGCTCAGGCCTAGAAATAAGTGCTACAACTGACAAAAAATTGGGCTGGGAAGGTGGCTCTGTGGTAGAGTGCTTGGCCTTGCATGCATGAGGCCCTGAGTGATTCCTCAGCACTACATAAGCAGAAAAAAAGCTGGAAATGGTGCTGTGGCTCAAGTGGTAGAGCACTAGCCTTGAGCTGAAGAGCTGAGGGACAGTGCCCAGGCCCAGAGTTTAGGCCCCGTGACTGACAAAAAACATTAAAATTATTTCTAATGTTTGCTCTGACCCAAATAGAATAAACTAGAATTAATAACAGAAGGACAACAGGAAAATCTAGGAACATTTGGAAACTAAGCTAGTTCTGAATAACTTGTATATCTTACAGTAGTTTCAAGGAGAAATTAAATTGAAATATGAATATGTAACATACCAAAACTTATGGGACATAGCTAAAGCAGTGCTGAGAGGTGATTTATGAAACACAATGTTTAACATTTGAAAGAAAGTCTCAACTATTCTAAGCTATGTATAACCTATAAAAATCCATAACAAGAAAGAAATGAATAATTTACTGCAGAGAGATGGACAAAAAGAGCCTGGAATGAAGCAAAGAATATCACTGCAAACCCCATAGACATGAACACATAATAAAGGAAATCACAGACAGTCTTCAACTGAATACAGTTCAAATTTTTTAGCTTTATGGTGGTGTGAAATTGATAAGCATTCAGTAGAAATACTATCGATTTTGATCTTTTCCTGAGCTAGCAATATCTGGCACAGTGTTCTCTTGGGATGTTGGGTAATAGCAATGCCCTAGAGCTCTAGTCAGCCCTTGTAATGCCAAAGCTACACAACTGGTACTTTGCAGTATAAAATGTTGCTAAACTATGATGTTTGGGAGTTTATATGTATTAAATGAATTTTTTACTTAGGATATTTTCAACTATACTGTTTAAAGACAAGTGTGGTGATACATACCTATAATCCCAGCACTGGTAGGGCCAAGGTAGGAGGAATGTGAGTTTGTGGCAACTCTGAACTACATAGTAAGTTCCAGGCTTTGCTGAAGCTACAGGCTGAAGACCTGTCTCAAAAAAAAATAAAAATAATCAAGAGAATAGGATAGAGAACCTAGAACTAAACTCAAATAAGTATATCTCAATTAACTTTAAACTCCATTCAAAAGGAAAGACAGCTTTTTTAAAATAGATAATTCTAAGGTAGGTAATTCATCAGCCTTCCCTCCAAAATGTGGTTTTGTGTGCATGCATGCGAGCGTGCATGCGTGCATGCATGTGTGTGTGTGTGTGTGTGTGTGTGTGTGTGTGTGTGTTTATCCTGTAGCTTGAACTCAGGGCCTGGGCACTGTCCCTGAGCTTTTTCACTCAAGGCTGACACTCTACAACTTGAGCCATAGCTCCGCTTCCAGCTTTTTGGGTGCTTAATCGGAGATAAGAGTCTTACAGACTTTCCTACCTGGGCTGGCTTTGAACCATGATCCTCAAATTTCAGCCTCCTGAGTAGCTAGAATTACAGGCATAAGCCGTTGGTGCCTGGCTCCAAAACTAGTTTGACTTATACAAAACTGAACATAAAATGGATTGTAAGTGTCAAGAAATAATCCAGTTAAGAAATGGGCAAATAAAGTTTTCAAAAGTACAAATGGCTAATAAATACATGAAGACATGTTCAACATCTTTAGCTATAAAGGAAATGTAAATTGAAATGACCATATAATTCCATTTCACCCTAATCAGAAGAGCAATCATCAAGGAAACAAACAATAACAAATGCTGGCAAGAATATGGATGGCAGGGGTCACTCTTAATATACTGTTGGTAGGAATGCAAATTAGTCCAGCCACTATGGAGTTCAGAATAAAGGTTACTTGAAAAACTAAAAATCAAACTACCATATGATATTGTCACTTCTGGGCATATATCCAAAGAAATGTAATTCAACATAAAATAAGGATAACTAAACACTCATAGTTACACCAGCACTATTCACACCCATAGTCATACCAGCACTATATGGAATGAGCCTAGTTACCCATCAACCAATGAATGGATTAAGAAAATATGCTATAGATACATGCTATAGAGTATTTTTCAGCCAGAAAGAATAATTTTAAAAAGTGTTTGCTGGAAAATGGATGGAATTAGAGATCATTATGTCAAGCAAATTAAGCCAGACTCAGAAAGATAAATATCACATATTCTGTCTCATATGTGAAATCAAGTCCTTAGAAAATTAATGGGCCAGGTGCCTGTGGCTCCTGCCTATAATCCCAGCTATAGCTACTCAGGAGGCTGAGGTCTGAGGATCATGGTTCAAAGCCAGCCTAGGCAGAAAAGTCCTTGAAACTCTTATCTCCAATTAACCACCACAAAGCCTGAAATGGAGCTGTGGCTCAAGTGCTAGCCTTGAGCAAAAAAGCTTAGGCGCAGTATCAGGACCAGTCCAGACACCAATAAAAGAATGACTAGAATGTGTAACAGGGACTTTGTGGGCATGGGCAGGGGCCAACAGGAAGGGGGAAGAAAAAGAGGGTATATATGGTTGAATTACTTTATATACATGTGTGAAAATAGAATAGCAGAACCTGTTAAAGTTAATTTTAAATGGGATGAGGTTGGGACGAGAGAATAATAGGACTTAGTTTGGTCACAGTGTAGTCATATTTGGAAATATTACAAAGTCACCCTTTATAAACTAGTAGATTCTAATAAGATTATTTGTTACATCTCAAATAAAAAAGAAAAACATGCCAGGTGATGGTGGCTCAGGCCTGTAATCCTAGCTACCCAGAAGGCTGAGATCTGAGGATTGCATTTCAAAGGCTGAGATCTGAGGATTGCATTTCAAAGCCAGCCCAGGCAGAAAAGTCCATGAGACTCTTCAGTTAACCACCAGAAAACTGGAAGTGGTGCTGTGGCTCAAGTGGTAGAGTAGAAGCCTTGGACTGAAGAGCTAAGGGACAGCACACAAGCCCAGAGTTCAAGCCCCATGACTGACAAAAAAAGGAAAAGCCTAACATATTCAATCTTGTAGAAGAAAAGAAAAAAATCATGACATAGGGCATGAGTTTCAGTACCTACCTACTTGATACTGAAAGCATATTCCATAGAAAGAAAGATTGACAAATTACACCTCAACCAAATTAACTTTTACTCTGTGTCTGTGTTTAAATTAGGAGAAAATATTGTAAATCATTATCCAACAGCAAACGATTAGCTAGAATATATAAAGAACTCTTAATGCTCATTAGTAATAGCAAATCCAGTTCAAAACAGGGCAAAAGTCTTGAACAAATGCTGCAGTGAAGAAGATACACAGATGAAAAGATAAATATATGAAATTATGTTCAGCTTATTAGACTTTAGGGAATTAAAAGATCAATCAAATATGCCTATGAAAATGGCTAAAATTTTAGAAAACAAGTGAAAATACTAAGTGCTGGCAAGGATACTGTAAAACTGAATTTTTCATACATTGCTGGTAGGAATTGTAATGCCTTTGCAAAACTTTTGTGTCTGATAAAGGAGTGTGAGGAGGCAGGATTGATAAGAGAAAGTGAGTCGTGGGAAACAGGGGCAAAGAATTCCAAGATAAATGTTCTTGTAGGCTTGGTTGAAATTACACAGGCCCTGCTTTCTTTAAGCTTTATTCTCCCGTACTGTGCTCTGTCTGACCTTGCTCATTTGCTCACATCGTTACTATATTCTGAGAACTGAGTAAGAATATCTTAAAGAATATTTGGGGAATAAATAATTTGGTAAAAATGATTTTTGGGTCACAGAAATTCTTACAAAGAAATGTAGTAATTTTATTTTTTTTTATTTTTTTGTTTTTTTTAAATTTTACTTTATTTTATTTGTGAACATACTGTACAGAGGGGTTACAATTACATGGGCAGGATAATGCATACATTTCTTACCAAGCATTGCAGCCTCCTCCTTTGTTTACCCTTCACATCCCTTCCCAGCCTCCCCCCTCCCAATCCCAATCCCAATCCTTCTCCTCCCTCCTCCCCCCCCCCCCCCCCCGCACCGACGTTGTAAAGCTCCTTTTGGACATGACAACTTGTACTTCTCATTGTTGCAACAGGTCCATCTGTATCCTTCAACGCTTTTTTTTTCCCCTTTTCTTCCCAAGTTAGACTGACATCAAATATAGTGAAAGCAGGGGTTATACGGTGGGGGAAGGACATACAAAGCAACAAGGAAGTAATCTTATAAATGCGTTAGAAACACATGCATGAAAGAAAAAAACATTAAAATACATATCTAAGGGTTCATTCTCTTAACATCACATTATCTGACCTTTTCCGCTTGACTCACACATATACTAGATATTGCAAATAAGGGAAACCATGGGACCTATGTTTCTTTGGGCCTGGCTTACTTCACTTAATATAATTTTTTCCAAGTTTTTCCATTTCCTAACAAATGTGGCAATATCATTCTTTCTGATGGAGGCATAGAATTCCATTGTGTATATATACCACAGAAATGTAGTAATTTTAAAGGATGCCCTTCATTAAATGGGTGCTCATGGAGAACATAGATCTGTGCTATAATAAATCAAATTTAAAACTAAGTACCAGTGGCTCATGCCTGTAATCCTGACTACTCTGGAGACTGAGATTTGAGGATGACATTTTAAAACAAGCCTGGACAAGAAAGTCTGTGAGATTCTTATTTCCAGTTAACCAGCCAAGATCTGGTCCTGGATCTATGACTCAAGTGGTAGAGTGCCAGCCTTCAGTGAAAAAGCTAAGGGAGAGTGTCCAGGCTCTAAGTTCAAGCTCCAGTACCAGCAGAAAAAAAATAACCCAAATTAAGTAAACTGGACAGACTTGATTTCTCTGAGCCCAATTGATAATGTCAGATGACTGTAATATTAGCAAGAACAACTAGAGTACCTGGTGCCCAGAACAAAGAAAAGCACTTATCTCAATGAGTGTTGAACAAAACCTCCTACTCTCTCTTTTCCACAAATGGTACTTTTAATAGTACTTTGAACAGTTTTTAAAACATTTTTAAATTGGCATCAATTAATTGTACAAGGAGATTTCATTCTGACAGGTCCACATATGCAAACAATATACCTTGTTCCAACCCCCTTGGTGACTTTTCCTGGTTTCCCTTAGCCCCTTCCCAAACCAATCTCAGCAAGCTTTATTGTTCCATTTTCACCCATGTACCTAAAATATTTTGACCATATTTACCCTCCTTCACCCTCTCTGTTTTCCTTCCCTCCTCTCACTAGTGCCCGTGCCCTGACAGTATCTGATTTACATTCAAGTCATTCATTTTTTATTTTTTAACTGCATATGAATTGTTCAAAGGGATTTTACTCTTACATTTCATACATGAAATACATATACATTACTTTAATCAGATTGATTCCCTTGAGCCATCCAGGGAAATCTCACAGTATGAGACCATTCAGACTTTGCCTTTGTAGAGTGGAATACTGCTCAGAAGGGGAGGAGCACCTGAGTAGCACAGTGGTTAGTCTCTGAGTCAATGAAATCTGAAAGCTAGCAGCAATTTTGAGTCATGATTGTATGCATCTTATCTACGGTTAGCAGATATTTGGTGTCATTTGCAGGATATGTGAAGCTGGTGGGTTCAAATGGCTGAAAATAGGCTAATGTCATCTATGTTTAAAACAATTGTATGTGTATAATTTTGAGACTGATAAATACCAAGAGGCTTTTGAGCTAATGGAGTCCCAGCCTTCAATGGAGTAAACAGTCTATCTTTTGCTCATGCATAGAAGTCCATCCTCTGCCTGTATATTTGTAAAATATACAGCACATAAGCTTTGCCACTTTTAAGTATATAACTCAGTGGCATTCATTGGAGCTGAATTGGATTGTTGGTATTCTTTTGTTATTTCTTCCCTCTTTAGAATGTTTCCTAGCTGTGCTATGTGTATTTGAATGCTGCAGGCCTTTGTAACAACTGACAGCCTGCAGCTTGTAACTTGTATAATAAAGACTCCAATATTCTATATTTTAAAATGTGGCTTTTGGGATGATACACCTTACAACAATAGTGTCTCTTCTGATGAGTGTGAAGTAGTATCTTGTCATGATCTGTATTTCCATGACTTGTGATATTGAACCTAACTTCATCTGCTTATTGACTATTGTGTATCTTCTTTGAAGACCTCTCTATTCAACTCTCATTGTGTATGTCTCTGTGTGTGTGTGCACGTGTGCGTGCATGCATGCATTGTTATAAGGGCTTGGACAGTGTCTCTTAGCTTTTTCCCTGAAGGCAAACACTCTACCACTTGAGCTGTAGTTCCACTACTAGGTTTTTGGTCATTAATTCCCTAGGCTAGCTTCAAACCATGATTCTCAGATGTCAACCTCCTGAGTAGTTCGGATTACAGTTGTGAGCATCAGGTGCTTGATATAGCTTATGTTTTAATCATGATGTTGGTTTTCTGGGGTTGAGTTTTAAGTGTTCTTTTTATATTCTGAGTTTTAATCTCTGACCGTACATATGATTCGTGAATATTTTTTAACATCCCTTGGATATTTCTTGTCAATTAGTTCAAATGGCTTCAGGAAATAAATTTTAAAGGGGTCAGAAACTTCTCAGTTAAAATGAGATGACATTGCCCAGGCCCTGAGTTCAAGCCCCATGACCAGAAAAAAAATGAGATGACAGGACTAAGTACAACAATGTCAGTTAAACTAGGCTGTGAGTCTTCAATGCCTTGTCTTAGTTGGTATGGTGCCATATTTGCTACCTGCACCAGCAGGGGAAGGTTAACTGCTTCCTGCCAAATGATAACCAACAGTAGCATAAAAATCATAGGTTTGTCCCATAAGATTAGAATAGATAATCTCAAAGAGTACAATCAGGATCAATGCTTCTCTTTGTAAATGGGATAATTCTAATAGCAAAGTAGTTTAAATTTAAATATACCAAGCTGATCACCTCTGGGGAAGGAGAAGGGATGAGAGGGTTCCTTTAGATCAGGAGTGATTACTGGGATCAGGGAGTTCTAGGCACCCATTTCCAACAGAGCAGGCCAGAAGTACTTAACTTTGGGAGCCAAACTACAGTTAATGTGATAAAAGGGTGGTTGTCTGCTAGAAGTGGCCAGCTTCTGCAGTTGTCAGATTCCTATTTTACAACACAACCCTGCCACTGGAGATGATCAGGGACAGGCTTTGAAGACTAAGCTATCTTTTAATGCCTGTTACAGATTGTACTCTAACCCTCATAACTACTATTTCTCCAATAATTTACCAGAAGATATCATCTGGTATAGGTATTCTTTGTCCATCAGGATCCAAAATAAGGTCTCTTGTTTAAAGTTTCACACAGAAACAAGGGCCTGGCTGTTGGTTGGTTGCTTGGCATTCAGAGGTGCAGCATCCCTACTGGTAGTAATTTTGATTTAGGCCAGATGGAGTAGTATTTGTGAAATTAACAAGCAACATTAGAGCTTGCCCTTCATGAATTTCTTTTAGATCCAGGGCAACTATGATCTCTTAAATTGTTTTAGCATTAGCCATTATTGCCTGAAAAGAGAATTTACTTATATTTGTCAGGATCCCTCCTGAGAAACAACTGGGCAGACTCAGGACTCAATTCATTCTCATCTGGCTTTGCCAAGTCATCACGCTGTACACCATCTGTTGTCCGATAAGCCCACTTGGACATCTTTAGCTGATGGAGGACATCTTTGGCTTCTGCTAACATTTTCCATTGACAGTTTGCCCAGACCTTTATGAGGCCTAATATAGGATGGGCAATCCTCCAATCTATAAATGTCTACATCAACAAGGTGTATGTGGAATGAGTTCCAAAGCATCCTTTGTGGGCCATTTCTACCCTTCACAATCATGCAGGATCTGTTAAAAGTGATACTACTTTTTCCATCTTGTGCTCTAGCATAGAGTGCCTTAATTCTCCTATTAGTAGAATTTGATTCCTGCCAGATAGTCATCATGCAATCCCCTTTTTTCACTGGCTTCTAGGGTCAGGTCCTGTCCTAGTCCATTTTGTACTGTTAGATTATCTCAGACTAGTTGTTATTATTATTATTATCATTTGGTGGTACTAGGATTTCTACCTCAGGGCTTTGCTAGGCAGGTACTCTCCCAATTGAGACATGCCCCCAACGCTTTTTGCTTTTGATTATTGTTTGTTTCATTGTTCTGTTTTTATACATGTATATAAAGTATTTTAACCATATATGCCCTCACTTACCCTCTCCATTATTCATGCTCCTCTTTCCTGCTGGTATCCATGTCCAACATAACCTGTTTTACATTCCTGTCATTCATTTTGCTAATGCATATTAATTTTACAAAGGGGTTTCACAGTACTATTTCATACATTACCTTCTTTCCTCATCTCCCCTATTATTAGTAGATTTCATGTTTCCTTATGTCATCATCTATAGATGCAATGTATTATGATATTGTTTTTAGCTGTTTGTGAGACAGAATCTTACGGTATTCCTGAGCTGGCCCGGATGGATTACAGTCATCCTGTTTACAATTCCTGCATAGCTGAGATAACAAGCACACACAACCATGCCCAGCTCTTTATTGACTAAGATGAAGTCTCATGATCTTTTTGCTAGGGCTAGCCTCAAAATACAATTCTCCTGTTCTCTTCCCTGAGTAGCTCAGATTACATAAGGCACTATGCCTGGCTCATGCCAAGTAATTTATAATTAAGATAAATTTATTTGGCTCAGTTCTGAAGATCAGGAAGTCCAAGAACATGGTGTTGGCATCTTGCAAAGGCCATTGTGCTATGTCATCCTATGACAGGAGTGAAAGAAAAGGTGAGAGTGAGAGAAAAAGGAGACTAAATGCACTTTTCCAACAAAGTCACAGGTTATATTATGTCAACGTGATGTTAATTGATTCATGAGAACAGCAATGTTCCAAACTTGCAGTCCCAAACACATAAGACCATTCAGTTGACCTTCTCTTTGTTACCCTCTCAGTGAGTTCAAGGGATCCCAGGGTTGGTCACATAAAAGATACAGCCAGGAGGTTACAGTCATACACAATTATTTCTCTCTGTGTCTGTGTATGTGTGTCTATGTTGGGAGAGCAATAGTTGTTAAAAGTATTTATGTATTTCACTATAGTGCTGTAACAAGAGAATGGCATGTGAGTACCAGAGCTTACATACATCAACAGTAACTCTTTATTACACCACTGCTCCCTGTAGGAGCATAAGTATGTAAGATGGCTGCACTAAATACTGGGTATTTTTCCTATAGATAATCTTAAGTTTTATCCATAATGCTTTGCCATCATCACTCTTATTATATGTATAAGTTACCCTGGTGATGGGATGCATATGGAGGGGATCATTTAACTGCTTTATTCTATATTAGTGGAAGCAACACTTTGAAAGGTTAGTCTGAGTGAAGAGGCCAGCAGCACTCAGAAGAAGAAACTAAAGAAGAGGGGATTTAACCTGCCCAGATCACTAGGAAGCATGGCACAGAGTCAGGGTTAGAATTCCAAAGGGTACCTGCAAAGTGGGTTTTCTTTTTACCTTTGGGTTTGCCTTATCTAAGGTTAACAGATGTTGGGTGCAATTTTGCAGGGTGTACAAGTCAAACAAAGAAATGCTTACTTAGGCTTTTTTATTTTATTTATTTATTTATTTATTTTTGCTGGTTGTGGGGCCTGAAATCTGGGCCTGGGCACTGTCCATCAGCTCTTCAGCTCAAGGCTAGTGCTCTACCACTTGAGCCACAGCGCCACTTCCAGATTTTTCTGCTTATGTGGTGCTGAGGAATTGAACCCAGGGCCTCATGCATGCAAGGCAAGCACTCTACCACTGAGCCACCTTCCTAGCCCTTAGACTTTTTAAAAAAATCGTGTATGAAATCTTGAGTTTGGCACTGATGGGCTTTTGAATGAATTGGTACCAGTCTGTTGTAAAGAAATAAGCAACACAGGCCCATATACAGGAGCCATCTTTAGTTCATTGATAAAATCACAGGGTAAAATAGTATTACCACCTTGACAAAGAGTTTGTGAGTTTACTAAAAACCAGAATATACATATATAACATGCTACCACAGATACATTAATCACACTCTTGGGCATTTACCCTAGAAAAACAAAAGCTTTTGTTCACATTAAAATCCATATGACCAATATTCACAGCTGTAGTAGCCTCAAACTAAAAGCTTATATGTCCTTCAGTACGCAGATGAATGTTTAAATAAACTGTGGTATATGTGTATTATATAATACAGCAGTAAAAACAAAAACCAAAGTAGATATATGCAATATTTTACAAAGAATATTTTAAATGAAAAAGCCAATATTAAAATGTTTTATACTGTATAGTTCCATAAATTTCTTGGGAAGACAACATTGTAAGAGTAAAAACAGGTTATGATTATCAAGGATTCAGGACAGAGTAAGAGTATAGCTATTGAAGAACAACAGGAGTAGACTTGTATGTTGAAATTGTTAACATCTTAACTATTGATGTAAATATCATCATTGTGGTATTGTACTACAGTTATGTATTAGGGAAATTGAGTAAAAGGCCTGTAGAACACGATTCCTTTTTTAAAATTACTTTTAATTGTAAAATATACATAAATTGTCATATTTTCAATTTTAAGTATACAGCTCAGTGGTAAGTATGCTTAGGTTGTATACTATATGTCTAGAATTTTTTCATCTTGTAAAAGTGGCAAGTCTCTTCTCATCAAATGGCAAGTTCTTGTTTCCCTCTCCACCCAAACCCTTGTAACTATCATTCTACTATCTGTCTGTGAACTTGACTTCTTTAAGTATCCATATAAGTGGAATCATACAATATTTGTCCGTTTTGTGTATAGATGCCAGAACTGGGACTTGAACTCAGATCCTGCATGCTGTCCCTTAGTTTTTCTGCACAAGACTGGCACACTACCACTTGAGCCACATCTCCACTTCTGGCTATGTTCATGGTTAATTAGAGATAAGAATATCATGGACTTTCCTGTCCTGGCTGGCTTCCAATCTTGATCTTCAGATCTCAGTCTCTTGGGTAGCTAAGATTATAGATATGAGCCAATAGCACCCACCAATGTTTGTCCTTTGTTTTTGTCCCTCATGGGGCTTGAACTCAGGGCCTTGGTACTGTCCCTGAGCTTTTTTGCTCAAGGCTAGTACTCTACTACTTTTAACCACAGCTCTACTTCTAGTTTTCTGTGGTTAATTGGAGATGTGTCTCCCAGACTTTCCTGCCCTGGCCTGCTTCAAACCATGATCCTCAGATTTCAGCCTCCTGAGTAGCTAGGATTACAAATGTGAGCCACCAGCACTTAACTTAATATTTGTCCTTTCGTATCTAGTTTATTTTACTTTATTTGGTATCTGGTTTATGTCATTTATGTCTTCAAAGGTCCTACATATTGTAGTAAGCATCAGAATTTCCTCCCATTTTAGAGAGGAATAACCATTGATAGTATATACCACATTTTGTTTAGCCATTTGTCAGTCGACACTTAGGTTGCTGCCTCCTTGTCATTTACAGGTTAGTGCTGCTATGAACATTAATGTAAAGTATCTTTTAAAGTTCCTTCTTCTAATTCTACTCAGAAGTAGAATTGATGGGTCATATGTAAGTCTGTTTTTAGAAGACCATCATGTTTTCCATACTTGTCTTACCATCTTATGATCCCAGAAGCAATGCACAAAGGTTTTAATTTTTAAGTATCCTTACCAACATTGATTCTTTATTCATTTATGGCTAGTCATTATAATAGGTATGAAGTGATTTGTGTCTTTTGATTTACATTTCATTGATGAATCATGATGTTTAGCATCTTTTCATTTCCTTATTGCTTACTTGAATCTCTCTGGCAAAATATATATCCTAGTCCTTTGTACATATTGATGTGGATTATTTTTGTTGTAGAAGTTTTTAAATGTTCTAGATGATAATTCTTTGTTACATATCTAATTTGTAAAGATTTTTCCCTATTCTGTAAGTTGTTGTTTTGTTCTCCATAAGTGTCCTTTATGTTTTTTAATAACCCCTCTAAAACTTATGTTGAAATTAATTCCCATCATATCAGTATGTAAAAGTGATTAGATCATCAGGGCTCTGCACTACCAGCTGAGTGAGTAGGTAAGTTTTCTCTGGAGAGAGTTATCTCTGAAGAGAGTAGAGTCCTGATTAATTTGCTATTCTTCCAGTCTCCTAAGTAGCTTGAGTGAAGGTGTAAGCCATTGTGCTTGCACAAATTTTACACTTTCTTATGCTATGTTGTTATTTATCATTCTTTTACTTCAGTGTTTTTCTTTGGTGGAATTGTCATTTGAAATCAGAGACCTGTATTTTCTAGCCAGGTGCTCTACCATTTGAGGCATGCTCTCAGCCCTCATTTTCTTTTGGATCCTCTAACTGGATACTTACAAATAATCTACCTTTTTGTCAGTCATGGGGCTTGAACTCTGGGCCTGGGCACTGTCCCTCAGCTCTTCAGCTCAAGGCAAGTGCTCTACCACTTGAGCCACAGTGCCGCTTATGGTTTTCTGGTGGTTTATTTATAAGAGACTTAGACTTTCCTTCCCGGGCTGGCTTTGAACCACAGTCCTCAGATCTCAGCCTCCTAAGTAAATAGGATTACAGGCATGAGTCACCGGCACCTGGCTTTTGAGTCTGCTGATTGTTTTGCTTCTTAAAGCCTTTTGTTCAACACCTATATTGAGTTTTTAGTTCAATTATTACATTTTTTTCACTTTAAGAATTCTGAATTTTTTTGGTTGTACTGGGGGTTGAACTCAGGGTTTGACACTTGCTTGGCTTGCTTGCTGAACTGGTGCTGTACTACTTGAGCCATACCTTCAGCCTTGGTTTTGTTGGTTCTTTTGAAAACATACTTTCGTGGACTTTTCTACCCCACGCTGGCTTTGAATCTTGGGTCTCCAGATCTCAGCCTCCTAAGTAACTAGGATTATAGTCATGAGCCACTGGTACCCACCAAAGTTTTATTAATTTTACATGTGCATTGGGGATCTTCATAAAAGGCTAGAATCTAAAGTAATGACTAAAGCATGATATTTTAAGGGGTAATACTGAAGTTTGAACTCAGGGTTTTATACTTGCTAGGTTGGCACTCTATCATTTGAGCCACACCTCCAGTTTTTTTCATCCTTTTAAATTTTTTGTCTTTGTTGGAATGTTCCCTTTGTTTATTATTCTCTTCAGCTTTTGGGGCCTTTTTATAATGGTTATTTTCAATTTTCTATCAGGTAATTAACATACTATTTTATTATGGTTAATTTTTAGCTTTTTCCTTTGTTTGGATTGTTTATATTTTCCCAAATTTTCCTTGACTCTATATGTGTATCTTCAAATTAGAAAAAAATGTCTCCCCTCCAATATTACCAATCAACTTGGCCAGAGCTTCTATGGAACTCCCAAGAATTTGTGTTAGTCTAAACTGCTGTGTTCCAAGTAGTTCCCAGGTATCTAGTGCTTGCCCAGTTTCATCAGTGCTTGGAGACCAATGTCATTCTTTTGGAAGCTCCTAGATAAACCGGAATGTTTCATGCCTGGTTCAACTCTTTGCCTCCCCAGAGAAAAGGTGGGAGCCAGAATTTTCAGCTGCTTCCTCTTCCTTATGCTGGGTGCAAGAACTATGGTTCAGTCTGCCACTTTATTCTCTATGATCTCCAACAATTCCAGACCCTGTCGGCTCTATGAGAAAGCAGTCAGTCTGTCAGGGAACACCTGGAGAATTTGGAGTATTAGTTACATGGTTCAGATCTTTCTGTCCTCAGAAGCTGAGATTTGAGGTTCCCTAATACTGTGGCACTGTGCTCTGTGTGGGGATTATGATGAGTGTTTCTGATTTGCTTTTCTTTTTCTTTTGCGCTAGTCCTGTGGCTTGAACTCAGGACCTGGGCACTGTCCCTGAGCTTTTTGCTCCAAGCTACTGTTCTACCACTTGAGCCACAGTTCCTCTTCTGACTTTTTGCTGGTTAGTTGAAAGTCTTATATACTTTCCTGCCAGTGCTGTCTTTGAACCGCAATCCTCAGATCTCACCAGCCTCCTAAGTAGCTAGGATTACAGGGGTGAGCCACCACTGCTCAGCTACTTCTGCTTTTCTTAGTAGTTTCTGTGTGGCCAGTATCACACTGACAACAGGTACAAGAGTACTTCAGTTAGTATCTGGACTTCTCACAAAGGGAATTGATCCTTGGTGTTGCTGCTAAATAACTGAAACTTTGGAGGTGAAGGAGAATCTAGGGTTTCCTATTCTGACATCTTGTTGTCACTTTCCCCCCTTATCTCTTAAAACTACATGTGAACCTGTAATTATCTCAAATTAAAAGTTTAATTTGGGGCTGGTTGCATGGCTTACAAAGTAAATGTGTCTGCCTATCAAGCCTAAAGTCTTAAGATAAAACTTTAGTACCAAAAGAAAAAAAAAGTATTTGGGTGCTGAAAGTGTGACTCAATAAGTGAAAGCAGCAGATACTGAGTTTGAGTCCCAGGATCAGACCTAAAGAAAAAAAAAAAACAAAAGAAATAACCATGGGCTGGGAATGTGGCTTAGTAGTAGAATGCTTACCTCACATGCATGAAGCCCTGGGTTTGCTTCCTCAGTACCACATACACAGAAAAAGTTGAAAGTGGTGCTGTGGCTCAAGTGGTAGAGTGCTAGCCTTGAGCAAAAGAAGCTCAGAAACAATGCCCAGGTCCAAAGTTCAAGCCTCAGGACTGGCAAAAAAAAAAAAAAGAAGAAGAAATAACCAACCCTTTGGATAGGTTGGGATGGGTGGGTGAGAATGTTGAAAAGGGTGACACTGTTCAAGCTGTACCGTACTCATAAACTGCTTTCTTGAATAGCAACTCCTTTGTACAACTACTTAAAGATAAGAAAAAATATTCAAAAAAGGCAGATTTTTTTCAAAAATAACCTCGTTTTCTTTTTTAATTTCCAAGAATTGTTATTTTAAAATAACATATTAATTACATATTGTAATGGAGTTCAATATATTATTTGCAAACATAGGCAAATAGGATTATACCAAACATCAAAATTTTTGCACAGTAAAGGGAATTCTCAAGGAAGTAAAGAGACATATTGCATAATTGAAGAAAATATTTACCAACTATTCATCTGGCTAAGAAACAATATTCAAAATACATAGTGACTATATATTTTGAAGGCTCCAGAATTCAGTCACACACTATGCAGAGCCTCAAGTTGTTTTTTTTTTTTTTTTGGATCCAGTAGTGGGGCCTGAACTTGGTGCCTGGGCACTGTCCCTCAGCTCTTCAGCTCAAGGCTAGCGCTCTACCACTTGAACCCTAGCACCACTTCTGGCTTTTTTCTTTTTGCTTATGTGGTGCTGAGGAATTGAACCCAGGGCCTCAAGCATGCAAGGCAAGCGCTCTACCACTGAGCCACCTTCCCAGCCCATCCTCAAGTTTTCTGAAGGCCAAAATATCTCCTTCTATAGAGATCTTTCTACTGAGAATATTATTCTTCAGATTGTTTTGTGTGTGTGCTGATCCTGGGGTTTGAACTCAAGGCCTTGGTGCTGCTCTTGAGCTTCTTTTGTTCAAAGCTGACATTCTGAATCACAGCTTCACTTCTGCCATTTTAAATAGTTTATTAGAAATAAGACTCTCATGGATTTTCCTGCCTGGACTGGCTTTGAATTGTGACCATCAGATCTTGGCCTCCTGAGTAGCTAGGATTACAGGCATGAATCATCTGGGCCCATCTATATTTACCATCTTTTAATGTCATCAAAATCATATTGCTTTTGATATCTTCCCACCCACCAGGTTAATACCTTTTTGGCAAAAAGAAAATATTGCAGTTCCTCTAGTTAAACTAACCCACTAACCCACTTTGTGTTTCTTTTTGTCTATTGAAGGTTCTGGTGTGGGATGTATAACCGCTTTGACAAAGGGCTGCACCCCAAACAGAGTATAATAGACAGACTTTTGGAAATGAAGAAACAACAAACAATGCTGGAGGCACGGGTGCATGAATTAGAAAAGGTGAGGAGAAAGGTCCCCCCAAAGAGATTCTCTTGTCCCTTCTAGATAGTCCCAGCCCATTTGAAGTTGAATTGGTGCTTGTGAGATATTACCTAATTTGGCTTCTTAGTGTCCATTCTGCAAAACTCAGGGAGTAACTCCTTTTCTTCCCATAGTGTGGGAAATATCGTACCCAGATAGTTAAACATAAGGATTGAATAGAATTATTAGGAGGAACAAGAGGGAATGACCAGGAAATTACACTGGTATTTGTTATCAATCAAGAGAGTAACATTTTGAGTGAACTTACCAGAATAATGAAATGGTTATATTTTTCAATTAGGAAAACCTTACCAAAGAAAATTCTTTCCTTTTTCCCATATAAACTTTACTTATCAGATAGTCATTGCTGTTTATTGATTCTTCTTTACAGCCACAACAAAACAAAAGTTTAGTCACAGGTCAAGTAATTAACAAGGATTTCTTTGTAAAACATGGAAAATACTGAGCTGCTTAGGAAATGTAGGTATCCCTAGCAGTTTATTTAAAGGACAGAGGAGTTATTCTTCTTAGAAAAGAATTATTGGAAAGGATATGCTATTTAGGAACTAAGTGTGAGCCAGATAAGGCATATCATTTTCTGTTGACTATTAGTAAATAACTATTGCCACCACCACCCCTTTTGGAAGTCCTGGAGTTTGAATTCAGGGCCTCAGGATTGCTAGGCAGCCTTTCTCAAGTGGTAGAGGGCATGCCAACAAGTGTGAGGCCCTAAGTTCAAACCCCAGTATTGCCACAAAAAAGGTTGTACACTCAGACCCCAGCCCTCCACTTCCCAGATGTGAATTTGACACATATAACTTCTGTGAGCCTCATTTTCCTCACTTATAAAATAAAGCTAATCTCTGGTTTCTTATAATGATAGAAGGAAATTACATAAAGCACCTGGCATAAATAGGGATTCAATATTAATGATCCTTTCCTTTTTCCTGTTTTATCCCAGTAATAAAAGACTTTTACATATATAAGACCTTTGAGTTCTTTTGAGGATCAGTAATGGTATAGATTTTAAAGCACTATGGCAGGTAATAAAGAAAAGATGTTTAGCAGTATGGGGTCAAAGATAATTTGCTACCATATAAATGATGGCAATAAGATTGCAGATCAATGTATTTTTGCCAAGCTTTTTTCTTTGTCTAATTGTTTTTCAACCATTCCTTGCTCCTGAAACAGAAACTGAAAACCCATGGTGAGCTACTAGAAGATGTCTATCCCTTCCCTCATTCAGGAGATGCATTATCCCAGCATTTGGCCAGTCCTTTGACTAGTTCTTTTGGCTTTATGGGTATTGAGGGAGATGGAAATACCTTGATGGAGAATCGCACCCTGTCCAGGGAAGGAGGCCTTCGTGCTCAGATGGATCAAGCAAAAGACCAGTGTGGAGAGCCCCACCCTGACTCTTGTAAGGACAAACTTGGGGCCATGGATATCTCTGGAGATGTGAACATTTCTGGAGCCATGAATGTTTCTGGAGACACAGACATTTCTAAGGGCACTGACATCCATGGAATCCTGGATATTTCTGAGGACTGGGGCTTCTATGAAGATATAGGTCTCCCAGAAGGCCTAGTCATCTCTAGGGCCACCAGAAAGGAGACAGGCTATTCTGATAAAAAATGAGCTGTTCACTTGCCTGATTTTGTGCTAAGAGCACCTGTAGCAGCCATTCATGTCCTTGTACCAAACAGGGTTATGCTGCTTTCACTTGATTTAAATGGGTCCGACCAGGACACATTTCCCCCCTTCAGAGTTTGGAAGGGGATTTAGAATGTTTACTGATTTAAGTGGCCAGTATTTACCTGTTAAGAATTCCAGAGTATAGGCAAGAGAAAGAATGTGTTTTTCTAAAATGAGATTAAACTTCAGAAACATTGCCTTTCAGCTGAGATGTTTGTGAGATTGGTTCTACTATCTGTTTTCCTTAAATGAGCAACCTCAACTACTTTACTGCCTGAAAACAAAGTGGAAATCTTGTTACTGGAAAATTACAACTTTATTGAAAGGATGGAGATATGATATTGTGAATTTCACAATATTATAAAAGAAAACATGTTCAGATACACTGAGTCATGGGGTGCTAGCTAAAATTGGCAGTATAGGTGCTTGGAGATTTGGAACATAGAAGTAATTTTCTTGTTACGTTAATCTCTCTTTTCAACCTACACTCCAGTTCAGTTTTGTTATAATACTATTTTTAGTCAATCCATTCTTTTGTAGCTAGCCCACAGGTAAACCTACTATAAAGTTTTTAGTTCTAAATTAGTGAGATTTAAATAGTTATTAATAGCATTATCAGCATCAGTCCAGGAAGCACCTTAAAACCTCAATGCTCCGTACTTGCCTGAGATATTGTCTGTGTGGTTATTTGGTTGTTTTGTAAGTCAAGCCCTTTCTTAGGATATCTTATTTTTTTTAAAAAAAAGGCCATTGGTTTTGCTTATCTAGATATCACCTGAAATTTATGGACTTTTGAATATAATTGGCACTGCTTTTGAAATCTGGTGGGTATTTCACTTTGTCTAGATGTCTAACTTCTTTAAAAAGTTTATTCTTCTAGTCCAGCCACTCACATATAAAGGAATGTGTTCTTTTTTAAAAAATGAAATTTTCACCTTGCTATAGATATACTTGCTAACCTTTCTCATCTTCCTATTGGATATTCATTCATTGTTTCAACACTTCCACATGCTGGGCATAGAGCGGTTTGGGCCATGATTTACATATTGTCAGCATTTCCAAAACTATCAATGCCACTATCTGATTCAAGCTAAAAAAAATTAGATGACTTAAAGATACATCCCTGTTGATTGTCGTATCCAGTTGTGAATACAGAATTATCTTAAGGACCAACCACTTTGTTAGTTGCTATTCACTGAAAGGAAGACATCCTTTTAGGAGTATAATTTAAATGTAAAAGAGAATAGTTGAGACAGTTTGTTGATTTCTTACTCAAAGGTAAATAAATATGGACCCCAATAAAACAACCTTCTTTGGCCAGAGAATTCTAATTAATTTTGGTTGATCTATTTCATATGTAAATTTGAGCTATTTTTCTACTCATTTCCTTTTGGTGGCATTTTTCTTTCTCTTTTTAAAGAACTAATATGGGTCTTTTCATTCATAAATAGGGACTATTTTTCTATCTTTCATGTATTGTGTGTTTGTTTTCTTTGAGACAAGGTCTCACTGTCTATACAACCCTTTTCACTCAAACTCATGGTCCTTCCCAGTCTCCCCAGTCATGCATAATACCACACACATTTTTTAAATCATAAAGCATTAAAATAATCTCTTAAATTAAGATCTCTTAATGTATCTTCTCTGATCCCCCTCTTAACATAATTTGGACCTCAGTTTATATAACTTAAATCATCCTTAATCCTTAATCATCCTTAATTTCTAGTTAATTGTTATTTCTGCACATAATTTTGATTTAAAGGCTATATCCTCACTGTACAAAGGAAGTTGTCAAAAGGAATATCAGACTAGGATGTATCACAGTGGTAAAATGTTTGCAATGCACAAGGGCCTGGTTTCAATCCCAGTACCACCAAAAAAAGAAAAGAAAAAGACATTTTCCCGTATCTCAATCTGTATTTTGCAGTGCATAACCAGGATGATACTGGAGATACAGTGTGTTGAGAGGTTTAATTGGAAGAGAAAGAACAAAAATGGAAAGTGGCAAAATTTAGCTTTCAAATCTAATTAGAAAGCTAATGTGAAGTCTCATATTTTTCCAAAGGACCTGTACAAGGGCAGTACATAGTGCCAAAACTTACTTATTAGATACAAAACAAAATGAGTCGATAATGAAGATTTTTTTCAGTACAACTCCAAACTTAGCAATTGCACACAGCAACTCTGTTTCCAAAAGCAAAATAAAAAAATATACAGACTAGTTTATATTTTGTTGAGTATTTAAGGTCAGTTTTAGTGTTAGGATCAGTGTAGTCAACTTGTTTGATCTCTATATGACCTGTTTTGTTCAAGAAAAACCTTGAGCTGGGCGCTGGTGGCTCACGCCTGTAATCCTAGCTACTCAGGAGGCTGAGATCTGAGGATCGCGGTTCAAAGCCAGCCCGGGCAGGAGAGACCGTGAGACTCCTATCTCCAATAAACCACCAGAAAACAGGAAGTGGCGCTGTAGCTTAAGTGGTAGAGTGCTTGCCTTGAGCTGAAGAGCTGAGGGACAGCGCCCAGGCCCAGAGTTCAAGCCCCACAGCCGACAAAAAGAAAAAGAAAAACCTTGAAAATATTTATTTTTTATCACCAACTACTTCTCTATTTTTTATAGTCATTTAAAAAATGTGAGGGAAGAAAATGGTTAGGGGAGAATCCAAATATATGTGCATTGCTAGGAGCCCAGTAATTATCTGCAGTTAGGAGCCCAGCAATAGGGAGGAGATTTCTGAAGGAAAGTTTCAGGAATATTAGAAATATTAGATGATCTACTACAGCTTTTATTTCATACTCTCATAGACCACCTATGCTGTGACAGAAATGTGACCCTTCCTTCACTGTCCTGCCCTTCCAGATCCTCAAGCAGAAATTCCATTCTCATATGACTACCCTACTTAAATTGGAAGGCATTTAACCACCTGCCACTGTCTTATCCACTAACCTGACCTCTGCTTATTTCCTATTCAAGTTTCATGGGCCTAAGGTCACTATTTATCTTTTCCAAGTATGAGTCAGGCTCAGTTCCTGTGCTGGTGGCCATGCTCAGATTCTGCATGAACCTTTTTTTTTTAAGTTACTTAGTTGATGGAATGATAGATTTATCACAATAATAAAGCAACCCTAAATAATTACTTCAGAAACATCTAACAGGCTTGACTTTTTAAAGAAGAAATTCAGGAATAGGGTTGACTGTATAAAAGAAAACCTGAAACTATCTAGAATCAAGAGAGCAAGAATGTAAAGCACATGATACATTTGTTGAGCACATGTACCTTTGGGAAGTTACCATCAGATCCGTTGTTGACTGCCAGCATGCATGGAACACCTTTTGTCTGAGATACATGTCTCTCACTTCACAGGAAGTGAGACATTTCCAGTAGCTCAAGCTAGTCTGACATTTACTATATAGCCTAGGGTAGCTTCAAACTCTTGACCTCCTTCCTCAGCTTCCCAAGTGCTGGAATTACAGGCATGAGCCTCCATGCCTGACCTGAATCCAACTCTTTTGAAAAGGTGCTTTCAACCAAATTAACTTTGGCTTCAATTTAGCAGACACATTTAAGGATTCTCATATCAGATTTTGGTTCCTTACTGGTTTTATTAAACACACAATACCTTTTCTTCATTCTATTAGGCTTTGATATATAATTTGGAATCTTTTCTATGAGAATATTTTATACCAGTGGCCTTTTTTGTAAATAGTTGTTAGGGAAATGTAAATTATCTAAGAAAAATAATTCTCTCAAAAGAGTTTACTATGTTCTACTTTGGTTCATACTTGGAAAGATTGTTTTTGCTTCCTCACATAGTTCCCAATGATTTAATAATACCTTTACCCAAACGTTCTCCACCCTCAAGCCACTCCCTCCCAGAAACTCAAGATACAGCAGACAGGATTTAAGCCAAGTCCAGTTGCTTTCTCCTAAGTGCCAAATCTAGACTAAATTTTTATATGGATATTTGAAAACAAAAAGTAGATGTGGCTTAAGCCTTAAATTTTTCCTCTGGGGTTATTTTTTACATAATATGAAGAAATAAATGCCTGGCCTAGCAAGTGACATAAAACAAAGGATAAAGGGAACTACTGTGGCTCATAAAGGACTCTGGTTTTGTTATCTTTTAAAGGCAATTCTGTATTTGATGGCAACATAGAAGCTTTTCCAAGGCATAAAAAAATTACCTTTCAAGCCCTACACAATATGTCTTCTCTGATTCTCCGGCTGTGGGTCTGACAATCTGTGCCTTTCCCTTAATAGGAAGTATTGCTATTGTCACCGTTCATGACAGCCATATCACCTTTAGATGTCAATGCAAGTAAAAACATGTTACATGCCCTGCGACTTGTCTTCACAAAAGATGTTTGCTTTGAAAGCAGCTGTCTGATTTAGGCCTGTGTGTCTTGCAAGAACTGAACAAAATATGTTCAGAATTTGGCATGTGTGAAACCAATGGTCCAGTGCTCTGTCCCTTGGTGTTTTATAAAGCTTTGGGAGTAAACTAAAAGTTTCTTTTCCAAAGCTTTGTTGCCTTTCAAACGTTTTCATAGTTTTATATTCTGACTCTGATACTAGCCCTCCAGAGTCTCAGTTGTACAGATAGTTACAGAAGGGAAAAGAGAGTGATACAGAGATGGACCTAGCCAGTTAAGATTGCATGTACTCCTAGTAAATGGATTGTTCACAATAAGGTGCAATGAAAAGGGTTTTAAGTTATTATGACTGACATTTTCTTTCAAGGCAATCTTTATACTATTAGAAACTTCTTTCAGGAATACTATGAAATGTGCATTTTCTTTGTCCGTGTGTTTTTTGCTTGAATATGTGCTTGTGGCTTTGGTTTTAGAGAGTCAGGGGAAGTAGGTGACTGTTAATATGTTTTTTGTTAGTATGTCCTCAAGGCAAGTGACTTCTGAGCCACCTTTTTGCTTCTATAACAAACATCACTGGTCCCCTAGCCAGTCAGATAAATAGTACAGCTAAGTCACTAGGTGATAACTGTTTAAAGACCAAATTCTCTAGTGTCACCTCCCATATAATTGGCCACACCAGGTCTCATAATTCTACATCTGTATGCCTGTAGTCAGGATTTTTTCTATATTTTGTGAGCACAGATCCTAGTTCTGAAATATAACATTCTGGATTCTAGTTTTAACAGTGCCTCCAGCTTAAGAACAGCTAACAAGTTTAGTCTTTTGATAAGTAACTCATAGTAAGACTATTTGTATACATTTACTGTAACCAGTAGCCTCCAGTCCTATAGGTCACTTAGGCATTCAGATGAAGAGAATTTTTCAAGACTTTGGTGTTAGACATCTAGTTGATATTGTCCAGCAAAGTACCATAAAGTCTTTAAGACATGCCAAGGCAGAAATAGAAACCAAAGTGAAGCAATTAAGCCTTTTCTCTAGGTTGGATCAATCAGGCAGCTTTATAAGTAGACCTTAAATATCTGGCCAATGTTATGTGTAGTGTGTGTTAATGTCAGCTACAGACATGCATGAACATGCACATGCAATTGATGTGCAATGTGTAGTTTCCTTGAGAACATGAGTTTCACTTGTTCTGGGTTTATAAAATGACATGGTCACAGCAGCAGAAAGTATGAATTTGCCAAAATACAGTAATGTGAGAAATTTACTTTCAACATCATGTTGATTATGTGTTATGTTATGCTTGTAACAATGCTGCAGTATGGATATGTCAGCTAGTCGGGATGTTCACTACCAACTGTTTTGTTCACTGCCAGAGAGTTTATTAGCTCTCTTTTGTAATTTTTCCAATCTGAAAATGTTGATATATTTTTTGTTTAAAATTAAAAAAACTTCAATCTTTTGTGTATGTTGTGTGTGTGAGGTTGGCTATATATTAGCTAAAGGTAGCAAACCTCCCCAAATAGTACCCTGACCTAGCTTGAATAGATGAATCACTTTACATAAACAGAGAAACTTCAGGTGGGTTGAATATGCTCTTGTTAAAGAAAATAGAGGCATCAGAGAAGTGACCTGGTTCTGAAGATTACTGTTAGAGTAAGGTTTCTGCTGGTGACCAGCTGTGAGGACAAGACTGACAGCAACTTAATTCACAAAAGTATGCTGATGGAATACAAGTTTGTTCATTCAGGTTGGGAGAAAAACCTGTTCAGTGACCAGGCTTTCATTCTTCCTCAGAGTCCTCTCTGGAGCAAGGATTCTCACACATTAATTAGGGAGCTTGGACTCAAAAATTATTTCTTCCAGACTGCAAAAGAGTTCCCACCTTGGAGCCTCTCCCTCTGGGAACCATATGTATGCAGCCTCCAAAGAATAGGACACAGAGAAACTTTGGTTCTAGTACTGTCTATCTGTATGGCCTTGTGTAAATCACTTCCTGACTATATATCTCAAAGCTTCATCTTTAAATGGGGATACTAGTTGTACCTACTACACAGAGTACTTGTGTAAATTAATCAAGTTTGCATGTAAAGGTACCTTGTAAATTTCCCAACATACAAAAAGCAATCGGTCTCTCACTTTTCAGCCCTGATGTTTCTGACTAAACTGATAAATTCCTGCTTTTCACCTTCCTTTTTTCTTAGTTCCATTTGGTCCCTTTCATGCTCTTGACACAATTTCTTTAAAGTTAATTTACAAGTACAATAGGATTACAATGTAATGGATTAGTACATGATTCTTATAATCAATAAATCTTTGTTAACTGGAATGTTTTAAATTCTATATATACAGAAATTTATATATACATATAGAGAACAAAAACAGGATTATATAGTAGTCTCTTCCCTTTCAATACATATAGGGTTCTCATTTTTAGTGGACACATCATTTTCATTATATGAGCTATAACTTATTCAGCTATCATATTGCTGATCAAGCTATAACTGTCTTCTATATCAAATTTCAAACTTGCCTTTCCTATTTCTAACTGGAATTCAGCAAATGCCTTCTTTTCTGATTTGAAATATCCCCTTACTTGAGTTGACATACAGATAATTTCATCCATTCTAAGAGGATTTTTTTTGAGACAGGATCTTGTTATGTAGCCCAGGCTGGTTTTGAATTTATGATCCTACTGCCTCAGCTTCCCAAGTTGCAGAATTTCAACCGCTGAGAGGGTTTTTTTTTTTAAAGAAACTTGGTAGCAAACAAACTTTTTTTTAACAAACTTGGTAACTTGGACTCCAAGTTTCTATGGTACTTTATGTGTATTATAATTCTGAACTTGGAATCTCTTCCTTATATCCCAAAGTAAACCACTACACTAACTGGCCCAGAGCCTGATAAGTTGTCCATCCTCAACAACTATGTTTAGTCCATTGTCACCCAGTAAGGTCTGGATTCACATGGGAAGGGGGTCAAGAGAATGCCCTGAGTGATGAATCTGGATGAATCTGATTCCCTACCATGTTTATTTGTAAAAGGAATAATCTCTACCATGTGTTAGTTTCATAATGATTGTGACACCAAGGGAAATCATAATTACAAATAACTTGATGAATTTTGAAGTATTTTTCATGTACAAATAGGTGTTGAATGGTTTGTTTTTAAATTCTATCCAACTGAGCCTGAACTACCATAATAGAAGGAACCAAATAGTTAAGAACTGGAAAAGTATGCTTTGGGAATTTAGGGGAAAATGTCACTTGGCTATATGTGAATTGCAGAACATGTGAAAGACTGCTTATTTTTCTCTAGGCCTCTGTTGCCTTATGTTTAAAACAGGTGGTTTAAACTAGATGATTTCTGGGAAAATATATTAAGTACCTATTGAATGGCTCATTTGTGGCAAGCTTTGCCCTGGGATCTTTAAATGTATTTCATATGGCTGCGATAACTGAAAAAATCCTGTATCAAAATCACTAAGCCTGCATATAGATGTACTAGAACCAGGACTGCCTAAAATATTATACCTGCAGAATTTCATACTATAAGATCCTATTAACAAAAGAGGGAGGGAGGTGGGAAAATAAAAGATCCTATTTAACTGAACTTCAGGTCTAGACAAGATGATGGAGATTTCATTTCTCACTGCTCCTTCAAACAAAATATAAACTCTGAAAGTAATTTAAGAAGCAGTTAAAGGAGAATTGTAAAATGTAGTTAACGAGAAGGAATGCTGGGATTAAAGTAACAACACAGCAGTTAGAGCTTCTTATGTGTCTGCAGAGAGGCAATCCAGCCTAAGTAGTTCCCCCTTCTTTAGATAATATAGAAGTCCCACAGCAAGAGGTGAGCCTGGCAACATCAGCAAGCAGGATTTACCAAAACCACCTCCACATTCCACTGGCAATAAGCAATTGAGTGAATGAATAACTCTCCATCTCCACCTTTTCCTAATGCTGTGATGTTGAGTAGCCAGCAGACATCATCCACATCTAGCTACTCGGGATGCTGAGATCTGAGGATCTCAATTTGAAGCCAGTCGAGGCAGGGAAATCCATGAGACTTGTTTTTGTTTTGTTTTGTTGGTTGTAGGGCTTGAACTCAGGACCTGGGACCTGTCCATGAGCTCTTTTGCTCAAGGAGCTAATGCTCTACCACTTTGTTGTTGTTGTTGGTCATGGGGCTTGAACTCTGGGCCTGGGTGCTGTCCCTCAGCTCTTCAGCTCAAGACTAGCACTCTACCACTTAAACCACAGCGCCACTTCAGGTTTTCTGGTGGTTTATCAGAGATAAGTCTCAGAGACTTTCTTGCCCGGGCTGGCTTGGAACTCAGATATCAGCCCCCTGAATAGCTATGATTACAGGTCTGAGCCCCCTGCACTTAGCATGTGTGACTCTTATCTCCAATTGACTATTACAAACCTAGAAGTTGAGGTATGAATCAAGTGGTAAAGCATTAGCCTTAAACAAAACAGCTAAGGGACAGTACCCAGGCCCTGAGTTCAAGCTCTAGTACAGAGACACACAGACAGACAGACAGACAGACACACACACACACAGAAACAGAGTGCTGAAAATGCTGTATAATATCCAATTTACAGGCTGTTGAAATAAGGGAAGAGTCTGAGAAACACTTTGTCCTGCAGTATGGAGAATCCCAACCCCCCTAGGGACAATGACAAGTAGGGAAAGCTCTTCTGTCCCTTCAGGCAACTTGACACAGAAAACGGGAAGAGACCCAGTGGTACTAGAAAAACAAACCAAAATAGCACCAAAAGGATCTAAAAATAAAACTTACATTGGAACCACAACTAACAAAGTAGTCTTATTAAGTTGTATTTGATAATTAAAATGAAAAATGTAACACCATCTGACACTCAAGACATGATATTTAAAAAGCAGTGAAGATAAAGAAAGGCTAAGCAAGCCGGGGGCCGGGGGCTCACACCTGTAATTCTAGCTACTCAGGAGGCTGAAGAGCTGAGGGACAGTGCCCAGGCCCAGAGTTCAAGCCCAATGACTGACAAAAACAAAAACAAAAAACAAAAGAAAGGCTAAACAGTGGTAAAATGTTAACACAGTCCTGATAAGTCAAATATGCAACTCTGTATATATTTTAATGTCATTTTGCAACCACTAAAATATTATACCAAGATATACACTAAAAGGTATACACTAAAATAACATGAGATCTCAAAATGTTCAAGTAATACACAGGACATAAATGAATATCAGCAATTAAATGTAAGAATTGATTAAAATAGCTCTATCTTCTATGTATATGTTATTTCAAATTCAACATAGATTAAAAGTAAAAAGGTAAAAAAAAAGATTGCCCATTTATATCCAATAAAATACACTTTAAAGCAAAGAAAATTAATACAGAGAGAGCCATAACAAAATGACTAAGATCTGTGCATCAGAAAAAAATGATCCTAAATGATCACAACAGAAACTGAAAATACACAAAATAGAGATAGAAGTAAAATGAGAAATAGACAAATCTGAGATTACACTTGGGGACTTCAGCATCCACTTTTCAATAACTAATAAAGGAAAATCAGCAAGAATACAGAACTGAAAAATACTCTAACCAACAGGATCTAATGGACATATATCGATTTCTACACCCAACAACTGCAAAATACATATTATTTTTAATCTCTGATAGAATGTATACCAAGAGAAACCATTAAATGGAACTAAAATAGCCTCAAATTTAAAGAAATAATAATTATGCACACTGGACATTCTGTTAACAAAGTAATAAAGCTAGAAGTTGATAATAGATAACAAAAGTCTCTAAACATTTTGATATTAAAAAATACACTTCTGTGTAATCTGTAAAATCTCAAAGGAAATTTAAAAACATATCAAAGGACTTCTTTGTAGACCAGCATGTAAAAAGCTTGAAACTTTGCATTCCTATTCAAATAAGGAAAAGAGCTAACAGAAATAACAGTGTTAAGTCCATTAGAGAATGAGTTCATAGAACAAAATTTTTCCCTTAAACTGGAGAGACATACAAGTAAATACAGAAGAATTTACTAAAGTAGAAATCCTTAAGCAGAACTCTTCAACATGAACCAATACCACAGTAGAAAAGCTTAATCTTTTCTCCTGGGAGCTTATTGTGGAGTATTTAGGAGTTAAGAAACAGTTTAGGATATATATTGTGTGGCATTGTGACTATAGTTAATGACAATATAATATATTGTTCAACAACAGAAGATGATTTAAGTGTTCTCACAAAAATATTTAAAGGCTAGAAGTGTACTCGATGACAGAGTGTACAAATCCCTGAATTCAATTTTCATCACACACACACACACACACACACACACACACACAAACACTATTTACTTTCCTAGTATTTAATTTGTTATTCTTCATATATGCTGGATATTAGTCCCCTGTCAGATGAATAGCTGGTAAAGTAAATTCATGCAGAAACTATGGAAATCATTGTGGAGATTCCTAAAAAAAAAAAAACTGTTATATGATCCACCTATTCAACTCCTGAGTGTATATCCAAAGGAATCAAAATCAGTATAGAATACAGAGGCTTATACACTCATGTTTATTGTAATCCTACCTACAATATCCAAGTTATAGAATCAATGTATGTGCTCATTAATGGATGACTGGCTAAAGAATACATTGTATAGAACAGACCTGAGGACCAATGGAATAGAACTGAAAACACAGAAATGAACCCACAGACCTATAGCCACATAATCTTTGATAAAGGAGCTAAAAAAAATAGAATGGAAGAAAGACAGCCTCTTCAGTAAATGGTGCTGGAAAAATTGGTTAATCACCTGTAGAAAACTAAAGCTAGATCCTTATATACCACCCTGCACCAGAATCAACTCCAAAAGGATCAAAGACCTCGAAGTCAAAGCAGACACCCTTAAAACATTACAGGGAGGAATAGAACCCCTAGGTCTCGTTGGCACAGGCCAAATTTTTCTTAAGAGAGACCCAGAAACACAACAAATTAAAGGAAAGTTGGACAAATGGGATTGCATGAAGCTGCAGAGCTTCTGCATGGCAATGGACATAGCTAGCAAGATCAATAGAAAGCCCACAGATTGGGAGAAGATCTTCACTAGTCATACAACAGACAAAGGGCTTGTATCTAAAATTAAATTCCTCAACAACAAATTCTCAAAGAAACAACTGCCCAATAAATAAGTGGACTAAAGACTTAAAGAGAAACTCCCCTGAAGAGGAAATAAGAATGGCCAATAGACACATGAAGAAATGCTCAAGTTCTCTAGCCATAAAAGAAATGCAAATCAAAACAACGTTGAGATTCCACCTTACCCCAGTTAAAATGGCTATAATCAAGAACCCTAACAACAACAGATGCTGGAGGGGATGTGGCCAAAAGGGAATCCTACTTCATTGTTGGTGGGAGTGTAAACTTGTTCAACCACTTTGGAAAGCAGTATGGAGGTTCCTCAAAAGACTCCACATAGAGCTCCCCTATGACTCAGCAATCCCACTTTTGGGCATTTACTCAAATGATCACAAACAAGGCCATACTAAGGCTAGCAGCACAACTATGTTTATCAGAGCATTATTTACTATAGCTAAGATATGGAACCAACCCAGATGCCCCTCAGTAGATGAATGGATCAAGAAAATGTGGCATATATATATATATATATATATATACATACATATATATGAGATGGAGTTCTATGCCTCCATCAGAAAGAATGACATCACCCCATTTGTTAGGAAATGGAAAGACTTGGAAAAAATTATATTAAGTGAAGTAAGCCAGGCCCAAAGAAACATAGGTCCCATGGTTTCCCTTATTTGCAATAACTAGTACATGTGTAGAACAAGCAGAAAAGGTCAAAAGCTATGTACATATGACCATATAAGACGATGGTAAGTGAGATGAACCCCAAGATAAGGACAAAAATATTTTTTTTGCTATCGTTTCTAATGTATTTATAATGTACCATGTGCTTTCTTTGTTTCCTTGTATGTTCCTCTCCTATAACCCCTGTTTTCACTGCATTTGATGTTGGGGCCCTGCATCTTGTATATACACTTATCTAATTTGGAGGGGGGAAGGAAAAAAACAAAATGCTGAAATAGGGATAGGTTTGCCCCTTGTAACAATGATACTATGTTGAAATTTTACCACTTCGGTGGGGGTGGGGTGGGGAGGTGTAGTTGTGGAAGTGGGAGGGAAGGGATGGTAGGGGAAAAACAAAGGAGGAGGCAACAATGCTAGATAGGAAATGTACTCATTACCTTGCTCATGCAGCTGTAACCTGTCTGTGCAGTACTTTTACAATAAAAAAGAAAAAATACTACAAAAAAGAATATATTGTGTGTGTTTGTGTGAGTGTGTGTGTGTGTGTGTGTGTGTGTGTGTGTAAATTGCAGTATTATTCAATTTTCCATGGCAAAGTGCTTGCCTAGCAAGTGCAATGTCCTGGGTTTGATTCCCAGTACCAAAAAAGAAAAGCCAGTTAAATAAACTAAATTATCTTGATTGGAAGAAAATGGACAGAAGTAGAAATCATGTTTAGTGAAATAATCCAATCTCATAAATCTATGTAACACAGGTCTTCTCTTATATGTAGAACTTAGAAGAAGAAAAAAAGGACTTGAAAGTAAAGGAAGAACTGTTAGGGATGTGACTAGGGAAAGAGGAGGAGGATTAGAGAGGGTAATAGAGGAGGTGAATCATAGTAAGGTATATACATGTATGAAAATCTTATGGTAAAACCTATTGTGCCAATAATATATGGTAATAAAAAGTTTTAAGAAGATAACTATGTGAAGTATTCCATTTGCTAATTAATTACATTTACACATTCCACTAAGTATATACACATTAGAACATCATGTTGTACATGATAAATACAGTGTTACCTGTCAATTTAAAAAAAAAATCTTTAACAGCAGCCGTGCACCAGTGGCTTATGCCTGTAGTACTAGCTACTCAAGAGACTGAGATCTGAGGATTATAGTTCTAAGCCAGTCTGAGCAAGCAAGTCTATGAGACTCTTATCTCCAGTTAACTATACTGGCATTGAATAGTCTCTAGAAAACTTCAAAGACAACAGGGAAGAAACAAGGACATCAGAAGAAAATTTAACTTCTAAAACTTACAGCTATGGAAATAGTAAACACAGCCTAACCCCTAGCTTGCTAAACATAAAACCTCTGTGTAGGGGACATATGTCAGTTCCTTTTACCAAGCATATCATGTCTGGCTTTCTAACAACAACAACAACAAAAACCCACAGTGTGCACTAAAAGCTTATATCAATGCAAAGAGAAAACAAGCTTCAGACCCAGATTCAGTACGGAACAATTGTTAAAATACCAGACTACACATTGAAGAGAATTGAGGTTAATATACTGAGAGCACTAATGAAAAATGAGTAACATGTGAGACCAGATGAGTAATCTACATGAAAAAATAGAAACTTGAAGAAAGAAAATGAAATGTTAGTGTGTGGGTCAGACTTTTCATCACTGCAACAAAGTACCCCAGGGCTGATTACTGGAGGCTCATGCCTGTAATCCTAGCTATTCATGAGGCTGAGATCTGAAGCTTACAGTTTGAAGCCAGCCCAGGCATGAAAATTCCTGAGACTCTTACCTCCAATTTAGAAGTGGAATGTGGCTCAAGTGATAGAGTGCTAGCCTTGAGGGGGGAAAATGCCTCAGGGACAATGCCCTGGCCCTGAATTCAAGCCCTAGGACTGGCAACCAAAAAAAAAAAAAAAGCAAAAACACCAAACCTGAGAGAAACAAAAGAGGAAAGATTTTTTTTTCCAGCTCACAATTTCAGAGGATTTATTGTGTGTGTGTGAGGGTGAGGAAGGGGTGGAGAGGGAGCTATATGGCAAGACCCTGTTTCACAAAACAACATTAACTCATCATACATGATGAAATTGATTTCATTCTAGGGATGTAGGATAGTTCAACATGTATGAATCAATGAAAATAATATAGGAAATAAATAGAATCAGTGACCAAACAAATCACATACTCATGTCAATAGATGCAGAAGAAACCCTTTGACAGCATTCAATACCCCTTCATGTTAAAAAGTCTGAGGGAACTGAAGGAGAAAATGTAAACCTGGGTAGGAAGTAACCCAAAGAAAGAAACCCAAAAGACCACGTGGACAGAAGTTAAGTAGAAGGAAAGATTTATTGCCAGCAGAGCTGACAAGGCCAAATTCTCCAAAGGAAAGGGAGAAAATGGCACTGTCCGGCTCTTTGGAGGCCCCTTTATATTGGAGGCCGGAAATGGGCGGTGTCTCACCTACTGCGCAGGCGCTGCCATCAAGGGCATTGATTAGGCCTGCGAGGTGGGCATTTCCTTACAGAAACTAGGAATAGAAGGATCATATGTCAACTTATGAAAAGTCCATAGCCAATACTGTACTAAATGAGGAAAACTAAAAGCATTCTCTTTAAAATTCAGAAATGAAGTATATCTCCTCTCTCTCTCTCTCCACTCTTATTCAATACAGTGCTTGAATTATTAGTCAGGGCAACAAGGCAAGAGGAAGAGATAAAAAGGATACAAACACCTATGAATAAACTTAACTCCCTGATAAGTGGATGTTAAATCCAAAAGGAGATACGACAAAGTTAACAAGACTGGAGAAACTAAGGACCTCTACTCATCTGGTCAAATCATTTCTAAATGACCTCATGCTGCTGACCATATATATATATGGTATATATGTGCACATTTGAGGGAAACTAGGAGCAGGACACAGAAACAGAGGGAAACAGTGGAAAACATACAACAGTGGGACCCATCAGCTATACTGGTCATTGATCAAAACGAACTAGGCAACTCAATGGCAGCAATGGGAGGAAGGGAATGAGAGGGAAAGAGGGAACAGCTGACACTAAGCAAAAGGAAAGAAATGTACATATCACCCGATGTGGAAGAAATAAGTATATTGTCAAAGTTCATAGAATTCATAAACTTTATAGACCACGATAAAGACAATTTGCCTCATGAAGGTTAGAAAGTGTTTGTGACTTTTATCACTATCTCACAATACTGTGAAATTTGTGAAAGTTATGTAATCACTTAATCACAATAAAAAATTTGCTAAAAAAAGAGGAAGAGATAAAAAGGATACAAACACCTATGAATAAACTTAACTCAATAGGTTAAGGATGACTACAGTGAAAAATATAAAACACTAAGGAAAATAAAGACATTAGAAAATGAAGACTGCAGGTTCATGGACTGGCAGGATTAATATTGGGAAAAATGATTATATTACTGAAATCCATCTATAGATTCAATGCAATGCTGATCAAAATCCGAATGACATTTTTCACTAAAAAAACACAATTCTCAAATTTATATAACCCTGAACTCCAAATTTGCACCCTTAGATTGATTTGAAAGACTGACATAGACACGGAATAACAATAAGCAGCTAGAGTTTTCAGTTAAGGCATTTGTTTTGTATGTATTTGCCTGAATTTCACCTCAAGCTCTTGCTTGGATTTTCCACTCAAGACTGGTGTTCTCATTTGAGTCACACACTTCTTCCATTTTTTGCTATTTAATTGGAGATAAAAGCCTCATGAATTTATCTGCTTGGGCTGACTTTGAATTATGATCCTAAGATAACCTCCTGAGTAGCTACAAAGATACACATTAGCCACTAGTGCGTGGCTCTAGTTGTGGCATTTTTTTTCTGTCAGTTGTGGGGCTTGAACTCAGGGCCTGGCTGTTGCCCTTGAGCCTCTGTGCTAAAGGCTAGCACACTCTACCTCTTGAGCCACAGCAGCCACTTCGGGTTTTTGAGTGTTTAATTGGAGATAAGAATTTCACAGGAACTTTACTGCCCAGGCTATCTTTGAAATGCAATCCTCAATGAATTAAAATGCTTTTTTCCTGCTACATCATGACACCTAACCTTTATCTGCCATATTTCTTCCTAATAAACTTTCACTATGTCCAAAAAAAAATGCGATCCTCAGATCTCAGCCTCCTGAGTAGCTAGGATTATAAGTATGAGCCATTGGTGCCTGGCCACTTGTGGCAATTTTGCATTACACAAAATATATAGTTCTTTCTGTGTGTATTTTTTCCCAATAGACTGTGAGCTTTTTAAGGGACACTATGTCTTGATTTTTCTCATGGTTTTTCCTACATGTAAATTTTATCTATAGGTAGCTTATGGATAGTTTCTCCAGTTTCTCAGACATGATCAGATCATAGTGTGAGTTCTAGACCTAATGCCGAACTGGCCTTTTACCCAGAGGCCAGCAGGATGCTGGTTCACATATTCTTTTTGTGTGACACCTAAAATAGAAGCTGACTGTTTCTAAAAATTTTTTCCTTTGCCACTTCTATCACTTACAGGCAACCAAAGAGATAAAATGATACTCAAGAGCTGAGCTCTTGACAAAGTTCCCAGTCCTGGACACATTAACATGCTGGTGCTGCTTTAGGACTGCAAAAAGTCAGATGATGGGCATTTTCCTCAGGCTGAGACTGGTGAGTGAGTGGATTGGGAAGTTTCTTTATAAAAAACTGAAATCTTCTTAAGCTTTAAAAACACTGATAATGCTAGAGGTGTAGCTCAAGTGACAGACCGCCCACTGAGCAAGCAAGTTGAAGGAGTTTGAGGCCCTGAGTTCAAATCTAACCCTGGCACAAAAAGAAAAAAAAGATGAAAATACCCCAATATCAAAGCCTCAAAGGCTGCCTCCTGACACAAAGTAGTCCTCCTCTTGACTTTGTGCAAATTTCTGGCAAGTTTCATGGTCTGGAAGAGATGCTTAAATGGTAACGTGACAGCCATGAGCAAGTAAATTGAGGAGTTTGAGAACCTGAGTTCAATTACTATGCTTACAAAAATCAAAACAACGGTAGCAACAACAAAATACCACCTAAATTTCAAAGCCACATAAACTGGCTCTTTATATAAAGAAGTCCTCCTCTTGACTTTGTGTAGGTTTCTTGTCATTTTTCTTGGTCTGGAAGTGAGGATCAGGTGGTAGAGAGCCAGCCATAAGCAAGTAACTTCAGTGAGAAGGCAAGGCCCTGAGTTCAAAGCCTAGTACCAGCACAACCAAAACAAACAAACAAACAAAAAACCTTCAGGAAACACTAAACTTCGTGAAGCACTGAGAAGGTGTTTCAGTATGTTGGCTTCTTTCCATACTCCTCCCTCACTCTAGGGAATGGGGACAGCAAGGGAGGGCACTGTGATATTGCACCCTAAAGAAAAGACAAACGAAATCCAATGAGATTAAACTCAGAGGAGAAAAGAGGAACCAGCTCCCAGGTAGGTATGCTGGGCACCACTAGCCTTTGCAAGCCCCTTGGTAGAAGAGCGGGATCATCTGCAGCTTAGGGCACCTCATCTTGTCACCCATTTCAGCAGTGGGGCAGGGTGTGCAAGGACACGAGCAGGAGCCCTTGCTTCACCAAACACCTGTCATTCTGTTGGTCCTTCCAGGAGTTCCCCATGGGCGGCCTCCCTCTTCTCACTGGGATCACTCTCAGAATGGCACTGGTAAGATAACACGGTCTGGAGGGGGGGGGGGAGGGTAGCCTAAAATTAGCCCCTGAACCCAGCCAGCCTAGAGGCTGACGCCTATAGCCTTTCCACTGGTTAACACTGGGAGCAGAGGACCCACCGTGCTCCAGACTGGGGCAGCAGGAGCTCTCGGTGAAAGAATCAACAGGCACTAGTGTACTTCGCAGAGGTGCAGCAAAAGGACCCCAGTTCTACACAGCATCATTGGCTGCAGCAAGTCTTGTGAGTATTAGGGGCCTAGGATCCAGCAATGTGACAGGGAGGAATAAGACTTGCTATTTGCTCTGATCCTGGAGCATTTGGGAGGTTGATAAGGGAAAAAGCTTCAGAAAAGATCACAAGATCTCAAGCCACCTTCTGGCTTCATCTATCCCAAAATGTGTTTGCCTAGAGTCTGGGATCTACCCAGATCTATTCTGCTGCTTTTTAAAAATTGTGTGTGTGGGGGGGAGGGTTGTTGTTTTGAGACAGGCTCTAGCTAGGCTGACCTTAAACTTGCTAAATAGCCCCAGGCTGGACTTGAACTGGTAGTCCTCCGGTCTCTGCCTCTCACAGTGGGGATTACACTGCCTGACTGGAACTGCTTCTTGAGGCATTTGCAGATTATACACCAAGGAGGACTAAGGTTGGGCTTTGTGTATCTGTGCAGTGTTTGTGTGTCTGTATATGGGGAGGGGGATAGCAGAGTGGACTTGACTGCGAAGCTCCTCAGAATGGGAGGAAGATGGGGATTTTTAAAATAGTCTCCTAATGCCTGAATACTCTATGTCTCACAGAAATCTGCCATTCTCCTAGAGGAGTTCTTAACCTAGCCTCTAAGATTCCAGGAGGATTTTAGGTAAAATAAGGAGGATTCAGAAACTTGGAAGAGTTAAACAATTACTTTTTGTCTTCTAGCCTCTAATCTCTAACTGAAACTAACCATTTCTTTCAAGGATAAATTCAGGCAACAAATGGCCACAGTTTTACTGGTTCCCATAACTTGGTCACCAGAAGAAATGACAGACATTTTATATCATATGACACGGTAGCAGAGACGAAGTTTCATTTAAATCTATCCTCAATTAGAAATTTTCAATAGAGCTTGTTATTTCAGATGTCAATATAGAACATCTATTACTATAACATTTTGTTTAAAATGTTTTGATAGAAGTATTTTAATATAATTAGTTTTCTTTAATCATATGTATTTGTTTATATTTTTAATCATTTTTAAGTACTTGTACGCAGGGCATTCAGTTCTTATTTTATATACTAAAAATACAATGAAAGGGGTGAATAGATCTCACTTATGTTAAGGTCATGAAAAACATTTTTTTTTAAACTGTGCACTTTGGAATTGGCTACCAGTGGTTCACACCTGTACTCCTAGCTACTCAAGAATCAGATCTGAGGAAGACCATTCAAAGCCAGCCTGGGCAGTAAAATCCATGAGACACTTATCTCCAATTAACCAGTATTAAAAAGTCATAAGTGGAGCTGTGGCTTAAGTGGTAGAGTGCTGGCTTTGAGCAAAAAAGCTGCAAGACAATGCCCAAGCCCTGAGTTCAAGCTCCAGGACTGGCACACATATGCACACACACAACCGTGCACTTTGGAAATCAGAGGCTTTTTGTCTACAGCAAGTTCACACTAACTCTCTGTGTGTGTGTGTGTGTGTCTGTCTGTGTGTGTGTGTGTGTGTGCATAAGTGCCAGTAGTAGGCCTTAACTCAGAACCTGGGCACTGTCCCTTAGCTTTCTTTTCTCAAGGCTAGCACTCTACAACTTGAGCCACAGCTCGACTTCCAGCTTTTTGGTTGTTAATTGGAGATAAGTCTTACAGACTTTCCTGTCCAGCCTGGCTTTGAACTCCAATCTTCAGATACCCTAGCTACTAAGGAATTAGATCTAGGATTACAGGCATGAGCCACTGACACCCACCACACACTTACTCTTTGATGAATAAACTATAGCCATTCAGGTTAGGAAATAGTGACACTGGATTTTCTTGTCACTGTCTAATGGGTACACAGTTCACCTGAGTAGCAAAGCCCCAGAATCCATAGCTTCATCTCAATCTGAAGACTCATTACATGGGCTTCACTCTGGGCTCATGGTATGACCTAGATGAGGGCTTCAGCAATTTCCTCCACTGCTCCTTGTTTTCTTCAGCTCTCCAAACTCAAGTCCCCAGATAAAAAATGGCAAAAAAAGAAGTCCCTACTGTCAGAGATAAGATTCACCATTACTAAAGTCCCTGGAATTTGGTTTGACTCTGAGAAGTGAGGATCCTGGAAGCTGCCCTATAACTCTACTTGAAGCAGGGAGAAGGGTGTGTGTTTTCTGTTTCATGTTGGATAGGAAGTGGAAAAACCTAAATTCTGTTCCTGCCTCTGGTGTTACCTTGATGTGGCATACCTCTCAAAATCTTATATCCTCTAGCCTACCATCCATAAAATGGGGTTAATATCCTCTATCCCATTACATGAAGTAGATTTGAACCAAGTGTGGTGGTACATAACTGTAATCCAAGTACTTGGAAAGCTAAGGTAAGAGGATTGTGAGTTTAAGGCCAGCCTAGGTTATGGAGTGAGACCCTGTCTCAAAAAAAAACTTAAAAAGAATAACTTTGAAAAGCACAAAAATATGTGAGTTCTGGGTTCTTGATAACATAACTCAAGCCAGGCATTGGTGGCTTATGTCTGCAATCCTAGCATGAGATCTAAGGAATGTGGTCAAAGCCAGCATGAGCAGAAAAGTCTATGATATTCTTATCTCCAATTAATCAGTCAAAAGTCAGAAGTGGAGGTTTGGCTCAAGAAGTAGAATGCCAACTTTGAGCTTCTTTACTCAAGCCAAGTGAGAGGGTGAGAATCTGAGGACCACCATTCAAAGCCAGCTAGCGCAGAAAAGTCCATTAGATTGAAAAGCGGAGGTATGGCTTAAGTAGAAGAATGCAAACCTTGAGCAGAAAAGGCTAAGGAAGAGCACAAGACCATACAGAACTCACAGTAACAGCCTTGTGACCTTAGGAAAGTCCTGGCTCTCATCCAAGCCTTGGTTTCTCCATCTGTAATCAAAGAAATTAAATTATCCACAAGGTCTATTCCAGCTTTGAAGTTATAGGACATTAAGTATGGAGCTGTAGCAATAGAAGCCATCTACATACGAAGTATAGATAGTTGAGAGAGAGGAGGGGGCATGTAGAGAAAAGAAGCTTGCTCTTGGAGATTTAGCATCAGGCTAGTGTTCTTTTTTATAACAGCCTTGTGAAGCATGAACTATCATTTCTAAGAAGGGAGAAACTGAGGCACTAAGAAGGGGTTACTTGCTCAAGATCACTTGCTATAAGTTAGGGGTACTGACTTATAATTATAGGCCTGCCTCATTTCCAAACTTATATTCCTATTGTATGAGTAATACAACAAAAAATAATAAGATCACATATGGAGGTGTTGGTGGCAGGTAGAGGGAGGCCTAACATTGAGAGTGACTTCATTCATCCACCTCATAACTTTCTTTCAAGAGAAGAGTACCTGAGGCATCCGGGTAACAAAGAGGGGTGGGGAGGAAGAGTGAATAAAAAGTGGGTGAAGGTCTTGGGATTTCAGCTGCAGGATATGGATGAATAAGAGAGGTTCAAACTCTGAGAAACCTACCAACTCACCCTGATGTCCACACACTAAAGAAAACTAGGAACAGAATTGGTAAGGTTTGGGTTTGGGATTGAGTCAGCCATTGCGTCGTGAGTGTTTTCATAGGGCCTGGGGATTGTGGAATGAGAAGAGTTGAGGATTGTGTCAAGACTCCAAGGTGGATTGACAAGAGAGGATGGGTAAGGCTTCCATCAGAAGGATAGAAAGCAGTGGGTTGAGGAGGTGTTGGCAATCAAAGGGTCACCTTGTCTTGAAGTGGTCTTGGGGAAGAAACTAATTGTCACCAGTGAGAACTGGCTCTGAAAACATCAACTGTTTCCTGATATCTGTTTCTTCATTTTCCTTGAAGTGGATTCCTTGCAATACCACTTCTTCATTTAATCGGGAAATGCTATTTGTTTCCATTTCTGGATTTTTGGTTGTTAATTGGAGATTGGAATCTTGTAGACTTTCCTGCCCAGGCTGGCTTTGAACCATGATCCTCAGATCTCAACCTCCTGAGTAGCTATGATTATAGGCATGAACCACCAGTGCCCAGCTACCTGTTTTTATTAAGTTTAGTCTTGTCTGCCATTAAAAAATCTGCTAAGTTGTTTGACAGTTAAGTATTTTCTGGAGTCATTTTACATGAGATTGATTGCAAATGGTCCAGAGAAGGACCCAAATGCAATGACAAAAAGTTTGAATAGCCATGATTAAAATTTTGGACAACAGCTGGGCCCCGGTGTTTCATGCTTATAATCCCAACTTCTCAGGGGGCTAAGACCTGAGGATCAAGGTTTGAAGCCAGTCTAGGCAGAAAAGTCCATGAGACTCTTAGCCACAAGAGCCAGAAGTGGAGCTGTGGCTCAAGTGGTAAAGCACTAGCCTTGAGCAAAAGAATTCAAGGGAAGTGTCAGGCCCTGATTTCAAGTCCCAGGACCAGCACACCAAAAAAAAGACATACATATACAGCAGGCATCAGTGGCTCATGCCTATAATCCTAGCTACTCAGGAGGCTGGAATTTGAGACTCAACATTTGAAGCCAACCCAGGTAGGCAAATCTCAAGAATCTTATTTCGAATTAAACCAGCAAAAAACATTTTGATTAAGGTAAGTAAGGGCTGGGTGTCAGTGGCTCACATTTGTAATAATAGCTACTCAAGAGGCTGAGATCTGAAGATCCCAGTTCAAAGCCAGCCTGGGCAGACAAATTCAAAAGACTCTTATTGTCAATTAGCCACCAAAAAAAGTGGAGTTGTGGCTCAAGTAGTAGAGTGCCAGCCTCAGTACCAATGCACACACACACACACACACACACACACACATACCATATGTACATATAGACATTTGTTATAAATGAACTCTGATTTAATGCTTAGTTTTCTAAATATTTAAATGTCTAAAGAGCAATTATCTTGACAAAATAGATCTTTTTTCTAAGCTATTTTTGCAAATATTACAAAAATAAGAACACTATCTTTAAGACACCTGATAGAGAATTAGGTTTTAGGTTGTTGTTTTCTTGCCGGTACTGGGGCTTGAACTCAGGGCCTGGATACTGTTTCTGAGCTTCTTTTTCTAAAGGCTAACACTCTACCACTTGAGCCACAGCACCATTTCCAGCCTTTTCTGTTTATGTGGTACTGAGGAATCAAATCCAGTGCTTCATGCATGCTATGCAAACATGCTACCACTAAGCCACATTCCCAGCCTAGATTTTAGTTTTGACCTTAGAAAATTCTTTAGGTATTTTAGTTACAACCAATTTAATTTTTTTGCCATTCCTGGGGCTTAAACTCAGAGCCTGGGCACTTCCTTGAGCTTCTTTTGCTTAGCTAGCACTCTAACCTAGGGCTTCGTGCATGCTAGGCAAGCATTCTACCACTAAGCCATATTCTCAGGCCCCAACCGATCTAATTTTGCACACACACTTTTCATATATTACATCTTTCACTTTAGACCTCATACATATAGCACAACTTGCCTTTGAGCCTTCTGATATTTGTCTTAGCCTGTTTGTTGGTTTCTTTATTTCCCTCATTTTGGAATGAACACTTTAGGTCAAAACTCATTCTCCAAAAACCCCTCATTTAAAATCATACCTTCAGAAGTGGGGGTTGTCTGCTCAAGCACCAGTTTTGACTGGTAAAGCTAAGGGACAATGCCAAGGCCTGGATTCAAGCATGCATATACATGCACAGAAACACAAAGACACAGACAAAGACACACACAAGCATTCCTTTTCCTTTTAACTTCCTTCTCCAAAAACATATTCCCAATAACTTATTGTATATCTTTCCTACTTGCTGATTTTTTTTGTCAGTTGTGGGGCTTGAACTCTGGGCCTGGATGCTGTCCCTCAGCTCTTCAGTTCAAGGCTAGTGCTCTACCACTTGCTGATTTTTTTAATGTGCAGTTTTAATTAACTTACAAAAATTTGAATTTAGACAAAATTGATTTTATTTTTCAATACAAGAAACTGTTCATAGCCTTGCATAGAGTTTTGCAGTGCTGAGGTTTGAACTCTGGATTGTGCTTACTGGGCTGGCACTCTACTGTTGAGACAAACCTCTAAGCTCTCTTTTCTCTGATTAATTTTGAGCTAAGGTCTCACATTTTGCTGGAGCTGGTCTTCACCTTGATCCTTCTAGTTAAGCTTTTCACCATAGCTGAGATGATGGGTATGAGCTATCCTATCTGACTATGCGTTATATGTTAATGAAGACAGATAGAAAGCAATCCTAAACTATTTCTCTATACAAAAAAACCCTATTTATTTAAAATTTATTGATAAACTCATACTGTAAAAGAGAGATTGTATCACACTGAGGACAGAATGAAACAGATCAAGATTACTTGTTCAGCTCTTTTGCAAGCTCCAAATTAGGCAGCCTGCTTTGAGTTTAAGCCTCAAGTTTGAAATGACCTTCCCCCACCCTAAATCTGAGCCTGAGTTATTTTAGTTAGAGCTAGTTGAAATAAGAACGTTGGAAAACAAGTTTTATTACAAGTGATATGGAAGAGAGAGACAGAGAAAGAATAAGAGAAAGAAAAAAATATAAAATAGTTCCTTACATTAATTTTTCAGTTAAGAATCATCCTAAAGATATTAATATACATACACACATACATATATGTGAAAAACAACAATTTTATATTAGGCATTAGGTTTAAGTGCTAACAAGCTCAAGGAAATGCAAAAATTCATTGTAGTGACTATAAATATGTCAGTCAGTTATTTCTAGGAATTCCAGGAACCAACTGAGTTGTGCCTAACATTGTTCACTTTGTGAGGTTTTTATCTTGGTAGCCAAAACAAGAATGGATTTCTAAATAAGACTGTTGTTGCTGCTGCTATTAAATTTTTTTCCTCCATCAACCCAATCATCATAGACACAGACAATAGATATACACAAAAATAATACACACAAATATTAATTCAGAGGTCAGTATTAGAGAACTTATCTTTTTTTTTTTCTGTCAGTTGTGGGGCCTGAACTCTGGGTCTGGGCACTCTCCTTCAGCGTTTCAGCTCAAGACTAGTGCTCTACCACTTGAGCCACAGTGCCACTTCTAGGTTTTTCTGCTTATGTGGTTCTGAGGAATCGAACCCAGGGCCTCATGCATGCAAGGCAAGCACTCTACCACTGAGCCACCTTCCCAGCCCCCAACTTATTGCTTGGTTTTTGTGCTGTTGCTATTGTTTATTTTTACTTGTATTTGGCTTGAACTCAGGGCCTACATCTCTTGCTTAGCTTTTTCAATCAAAGCTGGTATTCTGCCACTTGAGCCACACTTCCCACTTTCATCTTTTTAGTGGTTAATTTGAAATTAGTCTCTTAGATATGTCTGCTGAGGCTGGCTTTGAACTGAAATCCTCAGATCTCAGCCTTCTGAGTAGGTAGCATTACAGGTGTGAGCCACCCACACCTGGCAGTTTGGGTTTTTTCTTTTTCCCATTTTGTGGAACAGTGAGGTAGAATTTTCCCTAGGGGGCAAGATAGATTTAGCACTTTTCATTCTTAAGCAAATTACAACAGAGATCTCCCAAGCAACTATATCCTTATACCTTGTCTCTACTATTTGGTCCTGCAGAGTTTCAAATTTCCCTGTCTAGAAATAAATGGCCTAAGCCTCAAATAGCCCAAAAGTGATCTGACAAGAGAGGAACAAGACAACAAATCACAAGATTTCAATTTTTTTCTTGTCTAAAACAAATGGCCTATTCAAACCACAAGAAAGCAAGGTCGTTGTGCGCTACTGGAGAGAACTTGCCAGTGATTCAACTCAAAAGGCCTCCAAATTTATTCATTTCTGCATCTCACCAAATGGTGGTAAAAAGCAGTCAATGCTGGCCAAAGTGGAAAGAAAAGGAAACATCCCTCGAATAAAAGGGATTCTAACAGCTTCAGGGAACCAATTCCATCTTTCCTCTTTGTTCAGGATTGACTAGCTGAGAGTGGCTAGCACCTAAAGAGTGCATTTTCTTCTGGCTGACTCACCAAAGCTCAAACTGGGTTTTTAGACCCCAGATCCAAACTCCAAGAGTCTCACATGTCAGGTCCTGTGACTACCCACTATATGCCATCAAAGAGCTTTGATAAAAGGCAGCAAAAGGACATTTATTACATGGAAGCCATGGGAAGACAGCACTTCAGCATATCTTCAGCCATCTGCAGGTACACAGCCATTAGCTTCAGATTAAATAGGGACAATCAGAGGACAGAGGTAACAAATGTATGTATAGTTAAAACAGTCCCAAGTCAGGTTTAGATGTGGTGTCAGGTGGTCTGACAGTTTATTGACTCAGGTGGGACAATGATAGCTGTTGACAGTGGTCAGATGGTCTAGCCCTTCCTGGATTCCAAGATAGCTGTAAAGTGACTGCAGGAGAGAATGGTTCAGAACAAAGAACATAGATACAAAATGGAGAAATCTGAGATGTCTAGTTTTTATCCTTCTCCCGGTTAATTTATGGGCCCCCAAGTAGAAACTCAGCATTTCTCAACAAAAGAAAAGAAAAAGTTTTAAGTTGCCTCTTACATAAGCAACAAGCTGTGATGTGGCCTGACATGTTTTGACCACAATTCATAATGCTTGAAATATGACAGTGTGAGTGAGGATGAGGAGAAGACCCATGAATTAGTGTTGAAGGGCAACAGGCAAGAGGCTCAAGTGGAGGCTGGCATTCTAGGTGTTCATAGGGACCCTTAGTCCCCATCTTTTGTCACCCACAGATCTAGCATGTCCTCCTCCTCATAATGAAAATAGTTCTGTTCCAATCAGCCAAGATGAACCTCATGGACATCACCAAGATCTTCTCCCTCCTGCAGCCTGAAAAAGAGGAGGAGGACACCAACATGGGAGAGAAACAAGCTCTTAATCAAGCAGTATATGACAATGACTCCTATACCTTGGACCAGCTTCTACACCAGGAACGTTACAAACGTTTCATCAACAGCAGGAGTGGCTGGGGTGTACCTGGGACCCCCTTGCGCTTGGCAGCTTCTTATGGCCACTCAAGCTGCTTGCGAGTCCTCCTGGCACATGGCGCTGATGTTGACAGCTTGGATGTCAAGGCACAGACACCACTCTTTACCGCCGTCAGTCATGGCCATCTGGAGTGTGTGCGTGTGCTTTTAGAAGCAGGAGCCTGTCCTGGTGGGAGCATCTACAACAACTGTTCTCCTGTGCTTGCTGCTGCTCGTGATGGTGCTGTTGCCATTCTGCAAGAGCTTCTAGGCCATGGTGCAGAGGCCAATGTCAAGGCTAAACTACCACTGTGGGCATCAAATGTAGCTTCATGTTCTGGCCCCCTCTATTTGGCTGCAGTCTATGGGCACCTCGACTGTTTCCGCCTGCTTTTGCTCTATGGGGCAGATCCTGATTACAACTGCACTGACCAGGGACTGTTGGCTCGTGTTCCACGGCCCCGTACCCTCCTCGAAATTTGTATCCACCATAATTGTGAGCCAGAGTACATCCAGCTGTTAATCGATTTTGGTGCTAACATCTATCTTCCATCTCTCCCTCCGGACCTGACCTTGCAAGATGATAAAGGGGTTGCATTGCTGCTTCAGGCCCGAGGTGAGTGGTGAGCAGGCTACTTCAATAGGTCTCCTAGTTTGTAGGTCTCAGACCCCCAAATCATCCAAACCATTCCTCTGTGTTGAACTGGAGAAAACTCTATCTTCTTTCTCCTGGGGTCCCAGTGGGGAGGAATTACAGATTCCACATTAATGCAAGAGTCACTAAGATGGGGGAAGGAGGGAGGAAGGAAGGAAGGGAGAGAGGAAGCTCTTGATTTTTGGTCCTCCTCTGAAGCTCAAGGCCTTGTGTATCACCAGCAGCAGCATGCATTAGAGGTGGGGTAGGAGATATTTCTTAGAACGGGAGAGGACATTAGGGCAGTAGAAACCAGGGCTGAGTGTCTGTAGGCTCAGCCTGGATAATTACATTGAGAATTGTTCCTTATTACCTGTTTCTCATTGATGCAGCTACTCCACGGTCACTCCTCTCCCAGGCTCGTTTAGTTATCCGCAGAGCTGTGAGCAAGAACAGCCAGCCACAAGCCATCGACAAGCTGGATATTCCTCCTGTGTTGATTAACTACCTTAAACACCTTCCATAATCAGAACTCCATGGGGCCTCAACAACAACAAAAAACCCACCTGGAGACCCAGATAGCTAAAGGGTTGTATTGCTCCATCCATTCAACTTGAGTGGCTCTCTTATGTTGTCTTCCACAATAAAAATCCTCAACAAAATCAGTCTGTGGTGTCTGCTGTTTGTGTATGTGGGAGAAAGAGAGTCACTGGGGCAAGTCAGCTATAGGAAGGGATGGTATTGGTCTGGCATGTGACAACACAGGGAAACAAAAGAGAAAAGTAAGCCAGTGGCTAAATCTCTTCACCACACTTGTCTCTAAGACGAGGTCCTGAAGAACCCAACTGAGTGTAAGATTAGTATCAACTTGCCAACCCATGAACCTGGTACTACAACGTGTGTTTCCAAAGGCTATCCCCCCCCTGTATTTCACTACTTGAAGTTAGATGGTTGATGAACTTTCCATTCACTCACTTTAAGTTATGGAATGCATTCCTGCAAGTTCAGTTTGTAGTCAAGATCCACTAGGAAAATAAACAAGCAAATATTTGTGACAAGAAATTTAATGCTGAAAATAAATTCTCAGCCTATGAGAATACAAGCAAGACAAATTGATAACCTAAAGATCAGAGACAGAAGGAAACAAACATGATCTCTAGCTAGCATTGTGAGAAAGGAAGTATTTTAGAGTACAGAAACAAGGATCACTTGTTGGAAATTGGGATCACAAGCCTGTCTGTCCATGAGAGCAAAACTGTCACATAAAATATGCAGTCCAAAGCAGAAGAAAAAATGCCCTCATTTCCTCAATCCTGATCTCTAATTTTTCTCTCATGTCTGTCTCTTTGGGGGAACTGGAAATCAGCTAATATTATATTGTGAGAAACAAAGTCTTCAGAAGTCAACCTCCCTGTAATACAGCTGAGCAGGGGGAGACAAAGAATGGAGGAATAATGGGACAAAGTGGTATGACCTGAGCCAGGAGCTGGAACTTAGAGCCACTGTTGGTGCAGAGAAGGTAGAGGGTAAGTACTTGGCTTTTTCTATTTTTCCTTTCCTTGGATTAATACCTCTTATTGGTTGAACCAAACCAGAAGATAGCCTACTTGAGTACAGCACACCAGGGGTCAGCCCCCCACCTCCAACCCCTGTGATAAGGACTAGAGATAAGGAAGGAAGCAAATAGGCCCTGGACTCAGATGTTCCCCTAAATCTAGGCAGCTTCATTTTGCTAAATCTTTATCCTTCTACAAGACCTTTTTGGTTTTTCTCTGTACAACTGTGGCTGGGGAAAGGGACATGAGAAGGAGTAGAGGAAGTAAGCCCAAATAATCTATATCAGAAAGCACTGTAGATACTTAGAACTCTTCCTGAGAGCTGCCTTCACAGTCCCTTATATCATGCTCTCCTATCATGAGGAAAGGGATGGGGCCTTAAATTGCTTTGTCTCTCTTCTTTATACTCCCCATTCTCCCTAGCTACTAGTGCCTTAGAGACTTTAGGAAGTCAAGAAAACTGGATATCTTCATATTGCTCCTGCCCACTCACCCATACTCTCCCACTCAACTTCCAGATTTTCATTCTTTAGCACTTTGGAGGGCAGGGCAACTGCCTATCTCCAAGGACCATGACAGCTGAAGAACAGAAGCACAAATGGCTTCTAAGTAGGCATCCTGAGCTCTCCTCTACCTTTTTATCAATCTGGGCTCCAGAAGTGTGGATTTTCCAGAACCCCACCCATGCCCCTGATCACTATTCCCATAGTCAAGGCCTTCAGGCATTTGGAGTCAAGTTCAGTAGCCCTATTTGCTACAAGCTCCTAGGTACATACTTTAAATGGGGATCAGCCTCCCCTGTGGCATGTGGGGCACAGATTTTCTGAGTCATGAAAGCATATTGACTCTCTAGAAATCACAAAGGATTTACATCTAAGGACGTTATAGGAGTGTTCAAATTTTGGGCCAAGAGAAAGGGCTAAAACAGCCCTATTTTCTATATGAGGGAAGCAAGATCTTGTTCGATGCATCACACTTTCAGTAGTCTAGCTTTCCAGACTATTCCCAGCTGTTTTTATCCAGTTGCTTATGTTGCTAGTAGGCACATAAAACCTCAAAACCTGGTGCCAAGCCTGGTGTTGGTGGCTGGGTAACTAGGAGGCTGAGATCTGAGGATCATGGTTCAAAGCAAGCCCATTGAAGAAAGTCTATGAGACTCTTATCTCCAATTAACCACCAAAAAGCTGAAAGAGGAGCTGTGACTCAAGCAGTAGAGCACTAGCCTTGACCACATAAAGTTCAGAGATAGCACTCAGGCTCTTTGTTCAAGATCCAGGTGTTCTCTCTCTCTCTCTCTCTCTCTCTCTCTCTCTCTCTCTCTCTCTCTCACACACACACACACACACACACACACACCTAGTGCCTTAGTTCTTCTTCTTTCACGGGCCTAATCATTTCCATCCAGGCAATGGAATCAGGATTTGTAATTATCTCAAATTCTGACTTTCCCTAGGCCACATGAAGAAGTAGAAGGAACGCTACTGTTCCTGGAGTGAAATTGTCCCTGCCTCCAGATCTTTTGACATTTGTTGACACTGACCCCAAGTGAGAGTCTAATCTCCCTAGCCCATTCTCCCCAACCCCCAGCTCCAGCCACCAGCTTTTCAGAAGGCTGTGTCTTAACTGTCTCAGGCTCCTTTGATCCCTTCTTTTCTCTTTTTGTCTATTCCTGACTTTATTTTCCCCATCCTTTTTTCCTCACCTTTCCTCCTGCTATGGTCTGAACTTTAGTGTCTTCCAAAATGCATATGTTGGAACCCAATCCTCAATATGATGATATATTGAAAAATGAGACCTTGCTAGCAGAGGTACTCACTAGACCTGTTGTGGGTAGGAATTGGAGGGAGAAACTGGGAGAGAGTTGGGAATGAGGTGACATTGTCCAAAAAGAAATGCACCTGGCTTATGTAACTGTACATCAACAATAAAAAAAGAAGTGTGACCTTTGGGAAGTGATTAAGCCATGAAAATGTCAGCCATTATGAGTCAGATCAGTACCTATATTTAAATGAGGCTCCAATGAGCTCCCCTTTCCCCCTTTTGCTATAGAAGTTCATGTAGGAAGCACCATTTATGAATTGACTCTCACCGGACACAGAATCTGCAGGTGCCTTGATATTGGACTTGCTAACTTCCAGAACTATGAGCAATAAATCCCTGTTGTTGATAATTTAAGTAGTCTGAGGCATTTTGTTATAGTAACACAAGTGGACTAACACACCTCCCTTTCTTCCTCCCTGGAAATACCACAAATCTGGGTCTTGACATCACTTTGCATATACCACTGATAAGTCTATACTTTTTTTGGGGGGGGTCCAGTCATGGGGCCTGAATTCTGGGCCTGGGCACTGTCCCTCAGCTCTTCAGCTCAAGGCTAGTGCTCTACCACTTGAACCCTAGCACCACTTCTGGCTTTTTTCTTTTTGCTTATGTGGTGCTGAGGAATTGAACCCAGGGCCTCATGCATGCAAGGCAAGCGCTCTACCACTGAGCCACCTTCCCAGCCCCTATACTTTTTTTTTTTTTTACCAGTGCTGGGGCTTGCACTCAGAACCTGGGCACTGCCTCTGAGCTTTATTACTCAAAGCTAGAACTCTACCACTTGAGCCATAGCTCAACTTCTGGCTTTTTCGGTTTATGTGGTGCTGAGGAATCGAACCCAGGGCTTCATGCATGCTAAGCAGGCACTCTACCACTAAGCCATATTCCCAGCCCATGTCCTTTTTTTGTCTATTGTGGGGCCTGAACTCTGGGCCTGGGTGCTATCCCTCAGCTCTTCGGCTCAATGCTAGCACTCTACCACTTCAGCCACAATGCTACTTCCAGCTTTTTTTGCTTATGTGGTGCTGAGGAACCAAACCCAGGGCCTCATTCCAGCAAGGCAAGCAGTCTACCACTGAGCCACCTTCCCAGCCCCTACTTTTTTTGAAATGGAAAATTCATTCACTTTATTCAGATAGATGGTCCCTAAAGACTAGACTCAATGTGCAAAATGACCCAAAGGATTAAAAAAATCAGAAGCATCCTTTTTACTGCTAAATTGATTGAAAGCCTGATAGAAGTGATACTTGATCTGGCTTTGAATGGTGGAAAGTATTTATCAGTGTGAATGGATGTGGTGCTAATGGAAGAAACTCAGTGAGTAAAGCATAGATATAGAAAAAGACAGGACAGGCTGCTGGGAAGGTGGCTGCTGGAAAGGTAGACTGCTTGCTTTGCATGCATGACGCCTTGGGTTCAATTCCTCAGCATCCCATAAGCAGAAAAAGCCAGAAGTGGCACTGTGGCTCAAGTGGTAGAGTGCTAGCCTTGAGCTGAAGAGCTGAGAGACAGTGCCCAGGCCCAGAGTTCAGGCCCCATGAGCAACAATAACAACAACAACAAGACAGGGCAGTTTGAGAACTTAGTTCAGTTGGCTTGTTTGGTGTATTTGAACATCAGTAAGTTGGGAACTACACTGGAGAAGGTTGAGAACATCCTGGTGTTTGAAACTGAAAAATTTTCCCCCATAGAATGGGACATGCATAGTCATAGGAATGGCTGACTGAGAATTCTGAGAGCATATTTCCCGATTCCCAGGAAAAATCTGGCATCAATACCTATTCTCTTATGGGCATAGAATGATTGTTGCACCTCCATCATTTCATTTACTTTTTAGCACAACTTTTTCAGGTAGGTAAAATTATTTCTTTCTTTCTTTCCTTCCTTCCTTCCCTCCTTCCTTCCTTCCTTCCTTTCTTCCTTCCCTCCCTCCCTTCTTTCTTGCTTTCTTTTTAATTTTTTATTGTTATTATAAAGGTGACGAACAGAGGATTACAGTTATACGAGTCAGGTAGAAAGTACATTTCATTTTAGACAATGTCACCCCTTCCTTTGCTTTCCTTTCTTGCTTTCTCAAACAGATCTAAATGGCAGCCCCAACCACTGGGGATAATCTGAAGGGGCTGAGGTAAGGGGATAGATTTATGGTAAGAGTAGATATAACCCTTTCCCTACCTAGGATTCAGTAAGCCCCGGCTGTGTGTGTGTGTGTGTGTGTGTGTGTGTGTGTGTGCATGCACACACATGTGAGCACATGCGCACTAGTACTGGGACTTAGATTTAGAGCTTGATCAGGGCCTGGGCACTATCCTTCTACCATGGTCTGGCTTCAAACCGTGATCTTCAAATCTCAGCCTCCTGAGTAGCTAGACTTACAGATTTGAGCCATAAGCACCCAGTGTTCTACTCTGAGTGTGTGTGTGTGTGTGTGTGTGAGAGAGAGAGAGAGAGAGAGAGACAGAGTGTGTGTGTGTGTGTGTGTGCATGTGAGTGTGGTGTGTGTGCACATGTGTGCACACTCCAGTACTAGGACTTGAAATCAGAGTTTTAGGCTCTTGCTGAGTTCTTGCCCTCAAGGTTGGTGCTCTGCTTTTCCTTGTGTTCTCCTTTGCTGTGTTCAAACACCAGTAACTCATGGCCCCAAACCCAGATATTACAGGAGTTGAGGGAATGGTGAGTATGACAAGGAGACAGTAGGAAATGAAGGGACAGGGAGTATTCATCAGTGTGCACTGAATTCCAGTTACATAGAAACAAGATATGCTAGTATGCTGTTTCCCAATAGGATGTCTGTAAATAACAATAATGTACTGTCCATTTCAGAAACATAGCAGATAGGAGTTTGAAATTTTTACCACAAAGAAATGGTAAATAGACCTTTATCAAGTGTAGTAAATATTTTAAACTTTATTCCATGTTAACAGGTTTCTTTGGACCACACAACAACTCCTGCTTTTCTTCTCCCTGACAATTAGGGATCATTATTTTTGTGTGTATGCTGATACTAGTGCTTGATTTCAGGGCCTGAGCCCTCTCCCTTAGCTTTTTTTGTTCAAGGCTGGCACTCTACCATTTAAGCCACACCTCCACTTCTGGCTTTTTTCTGTTTACTTGACAATAAGAGTCTTACAGATTTTTCCTGCTCAGGCTGGCTTTGAACTGCAATCCTTAGCTCTCAGCTTCCTGAGTAGCTAGAATTATAGATGTGAGCCACTGGTACTCAATCCAACTGGGGGTCTTTGACTCTCATCTCCTAGAGCAGGCAGAGGTCATTAAAATGGCACCTTCAATTTTCTTTTTTTTTGGGGGGGGTCGGGTCAGCTCTTCAGCTCAAGGTGAGTGCTCTACCAGTTGAGACACCACAGCGCCACTTCTGGCTTTTTTTCTTAAGTGGTGCTGAGGAATCGAACCCAGGGCCTCATGCATGCAAGGCTAGTGCTCTACCACTGAGCCACCTTCCCAGCCCCGGCACCTTCAATTTACTACAACAAACTTTATAGGATCCACTGCCATTCCCTCTTTTTGTGTTCCTCTTCCCCTCCAAGGCTAACTCATATGCAGGTATTTTGGATTCCATTCCCTACCTCCACCCATACCCTCTTACCCATCAATTATTGTCTCCTGTGTCTTCTACTTGATTGCTATTTTCCTGTCAGCATATAAACAAACTCACATCCTTCCATGTTATAAAAACAAACCTGAACTGCAAGTCTCTTTCTATCACCTTTTTGCATGAAACTTCTGGAACAAAGAGGCAACATGCATTCTCCCTTTCATCAGAGAATATTCTCTTGACATTCTACCACCAGAGTCTAGTTGGTGTATACCTAGTCCTACTACATCACCAGAAATTGCTAGATCCATATATAATAGTGTGTTTTCTACTTTTGTCTTGCTGGACCTCTGGATAATATCTAATAGTACTCTTAGCAATTGTGTTCTGTGTAGGTGTGTTGGTACTGGGGCTTAAACTCAGGCCCTGGGCCTTCTCCGCCAGGGTTTTTACTTAAGTCTGGTGCTCTACCACTTAAGCCACACCTCTTCTTCTGGCTTTTTGTTGGTTAATTTGAGATGAGTCTCTCAGATTTATCTGCCCAGCTACCTTTGAACTACCATCCTCAGATCTTAGCTTCTGAGTAGATAGGATTATAGGCATGAGCCACCAGCACCCAGTTTGCAATTCTATTATTTTTAATTAGTTGTTATTGTTATTATGAAGACAATATATAGAGGAGTTACAGTTACACAAGTCAGGTAAAGTGTACATTAGCTTTTGTACAATGTCAGACCTTCCCTCTCTTTCTCTACTAGATTTTCCCTCTCATCCCCACCCACAAATTGTATGGTTCATATTCAACATAGTGTCCAGTGAGTCCCATTACTGCATTTGTCCACCCTTTGTCCTTCCATTTCTGTGCCTCCCCTTACACTCCCAAAGACATATAAATGAACAAACAGAACAAAAAGAAAAGAAAATCAGCAACAAAGGAAAAAAAAACCTTGTTTTTTATTTCATGGAGTTAATTTAGATAAATATTATTTTGTATGGCAACTGTATTCTTTTCCTTTTTTTTTGGTTGGTCGTGGGGCTTGAACTCTGGGCCTGGGTGCTGTCCCTCAGCTCTTCAGCTTAAGGCTAGCGCTCTACCATTGAGCCACAGTGCCACTTCTGGTTTTCTGGTGATTAACTGGAGAAAAGAGTCTATTCATAGACTTTCCTGCCCGGGCTGGCTTTGAACCAATAACCTCAGATCTCAGCCTCCTGAGTAGCTAGGATTATAGGTGTGAACCTGGCAACAGTTGTATTCTTAATAAAGCTCAAGTGCCTCCCTTGGCTTCTGGGAGAGCCAGCTCTCCTGGTTCTAGTCTTACCTTGACATTCCTTCCCTTTCAAGACTCCTCCTCTCTTTTCTCACACCCTTCATCTAACATGCCATCACAAAGTCTAGCCAGTTCAATTTTGTGAACACATCCAGGATCAAAATCTTCTTGTCATCTTACTGCCTCCCACCTTGTTGTGAGCCACCATCACCTCTCATGAGCATCATTGCAGAGCTTCCTGTCTGGCCTTCCTGCTTCTTCTCTTGCTGCTAAGGCAACCTAAACATTTCACTAAGATAAAGAGACTCCTCACTCTGCACTAAATCCTGCAGAATCCAGAGTATTTACAATGACTCACAAAGCCGTACACCACCTGTCCCCCATGCCCTCTATGACCTCCTCTCCCACCACATTCTCCCTCCCTCCCTCCCTCTGTTCCAGCTGCACTGGCTGTTTGTCATTTCTGTTAATATTCCAGTGTGTTTCCCTCTCAGAGGCTTTGTACTTCCTATTCCTTTTGCTTGAACACTTCTCCCGGATGTCCCATGGTTTGTTCCCTTAGTTCCTCCAGGTCTTGCATATCACCTTCTTGGGTGACAGCTACCTCATAGTCCTAGTATTCCCTATGCTGCTTCCCCATTCTCCATCACATTTATCACCATCTGCCATAATGCACACTTTACAGATCTTTGTTCAAGGTCTGTTAGCCTTAATTTTAGCTTTCCATTATTGTGATGGAAAACAGACAATGAAAACAATGGGGGAAAAAGCCAAGTGTGGTGGTTCATGGCTGTAATTTTTAGCTATTCAGAAGGTAGACTTAGGGAATATTACAGTTCCAGGCCAGCCTGAGTAAAAAAGCCTTTGATATCCCATCACAAACAATAAAAGCTGGATAGAGTGGTCATCTCATCTACCAAGGAAATATAAATAGGAGGATAGTGGTCTAGGTCAGGTCAGGTATAAACTTGAGACCCTAATCAAAAAATAAGAAAAGCAAAAAGGGGAACCAACCCAGATGCCCCTCAGTAGATGAATGGATCAAGAAAATGTGGTATATAAACACAAAGGAATTTTATGCTTCCATCAGAAAGAATGATACTGTCCCATTTGTAAGGAAATGAAAAGACTGAAAAAAATCATATTAAATGAATTAAGCCAGACCCAAAGAAACATAGGCTCCATGGTTTCCCTCATTTGTAATAATTAGTATATGTCTAGGATAGTCCTAGCAGAGTATCATCATAGCTCAATAGTACAGGGCAGGGAAGGTGGCTCAGTGGTAGCATGCTTGCCTTACATGCATGAGGACCTGGGTTCAATTCCTCAGCACCACATAAGTAGAGAAAGCTGGAAGTGGCACTGTGGCTCAAGTGGCAGAGCGCTAGCCTTGAGCTGAAGAGCTGAGGGACAGCGCCCAGGTCCAGAGCTCAAGCCCCAGAACCGACAAAAAAAAACAAAAATTTAAAAAAAGCTATGTACATATGACTGAATAAAATGATGCTAATCAAAATGAACTCCAAAATATGGAAATGAGGGTTTTTGTTGTTGTTGTTGTTAATGTACTGTGTGAAGTTATTTATTTTTTCTTTCATTTTGTTTTCCAAAAACAGTTGTCACTGTTTTTGATTTTGGTACCCTGTGTCTTATATGTACTTTTATTTGATTTGGGGAAGGGAAGGGAAGGGGAATAACAGAATGGTGAGACAAAGGACAAAAGGTGAACCGACACTATGTTGGAAATGAACTTTACAGGAGGGGACTTAAGGAGGCGGAAAAGAGAGAGAAAACAAGGGAGTGGGTAATACTTAAAAATGTATTCATTACCTTCCTTTTGTAACTGTGACCCCTGTGTCCATCACTTTTACAATAAAATTAAATTAAATTAAAAAAATAAGAAAAGCAGAAAGGGTAGAGAATACGGCTCAGATGGCACAAGCTCAGAGTTTAAATTCTAGTATTGCTAAAAAAGGAGAAAAAAATGACAACATAGTGTCTTGTTGAAAACAAACTTTACAACTTGGGGGGTAGGGAGGAATTGGGGAGGTGGGGAGGAAAGGGATGGAAGGGGATAAACAAAGGAGGAGGTAACAATGCTCTATAGGAAATGTACTCATTACCTTACTCATGTTACAGTAGCCCCTCCCTCTGTACACCATTTTTACAATAAAATCATAAAAATGACAATAAAAATAAACAATAACTCATGATATGTCAGGAGGTGGTAAATACCATGGATAAGAGTCAAACATCAATTAAGGGATGGGAAAGTGAAGAGAGTAGGAATGGGAACTGCTTACTAATTTATGTATCAAGTATCCAGAGTAGGTTTCCTTAGTAGTGACACTTCAACATACACCTGAAGAAAGTGAAGCACAAGCCATGCCCATATGCAGAGAGCAAATACCTTATGCAGAGCAAAATGGCAAGGGCAAAGGCCTTAAGATGGAATTTTGTATTTTTTTGTTTTTTTATTTTGTGGTGCCAGTCCTGGGGTTTGAACTCAGAGCCTGGGCACTGTCCCTGAGCTTCTTTTGCTCAAGGCTAGAACTCTACTGCTTGAGCCATAGTAGTACTGAGAAATCGAACCCAGGGCTTCATACATGCTAGGCAAGCACTCTACTACTAAGCCACATTCCCAGCCAATTTTGTTCTTATTTGTGTGCCAGTCCTGGGGCTTGAATTCAGGGCTTTGTGCTCCCACTTGGCTTTTTTGCTTAAGACTGTTGATTTACCACTTGAGGCATAGCTTCCATGTCTGGCTTTTTTATTGGTTAATTGTAGATAAGATTCTCATGGGCATTCTTGCTGAGACTAGCTTTGAACCATGATCCTCAACCTCTTGAGTAGCTAAGATTATAGCTATGAGCCACCAGCACCTGGCTCTTTTGCTTTTTTGAGACAGGTTTCACTATGTAGCCTAGACTGACCTCAAATTCATGATCCTCCTGCCTGAGACTTTCAAGTGTTGGGATTATAGATCTATGCTACCATATATGACTCAAATTTACCATCTTTATTTATTTTTTCCATTTACTTGTTTTTGTGCTTCCAGGGATGGAAATTCAGGGCCCAGTACATTCTAGGCAAGTGCTTTCCCATTGAACTATACTCTCAGTCCTGAAGGTAAGATTACTGATACGAAAAAACTCTGAATGTTTCAAAAAGAATCATTAGGTTTTTTTAATTCAGTTCCTATATTCAACATCATCTGGCAGTTTTGTGCTCAACTTGGAAAGTGCAGGGTATTGGCTTAGTGAATTGTGTCCCTTTTCTACTATACTAGACTGGCACAAGCTGTGCCTAGTTCACCATCCTGCATGATGAATGTGGCATTTAACAAGGAATGTGGCACAGAGGGGCCCCTCAGTGATTGACAACATCATACTTCACTGGAGAACGCTGGCACCTAAGTTTGATTATTAAGCCAGAACATGTCTCATTTGACTGTGTTTAGCAAACATAATATACTTAGCATTAAGTTTGTAGTAAACTCTCTTGTGGAGACTGAGGGTGTAAAGATGAACAAGAGGCTCTACTCTGGAAAAATCAGGCTTTGTAAAATCAAAAGAAATCTGTGTAGAATGAACAACAGGCTCGTGTGATTTTATTTAAAAGTCATTTCTTTGTACAACTAAAGATAATTTTAAAAGAATACAAAAGTTAACATAATAAATAAATATATAAAATTAAATCTAGCAGTTTTGTAACTTTGAAGACTAGAAGAATAATAATGATAATATGAAAAAATAACAGTAACAGTTACCACAACTATAACACCAATTTATATTCCTAAGAGCTTTGTATGTACCAGGCTTTTGCCATTTCACATGAATCATTCACTTATTCTTACCAAAACTTCATGATATGGGACATGGGCTACTATTACAATCTTTATTTTGTAGAAGATTAATGTTGATACTTGCATGGTGAATTAACTTGTCCAGATCACACTGTTCCAAAGGGGGTAGATCTGGTAGCCCAGCCCAGCTAGTTTGGTGCAAAGCAGCTGCTCTGTATTGCTTCCATAGGCAGAATGAAGTTAGCTAGTTGAGCCTTAACACATCCAGGTAGTGAAGGTGTGTGTGTGTGTCTGTGTGTGTGTGTGTATGTTTCTGTACTAGTAATAAAGATTGAACTCAGGGCCTTTTGCTCTTACTCTTCAAAAATGACACCCTACCACATGAGATAACCTCCACTTTTCTTTCTTTGCCTTTTCTTCTTTCTTTCTTTCTTTCTCTTTTTCCTCCTCTCCCCCTTTCTCCTCTCTCTCCCCCTTCCCTTCCTTCCTTCCTTCCTTCCTTCCTTCCTTCCTTCCTTCCTTCCTTCCTTCCTTCCTTCCTTCCTTTCATCCTTTGCTAGTCCTGGGGCTTGAACTCAGAGTCTGGGCACTGCTTCTGAGCCTCTTTGTGCTCAAGGCTAGCATCTACCACTTGAACTTTCCCACTTCTGGCTTTTTCTGAGTAGCTCATTGGAGATAAGAGTCTCATAATCTTTCCTGCCTGGGCTGGCTTTGAACCTCAATCCTCAAATCTCAGCTTCCTGAGTAGCTAGGATTACAGGAATGAGCCACCAGAGAAGGTCTTTTTTTAACATATAATTTTTATTGTAAAGAGTGGTTACAGTTACTACCACACTATTACCTACCACAGTTACCTAGCACACTGACTCACATTAATGGGTCCAATTAGGAAATTTCTTTAAGCATTTCAAATACTTTTATTTTCCTGAAGCCTTGTTCATTTGTGCTCAGCCCAAGGTAAAGCATTCCCAAAGCCGACAGGCATGGCAGAAAGTGAGTAGCTGAACCAAAGTCATGGAGTACTAGCTGTAATGATAGGAGCAACATAACAGTGGCCAGAGCTCCTTCAAGACCTGACTACTTTGTACACTTTCTCTCTCTCTCTCTCTCTCTCTGTTTCTACAGCTGAGACTGACTTCATATTTGAAATCCATCTTTTCCAAATTATAATCATACTCTAACAGAGAGGCAGAAGGTTCTGGGAGGAAATATGAATGGGCAGTAAGTGATCAAGGGCACAGGCAGCAGGGAAATCTATGAAGGAGGTACTAGGAAAAGATGCTTCTAGATCAGATCTAACATATGAATAAGGACATTGCAGAGTAGATAAGTATAGCTCCAGAGAAACATTACAATCCGGTTATTCAGATGGGAAAATTGCAACAAAACAAGGCTATCTAATTATTTATCTAGCTGTTTATTTTTGTAATGGTACTGAGGCTTGAACTCAGGACCTTTCATTCTTGCTTAGTTTTTACTGATCAAGACCCAAACTCTACCACTTGAGCCAGATCTCTACTTCTAGCTTTTTCTGCTTAATTGGAAATAAGGATCTCACAGACTTTCCTGCCTACCTGGCTTCGAGATACAATTGTCACATGTCAGCCTCCTCAGTAGCTAGGATTACAGATGTGAGTCACCAGTGCCCAGTTTATTTATTTATTTATTGCCAGTACTTGGGCTTGAACTCAGGGAGGATCTGGGTGTTGTCCCTTGGCTTTTGTGCTCAAGTCCTAGTATTCTGCCACTTGTGCCACAGTTCCACTTTTGGCTTTTGGGCGATTAATTGGCTATAAGAGTCTTTGTTTTTTCTTTATTGTGATTAAGTGATTACATAATTTCACAAATTTCACAGTATTGTGGGATAGTGATTCTTAGTTAAAGTCACAAACACATTCTTTCATGGGGCAAATTGACTATCGTGGTCTATAAAATTTATGAGTTCTATGAGGTTTGACAATACAGTTTTTCTTCCACAATGGGTGATATGTACATTTCTTTTGTTTTGTATAGCATCAGCTGTTCCCTCTTTCCCACTTGTTCCCTCCCTCCCATTGCTGCCATTGAGTTACTTGGTTCATTTTGATCAATATCCAGTGCAGCTGATGGGTCCCACTGTTGTATGTTTTTTCCTGATTCCCTCTAGTTTTGTGTTCTCCTCCTAGTTACCCTCTAGCGTGCAAATATATACCATATATGTGATCAGCAGCGTGCGGTTATTTAGTATTGATTCGACCAGATGCGTGGAAGTCCTTTGTTTCTTAAGTCTTGTTAATTTTGTCATATCTACTTACGTTTTGGATTTAATATCCACATATCAGGGAGACTATGTGCCGTTTGTGTCTTTGCTCTTGGCTTACGTCACTCTAGTTCCAGCCATAAGGGTCTTAGAGGCTTTCTTGCCCCAGCTGGCTTAGAGCCACTATCCTTGAACCTCAGCTTCCTGAATAGCTATGATTAAAGACATGAATATTTATATTCAGAACTAGGATGAATCTGATGTTCAGTGCTGAATTTTTTTGAGATATCTAGAGATGTTTGGAGTATAATGCAATATTGAAAAAAGAATGGGGCTAAACTGATAGAACTTGGATTCTGTTTGTGGAGATGAAATGATAGACTTGTCCAGAGAGGAAAATGGATTGCTCGATGTGTCATAGGAAGTCTTAAACTGGGCAGAGCTCAGCCTCAGCAGCCATGTCAGTTTCTGTGCTCAATACCAGCAGAGGCAGTTGTCCTCTTTTTACCAGTTCCATAGCTGGATCTTTTCAAAGCTGACAGGACTTAGTGGAGCAGCAGAGAATACTCTTAAGGCAATGAAAAAAAAAACAGTTTACATTGTTTGGTAATCCCTTCCTCCCCCTACCCCCCCCCCCGCACCTCTCCACGACTTTAATCCATCCTCTCCCCTTTTAAACATTCACAATTCTCGGATTGGATTCTGGACATTCTTGAGCTAGTGGTAGAACTGGATTCTTTGTTACCTCAGCTCACCTGGCCTTGGCCGCCACAAATGGCCCTTCAAGTCTTCAGGCCGATTCAGTAGCTGTCCCCCTCCCCCTCAACATCAAGACCCAGAGGGAGAGGGCAAGGCTGATCTGACAGGCCTTCTTCACTCTATCCTCAGTGTTAGGGCCCAGACAAGATTTTATTCTATCTACAGTTTTCAGGAAGGGGGATTTGCAGAATGCCGCGCTCTTATTTAAGGGGAGGGGCGAGGGGGGCGCTGTGGAGACCTTGAGAATCCTCTGTGTTCGGTGAGAGGTGAAGTATTTGGGTGAAGGACAAAACTATGGAGCTAGGTATCTTGTCATAGAAGTATAGAGTCAGCAGCCTTCCAGTATGAGCCCAGGGCTCTGAATTCCAAATCTGCCCGTTACAGGCAGGCTGACTGAAGAACAGCCTTCCTTTCTCCGGGAACAGGCGGGCCCGTCGGTAACGGGTGGAAGTTGGCCTCTGTGGCGCCTTCCCTAAGGACTTAGGTATGTTAAGAGACAGTGGGTTGCAGAGCTATCCTGACAGGTGATTTCCTCCTCTGTGTGGCCTGTGAGGGAAATCGAGCCTCTCCGCACGGCGCCCAGCACTACGTATAAGGATGGGCCAGCCAAAGTGGCAATGGGGCTCTACAATTCCCCCAAGTCTCCCAATTTCTCTGCCCAGAGTCTTCCCACTGGTCTCTAGCGCTGGAGATAAACTGCCAGGTGGCTGCCAGGGAGCAATCAGGCGTAAGTACCGCGGCCACGGAAATGGGAGTGCGCACAAAATCGAAACCGAGTTCCAGGGAATCTAGCAAGCACCCTCTGGGCGGGACCAGCCTCTTAAGCCGGCGGTGCAACGGAGCAGCTACCCGCCCAGCCTAGGAGCGGGAGTGGGGAGCCACAGCAATGGGTTCCGCACCCTCTCCGCCCCCTGCCAACACCACGCCCGCGCTGATTTGCATTTAAAGAGAAACGCACCAAAGAAAACAGTGGGTAGGCCAAGGCACGCCTTCCCATTGCAACGATTGGCCTTTATGCCTGTCAGTCACATCACGGACGCCCCACCCTGTAGCCGTGGAGTCCGGGGGAAGGGGGTATGGGGGAGCTGCCCAGATCCTGGGAAAGGGGAGTCAGTGCTGAAGGTGGCTGTAGCCGCGGCGGCGGCGGCGGCAGCAGGAGCAGAGGTGGCGGCGGCGTTCTCAGCCACAGCAGCCAAGGCTCCGGCTCCAGTCAGAGCGGCGCAGCAGACAATAACCGGGTTGGGAGACGGACCCGGCCGGGTAAGCATTGAGCGAAACCCGGAGCCTCCGCCTGCCGGCAGTCGGGTGCATTCCCGCGTGCTCAGGTCTGGTCTCCTGGAAGAGGGCAGTGAGAGCTGGACCGGTCGGAGTCCGGGCCGCTTGCTGCTTTCTGTTGAAATCCGCTTTGCGGATTGTCCGGGAAGGGACCGAGCGGCCGTGAGTCTACTGCACACGGGCGATCAGGACTGGGGGTGGGGTGGAGAGGCCAGGCTGGCGGGCGGGTTAGCCTGGGCTATGCCTGGGGGACCCAGGGGGAGGCGGGGATGGGCCCACACGTGCTGCCGCGCGGTTCCGGGAGGGGCGCCGCTAGGCAGCACCCCAAGCCATGTATTTGTAGGCCAGGAGCTCCGCAGCTTTGTTGTAGCACATTTGCTGGAACAGCTGTGGTACGCGGGTACCTCTCACCCCCTCGGCCCTGCTGCGGCCCCTCCCCTCTGCTGCGCATCTACTGCCTCTCCCTCCTCTCTGCGGACCGGGGAAGCCGGCGCGCAAGCTGGGGGCCAACGGAGACTGGCTTTAAGCATGAATTAGGGTGTCTACAGTTTCTCCCTCCCCAGAGGAGCTCAGTTGGGCTTGTAGACTGCTCACTTTCCCTTGGATCCTTGGCCTTACAGCCCCAACCAGCCCCCTCTTCTTCCTGGGCCTCTAGGCACATCTGGCTCCCGCCCCCGCGGTCCAGAGGGCGGGTTAGTAGGGGGCTTTTTTTGGTCCTTGGGTTAGAGCCGCAGCCCTAGAAAGTCCTTGGGTTAGAGCTGCAAGGCCGCTTTGTCTCCGCCCCCCCTACCATCGCCTCTTTTCCCTTGGAGGGCACTGACCGCCTTTTCTCTCCATACTCCCATTTAAAATAGCAATAGTCATGATGTGGTGTTTGTGTGTTTGGGGAGAGGGATTCTGTGCCACAGGCCGAGAGGTAGAAATCATTGAGTAAAGAACGCACTGTCTGAGAGTGCCAGTGAGGTAAGCAAACCTTCCAACTTTGCAGTTACTTAAAATACCCATGCCCAGCCCGCCAGGCTGCTGTCATTGTCTGCTTGCAGACACTTCTGAGATTAGTGATCGCCAGGATCGCCTGACTTCTCTAGAGCTGCCTGGAAGCAAGGGGCTAATACACACCACACCCCAGAGCCCCCAGGCATCAGCTGGTCTGAATCAGGCCAGGTTCACCTTGGCATGGTCCCCTCCCCTCGCCCCACAATCAACACAGCTCTGTCCTGCATACAAACACACCTCCCTCTGCAGCTCTGCCTGCATGCCTGCTGCAGCACCGTGGGCATGAGCAGGGTGGAGTGCACTGTGCTGTTGGACTTCCCCTGCACCTCCACCCAGGAGATTGGAGCAGAGCCCCCTCCCTCAGTGCAGATCCTGCTCTTTGGGCCCCACCCACTGCACCACAGTGTGTCCCTGGCAAGGGGGCTGTCTAGGCCTTCCTGAGGAGCCAGAGAAAAGGAGTGACCTAGGGGCTTGGCATGGTTGATTAGCCTATGAGAGTGGAGAGTCCTGTGAGTTGCTGGGCTCAGGCAAAGCCTGCATGCATATCTTTGAGGTGGAAGCAGTGAGACGCAGTAAATCCTTTACTTGTGAGAAGGTTTGGGACCCTTTGCACACCAGCTGGGATTAAATTTACTGCACAGTCACTTGAATCGATCAGATTAGATTTGAACAGAGACCTTTACTTAAAGCTCAACATCTCTAGTCCTGGGCTGATCTGCCCTCTGCCTTTGCTTCAGCCTAACCGCTGGCTAGTGTATTTGCTGTATGCAAACTGTTCTCTGTACTCAAGCCCACTGGGCCTCTACCTGTCCAAATCCTCTTCTTTCTCAGGCCCCAGTTATCAGCTTGCCTTCTCCTTGGGGCCTTTCCTGTCTCCCAGGTTGATTTCTCTCTCTCTTGGAACTCCTCCAGTGCTGCCTGCTTCTCATGGGCACTTTTGGGTTTAAATTATTATAGGAGGCTGACTATAATTAAGTTTCCCTGCCTCTGCTTTGTCTCTCTGATATCATGGATGTCTGGGTTCACTCAGAACCCCTCTTGGATGGAGTTTGTAAAACCTGGACTTCAGCCACAACCCTCTCAAAGCCTAGCAAGAAAGAGTAGTTAATGAATGCTTCAGAAGGGTTTGGTATCTTTGTGGAGCTTTTTGAGAGGACCTTTATGCTTCTACCTTGTGCTTGCTGTGATCCAAATAAAAGTGACTTGAGAAACAGTTTTCTAGACTCAGATACTTAAAGAGAATGCTTAATATGGGTGGAGAAGGGGGTCGGGTTGCAAGTACAAAAGAAAATCATGAAATATTCCCTCAACCAACAAGTCTCAGGATCTGCACTGGTTGGACCCCAGACTTTGTAATACCTTTGGTTGCTGATTCATTAGGCTAGAGGCAAACTGCCAGGGAGAGAAATGAGAGAGCTGTATATGCAAGGGATAAATACATACAGGCTGTATGTATGTATCTTCCTGAGAAGCTGTGGGCAAACAGGGGTTTGGGAAGAGAAAGGTAAACAAAATTAAGGATGGGAGGCAAACAGGGTGATTGAAGGGCCTAGTGAAGATGGTGTTGGTGCAGGAGTGGAACAGAGGTTGGAGCCAGGTAGTCGTGGGGGCCTAAACACCAGGCTATGAAATGATGAAATGATGATCTAATCCTTTTTTGGAGAAAGGCAACATTGAAGAGCTGGAGATTAGGAGATATGTTGATATCTTCTGTGTAGTCTGTGATAAAAACAGGGTTTTTGAAGCCAGGCACTGGGGGCTCATACCTATAATCCCAGCTTATTCAGGAGGCTGAGATCTAAGGGTTGTAGTTCAAACAGAGCACAGGCAGGCAAGTCTATGAACCTCTTATCTCCAATTAACCATCAAAAAGCCAGAAATGGAGCTGTGTCTTAAGTGGTAGAGTACTAGCCTTGAGTAAAGAAGCTCAGGACAGTGTCCAGGCCCTGAGTTCAAGATCCAGTACTGGTGTGCATGCACACACACACACACACACACACACACACTCCATAAACAGGGTGTTTGAGAAGGTTTATAAAGGGAGTCTTAGTGATTGGAAGGAAGTGTGCTATGAGCCAGGTAGGAAAGAGGTCACCTCTAGATTTGGAAATAGAGCTGAGGGGCAGGCTATCTCCAGAGGGAACTTTCACTATGTAATTTTCCCTTTGGCTTGCAAAGGCAAATCAGGAAAGGAATGAACCTGGTCCTAAATACTCATGTGGTGGGAGTTGAGAAGTGTCTTCCAGTCCTCTGCTGAACCCTTTTCTCTCAGCTAGACTAGTCTTTAAGAAATAGCAGTCCAAATCCCTGCTTATAGATGGGAACCCTGAGCTACAGAAAGCAGCAGTTCCTTATTTGAGCTCATAAAGCCTCCTGTGTTGGCTCTTTGCCCTAAGTCCTATGGACTCCAATGGCCTTCACTCAATCCAGCTAAATGCCACTCCCTCTCTCACTTCCTTATTCCCCAAGAGTGACGGTATTTTGAGTTAACTTGGGGTTATTCACCCTTTTCATGTATCTTTTGCCTCTTAGTTGTGTGTGTGTGTATGTTTGTGTACACTAGCACATGCCAGTACTGGTGCTTGAACTCAAGGCTTGGGTGGTGTTCCTTAGCCTTTTCACTAAAGGCTGGTGCTCTGTCACTTGTGTCATACATCCACTTTGGTCATTAATCAGTTATTAAGGATCTCATGGACTTTCCTCTCCAGGCTGGCTTTTAACTCTGATCCTCAGATCTCAGCCTTCTGAGTAGTTAGTTTTACAGGTCTGAGCTCCTGTTGCCTGACTCGCCTCTTGGTTTTATTCTACAGCCTGTTGGGGACCGAAAGTTTCAGGGAATTGGAAAAATTTGGCAGTCTAATGATTCCCTCCTAGTACAGTGGAGGTGCCAAAAATTCCTAAAATGCTGTTACATTTACCCATTCGGTAAATGTGTGTATAGGGAAACTGTGTTTCTACTGGTCCAGGGGACTCAAGAAATGCAGAGGAATAGCAGCTAGCACAAAGGAGGAGAAAGGGTCTGGTCTCCAGCTCCTTCATTTAACAAATAGGTCATTAAGGATGGGTGATGTTAGTCCATCCATATCTTTGCCTCAAATCCTGTGTGGACAGATAAACGAGATGATAAATGTTAAGTCCCTAGAGGAGGTTATTTCATAACCTTCCTGTGTCACTCACTCCTGGGTCATTCATATGTTCATATCAGTGATAGGAAGTTCTTCCTCAGAGTTAATCTGAGCCTTATGTGCTACAGTTAAATCTCCCTCCTCTACTCTGTGTGTGTGTGTGTGTGTGTGTGTGTGTGTGCGTGTGTGTGTTAGGTGGAGTAGGAGCAGCTGCTTACCATTGCTCTTCTGCTTAACAATCCATTGGAGATTTTACAAGCATTAAACCTTCTCTCCACCCCCAACTTCTGTTCTCTGAATTCAATAATCACAGGATCATTCATCTCTCTCTTCTGCCTGCCTTATTTTCATCTATCTCCTCTTCCTGTGCATGTGTAAGTGTATCTCCAGCAAGGCAGGCAGAAAACCAGAACCCTGCAGAGGTACAGGAACCAGCTAAGTTTATGAATTGTTCCCTTACATACCCTTTTGGGACTAAGGGAAAATATGGACAATAGAGATTATATCTCTGTGGGTGAAGGATGCTGGTGGGGTCATAGGCATACTGGTCCTGCAAGGGCCTTTGGGTCTTTCATCTGCATTTCATTCTTTCTTCTTTGTGTTTGCATGTACTGGGACTGGAGCTTAGGCCCTTGAGCCCTTGCTTGGCTTTTTCTGCTTAAGGTTACCACTTGATACAGAGCTCTACTTTTTGATATTTGGTTGTTAATTGGAAATAAGAGTCTCATGGACTTTCCTGCCAGGGCTAGCTTCAACCTATGATCCTCAGATCTCAGCCTCCTGAGTAGCTAGGGTTACAGGCTTAAGCCACTGGTGCCCAGGATTGATCTGCATTTCTAGTCAGAGATCCTTCACTGCTTTCATCCCCTAAAGGCTTTTCCCCTACCTCTGGTCTTCCAAACTGATGCCAGCTCTCTTTCTCTAGCCAGTAGTCTTTAGCCCTCCCTTTCCACGTGCCAGCCCTTCCTGCTAGGGACTACAGATCTTTTCAAAGAAGACTGGGCTAGGCCAGATCAGTTCAAGGTCTTTTCTCTGGATATGTTGGAAATACTTTCATGAGCCACGCCTAGTACTTTTTGAAAGAGTAATATGTTAGGGCAAGTGTGAGAAGTGAGGCTGGGCCACAGTACACAACTTTCTTGCAGGGCTAAGTAAGTCCAACAAACTATGTATGCTGGGTCTCCCAGCAAGGCCTATGGCCCTTAAAAGGCAATTAAAAGCTCTATCATGTCTCCTGACTCAACAACCACTAGAAAATTGAGCATAATGCCACTTTTTCAGTCTCTCAGAGCAACCTGAGGCAAGTGTCCTAACCTCCAATTTCTGTGGGGGTGAGAATAGATGTGGGTGTGGTTGTGTGTGTTGGTCTTGGGGCTTGAACTACAGGCCTGAATGATCTCCTGAGCTTTTTAGTTTAAGGCTAGTACTACTACTTGAGCCACAGCTCCACTTCTGGCTTTTGAGTGGCTCATTGGAGACTAGAGTCTTATAACTTTCTTGCCCAGAGTGGGCTTCAAAATGTGATCCTCAGATCTCAGCCTCCTGAGTGGCTAGGATTATAGGCATGAAACACCAATGCCTGGTAATCTCCCATTTCTAGATGGGTGAAATGAGGTCCAGAATATGGAAAGGATTTAACCAAGGATACATGTAAGTGCAAAGCACTTGACCCCTCAACACAAGGCTTTTTTTTTTTTATTCCCTCCCAAGAATCAGTTTCTGCATTTGGCCTTCCACACAGATTATGGTGGCTACATAATGGACACCTGCCTTAGTTCTTCATATGAATGGGGAGAAGAGGTAGAGCCTTGTCTGTGATCTTGCTTTGCTTTTCTAGTACTGATCCAATAGTGGATCAGGTACCTAGGCAGGCATGGTACCTACCTTGGATATTCTGTAAGGAGACTTGGGAACCTGAGAGAAGAGTAACCAGTATGTGGCTCCCAAAGAAGCTTCTCAGGTTTGGCGCTGGTGGCTCATACCTATAATCCTAGCTACTCAGGAGGCTGAGATCTAAGGATCGAGGTTCAAAGCAAGCCTAGGTAGGAAATATCCATGAGATTATCTCCAAAAAAGCCAAAAGTGGAGCTGTGGCTCAAGTGGTAGAGTGCACTTTAGCAGAAGAGCTCAGGAACAGTGCCCAGGCCCTAAATTGAAGCCTTAGCACCATTGCACCCATATATACATGCCCCGTGTATACACACACTCACACTCACACACTCTCTCTCTCTCTCTCACACACACACATACACAAACACACACACACGATTTCCAGGGCTTGTAATGTGACTTGTGACAGAGCATTTTCTTAGCATGTGCAATTTTCCCAGCATTGAAAAAAATTACCACAAAAAATAAAAATAAAAACAAAGACAAAAAGATCACCAGGTAAACCATTTCTAAGGGAGAGGCCATGTCTGTCTGGGTGAATGCTTCTTTCAGCCTGTAGAGAAGCCCCATGTGGATTGGGGCTTTAAAGCCTGCAAGGGAGCATGTGGAGAGAGCCGGGCTTGAAGGTCAGGCAGAGGGGTTTGGCCCTGATCCTGTAGGCAATGCGGAATAATTTGGTAAGTAGAGGAGTGATCGCTGTGAGAAAATGAATCTGGCAAAGGTTATGCAGGATGGATGGCATGGGAGGGGGGAGGCAGAGGGCGGAATTTCAGTGTTGCAGCAGGCAGAACCGAGAGGGAGGTCATATTTAGAGGATGTGGGGTAGCAACTGAGAAAGATAAGGTGACTGCCAGCGGCACCAGCACAACGACCCTTTATTGGAGATCTGCTCTGTACCTAGTAATCAGTCGCTGTTTTATTGCTCATCTCCTATCTGAAACATGATCCTGCAATGGTAGGTAGCATTATCTTCATCTTGTAGATAAGACATTCCTGTCTCCAAAAGATTAGGCCACTTTCTCAAACCATGCTGTTTGTAAAGGGTGGAACTTGGGATTCCAGTGTCAGGCTTGTTTGTGAGGTGTAGTGTCTGAAGGAGGAAACATATGGGATAAATGGACAGATTTGAGGCTGGCCACAATGAATTGTGTGACACTGAGTATGTGAACAAGCCAGTTGAGGGACTGGTGGAAGAATAGGTGTTGGGAGAAAAGGCCTGCTTTGGGGTTGGGGCTGGAGAGGAGGTATCCTCTCAGCAGGAAGGCTGCAAAGTAGCTAAGAAAGGCTCTTTCAGTCCTACTGTAGCACCACCAAATGATCCCAAGGTCATGAACATCTTTGGGAACAGATCTTTGCTTTAGACTTTAGAAATTTATCACATTCACATTCTAGATCATTTTAGAGAACATTCTGTGTTAGCTCAAATTCTGCATCTTTGTCCAAGGAGGTAACTTTCTAGTCGAGCCTTTTGGAGGGCCCCTCAAACTTTTCTCTCAAGGAAACAGGGAGAGAGGATGTATTCCACAGCTTAGGAGTAGTGTAGTAGTATTAGTAGATAGCTTTACTGATGGGGAGAGTAACCTTGGGCTGGCTGGACTGCCTTGGATTTTGAAGTCAGCAGGCTTTCTGGAATGTGCTGGGTGGGGTCAAAACAGCAGCAGCCAGTGAGGACTGGAAATGCTGCAGAGAAAGCCTGGCTGGGCTGGCCTACTCTATAGGGTGCAATGGGAGGGAGAATAGATATAGCTCTTGCAGGTTTGAGGGCACCCTCATTGTCTCAGTTTTCCTGTTTTAATTGGGAGCCTGATGCCCAGTGCTGCAGAGTAGCATGAGCCTAAAACTTGAAGCTCAGTGTGACTCTACCACCATAGGATTACCTTGGACAAGTCTTTTCTCAAGCTTAAGCAGCTTCCTTCTAGGTGATCAGAAGACACCCTCCCCCAGGCTGGTTTAATGTGTGGCTGGGGAAGGCCACTGGGTGTGGGGTAAGAGTGCTTTGTTATACTAGTAGAACTGTCTGTTGATTTTATTTTCTTTGATCTTGGTACTTTTAACTGGCTTTTTTTTCTTGTTTTTTTTTTTAATTTTTATTTTTTATTGTGAACATACTGTACAGAGGGGTTACAATTACATGGGCAGGATAATGCGTACATTTCTTATCAAGATTGCAGCCTCCTCCTTTGTTTACCCTTCACATCCCTTCCCAGCCTTCCCCCCCCACCCCCCCCCCCCCCCAAAGTTGTAAAGTTCGTTTTCAACATGACAACTTGTACTTCTCATTGTTGTAATGGGTCCACAGTTATCCTTAAACGACTTGTTTTTCCCCTTCTCCTCCACAAATTGTACCGACATCAAATATAGTGAAAGCAGGGGTTATACTGTGGGGGAGGGACATACAAAGCAACAAAGAAATAATCTTATAAATGCATGAAACAAATGCATGAAAGAAAAAGAAACATTTAAATACCTGTCTAAGGGTTCATTTTCCTAACATCACATTATCTGACCTTTTCTACTTGACTCATACATATACTAGATATTGCAAATTTTAGCTGGCTTTGAGTTTTGATCTTTCTGGCCTGGACTGGAGAACTCAGCTGCTTGAAATTCCCAGATAGTCCAGAAACTGACACTAAAAGTTGGCTAAATAAGCAAATAAACCTCTGGTAGGATGACTATCCTCATTTACCTTAGTGAGAAAGTAAGGCCTAAAGAGGTTCAAGACTTACCCATAGAGCCTCGGAGAGCACCTGACTCCAGCAGCACCTCAGGGAGCACACCACTGTGACTGAAGTGCTTTTTTTTTTTTGGTCGGTCTGGGGTCTGAACTCTGCACCTGGGTGCTGTCCCTCAGCTCTTCAGCTCAAGGCTAGCGCTCTACCACTTGAGCCACAGTGCCACTTCCTGCTTTTTCTGCTTATGTGGTGCTGAGGAATCGAACCCAGGGCCTCATGCATGCAAGGCAAGCACTCTACCACTGAGCCACCTTCCCCACCCTGAAGTGCTTTTATTGATAGAAATTGTTCAACTGTGCTGGTGCTGGTAGCTCATACTTGGAATCCTAGCTACTCAAGAGGCTGAGACATGAGGATCCTGGTTCAAAGCCAGACTGGACAGAAAAGTCCATGAGGCTTTGAACTTCAATGGCCAGCAAAAAGGTGGAACAACTTGTGGCTCAAGTGGTAGAGGGCCAGCATTGAGCAAAAAAGCTAAGGGACAGTGAGTGCCCAAGTCCTGCATTCAAGTCCTAGCAAAAGTACTAAATGAATGAATAGTTCAACCATAGTTGGAATAAATATTAACAAAACAGCTATAATGTTTTTAGCTTCTGCTACACAATGCATTTTATTTGGTACTGGGTATACATTGGTTATGCTGCTAAGACATAGGAACTTTTGGCTCATTGGCAGTACTTTGGTTTGAACTCTTGCTAGGTAGGTACTGTGCCATTTGAGCCACATACCCAGCCCATTTTTGATTTAGTTATTTTTCAGGTAAGGTTTTGTTTTGCCAGGACTGGCACTGGACTTCTGTTCTCTTACCTATGGCCTCCTGTCCTCCTACACAGGTAGGATTACAGATATGTACCACCACACCTGGCTTATAGATTGAGATAGGGGTTTGAATACTTTCTGTCAATGCTAGACAGGAAGTTGATTGTCCCAATCTCCCTCCCACATACCTACGTATATAGGCATCCACCACAGCCACACCCAAAGAGGTAGCACAGTCAATAATTTCATTTTACACTTGAGGAAACTGGGATATAATCATGTGAAATAATTTGCTGAATTCTTCTCCAGCTAGTAGAACTGACTCCAGTAAAGAACTTCTTGGCTCTTGGTGGATTGAGTGGTAGTTTCCCCATTCTCATTGCTCTTACCTTACCCTCTCCCAACATAGTTGGGCAGGGTGGCACAGGAAGACTGCTTGAAACAGGTCTAAGGAACTGCAGCTGGTCAAGGCCAAGCTTGTGGAACTACTGCACAATTCCACATACTTCTTTCTTGGCTGAATTCAGCTTTCCTGAAGTTGGCTAAATTGGCCCCAGGAAACTGGGCTGGGAGCAGAATGTGCAAGGCTCAGGCTGCAGCTGTTTCCTCCTCCCTGGAAGGGTCTCTGGGGGCAGGTTTGTGGTTGTTCTCCTGCCAGTATATTGAGTGAAGGGGAGAAGAAGCTTTTCTCTAGTGAGCTGGAACAGCCCCACCATTCTCTACAACCATCTCCTCCTTGTCAGATTGCAGCAGCTGTGGCAGCAGGTCTCCCTATCCAGGGCCACAAAGCAGGTTTGGGAGGGTTCCCTTACCCAACAGTCGACTTGAAACTTAGCCAGCTACACTGAGAAATCTTAGGTTTGAGGGCCTTTGCTTTTGGCAGGACCACTTTCTTTTTTCCCCCTTTCCCCTTTCCCCTCTCCCTGCCTCTCCCTTCTCCTCTCTCCTCCCTCTCTTCCTCCCTCCCCTTCCCCCCACCTCTGCCTCTCTCTCATGCTAGCACTGGGGCTTGAACTTGTTATTCCTTAGTATTTTTGCTCAAGGCTAGTGCTCTACAACTTGAGTCACACCTTCACTTCTGGCATTTTGCTGGTTAATTGGGGATAAGAGTCACATAGACGTCCTTGCCTGAGCCAGCTTCCATCCATAATCCTCAGATCTCAGCCTCTTGAATAGCTAGGACTATAGGTATGAGCCACTGGTGCCTGTCAGGACTAATTTCCTGGCAGGACCCCTGAGGAAAGTCAGCCCCTGCCTAGAGGACCTGCAGTGTCTATTTCTTACCATGCTGTTTGCTTTTCGTCTCTCCTCTTCCTAGTGAATTCTTGTGGTCCTAAATGAAGGCAGGCCCAAAGTCTTGTGGGCTAGATTTAAGGTCCTATGTCAAGGCTCATTGAGGAAAGATAGTTTGGGGACCTAATAAGGTAACAAGGAGTTAACAATGTGTGGAGTATAGGTGGCTAGGGCCAGGTTATAGTACTTCCAGCTAAGAAAATCTTGTTACCCTCCTTCCCAGTATTCTGGGGGACACAAGTAAGATACCATGAGTTTCTCTGGGAAGGACAAGGCAGGAGAAACATAACAGCAAAAAGATCACCACCCTGGGCCTCATTTGCAGAGGGCCTGAACTTTGGAGGGGGGAGAGAATCGCAATCTCAGGATATAACTCAGCCTCATTCATCCACCCCAACCACACATACAGAGGGATTTAAAAAGCATTAGCAGAGGCTTGGCACTGGTGTTTTATGCTTATAGTCCTAGCTACTCAGGGGCTGAGAGTTGAGGATCGTTCAGATCCAACTTGAGCAGGAGAATCCATGAGCCATTTGCCTCCAATTAATCACCAAAAAGCTGGAAGTGGAGCTATGGCTCAAGTGGTAGAGCACCAGCCTTGAGCAAAAAAAGCTAAGGGATAGTACCAAGGCCTTGAGTTCAAGCCCCAGTGAGCAGTTTCTTGTATGAGTTGCCTTGCATTCATGGTCTCCCACTTCCTAAGAACACAGATTCTGATGTGGAAGGGAATAATAATAACAAGGATGCCAGTGTTTGTCTTTTACACCACAAGTACCTGAGGCTCAGTGGGCTACCTTGGCCTAGTAGGGCCCCCTGGCACACAGATGGCTAGCATGGTTTGGATTCTGGCCTTGTGGCACTTGGCTCCTTCTATAATACTGTAGCTGCCTTTGACAGTGTAGAGAGTGCTCAAAGGCTGGCCTCTATCCACAAGGAACATTGGAGCTAAAGGCAAGAGATTGCCTAAACAGACTGTTCTCCAGTTAGGGCATCAGTTCTGAAAGCAGAGCCCTCTTTGTGATTTAACTTCTCTAAGCCTTCTGTTTCTAAGAACTCTAACCTCAAAGCCAGCAGGACAAGTTGGCTTTTGATTCACAAGAATGTCTGGGCCCATTAAGTTTTTCACTTGGCCCTTGGGTCTTCCTTAAGGTTCAGCTACACTTACTAGTCACCTGCTCCTTCTAGATCATTGCAATTTCCATCTCCCTACCCATGACAAAGCCGTCCCTAATACCTCCTTCTCTTTCTGTGTACTTCTTCCTTCTCTTCCTCTTCTTCCTTCTCTCCCTCCTCTTCTTCTTCCTCCTCCTCTTCAAAGCAGATCTACTGAGCCCAGAAAATATCTTTCTGCTTTTTAAATTTATGCATGGATATGTTAACACGATTTTCAAAATGATACCACACTACCCAGCTGAAGAAAAGTTGTGTGCTTTTTTTCCTATGTAGTTGCTAGATCTAAAAGATAAACATATACATAAATATTGAGTGGACCATATATATGTTTGTAGTTGTGGGGCTGTTTGAAGGGATTAGAGAGAGGGAGAGGAAAAGTGAATATATTAACAAATAATACAATGTATTGTATCTGTGAATGAAGATAGCAAAATAAAACTCATTCAAAGCTGGTGAATAGGTGGAGAGGATGGGTATAGAAAGAGGAAGCAAGGGAACTCAATCGGACTAAAATGCATGTGTGAAACATGATGAAATCCCTTTAAACAATTAGCATACACTAAGAAAATGAATGGCAGGAATGTAAAATAGATCCTATCATCATTGGAAACACTAGTGAGAAGAGAGAGGGTGAAGGACAGTAAATAGGGTCAAAATACTTCATGTACCTGTGAAGATGGAACAATAAAACTAGTTGATACTGGTTTGGGAAGGAGGAAGGGGGCCAGAGAGTGACAGAAGGGGTTTGTCTAATCACGATACATTGAATGTGTTTATGTCAAAATGAAGCTGCCTTATACAACTAATTGATGCTAATTAAGAATGTGAAAAGAACCAGGTACACCAGTGGCTCATGCCTATAATCCTAGCTACTCAGGAGGCTGAGATCTGGAGGATTGTGGCTCAAGGACAGCTCAGGCAGAAAAAGTCTATGAAATTCTGGCTCCAAAATAACCCACAAAAAGCTGGGCTGCAGACATGGCTTAAATGGTAGAATGCCACCTGAGCAAGCAAGTTGAGTGAGCATGAGTCCCTGAGTTCAAACCTAAGTACTGCAAAAAAAAGTAAATTTTAAAAAATAACAAGGACTATTTTTTTAAATGTCCTGCATCATGTTGTGCCTTCAAACTGTTACATGAAGGACTCTTCCTGTTAAGTTTAGGAGCTCCCTTTTAAAAGCAAGGGCTGGGGAGTCTCCCTTTTTGGCTTGCCTTATAGCACTGAGCTGAGTGCCTACCACATACCTTCATTCAGGAGAGGTTTGTTTCCTGAATTCCCCAAAGAATAGTCTCTCAAACAACTCTACTACTACCACCCCCATCTCCAACACCATAATGATAGCTCTGTCGGTAATTTCAGGTACTGGTACTGTGGAAAGTAGGGGATTCAAATAGATGATAGGGCCATATTCCTACTAGACCATGGGACACCGACTGCATGATGGCCAGATACATTGCAGAAAAAACTTTGTATTCTAAGCAAATCACAATGTGGATCTCTGCAGTGAGGCAAACAGATGAGCTTTCCTCTTGTCTTTTCTGCATATGTAGACATCACCTTGCTCCAATTTTAATATTCAGTTCTGCAGTGGTTCTCTTGGATGAAGCTTGATCACACAAAGTGTCAAGCCAAAAGCAAGATACCAGGCATAAAATTACTATTACTATTTGGGAGAGAAGACCTAGGTCTTCAAGAGGTTTTGTCTATTGAGTTCAGAGTCTAGAGTGTAGCTCCCAGCCTCCCCTCACCCACCAGGCTTGGGCCACAGTCTTCACTGCAGGTAAATGTGTGAGTCTTGTTGCCCTGGTTGGTGTGCTGGCCAGTTGTTCCTGGTCTCCATCAGTCTCTCACTCTCCTCCCTTGCCCTCTCTCATCTGTTTCCCTCTTTCCTTCTTGATTTCTTCTTTCTTCCTCACTCTCATTCTAGCTCTCTTTCTCATGTTATTTCACTCCTAGCAACTGTTCTGCCTCCCTTTCTACCCTAGATCCCCCTGAATGCTGCTGGTCACCGTGGTGAGGAATTTTCCAGGAAGATCATTGATTTAGCTGTCAACTGGATACAGGTACTGGAATCCTCCAGTGGATGAGGAAGAGTATCAGGGTGGGTTGTGATTAATTCTTTTTATTCCATCTATGTGGGGACTTGGCTATTTGGAGGATCAGGAGCCTAAACCAGAAGGGTGTGGCTTGCACCAGGTTTACATATTTAAATAGTTATTGGGAACCAACCTCCCAGGCCAGAAGCATGAATCATGGAAGGTCATGCCTTTGAGTTCTTTTCCTACACTGGCAGCTAGATGAGGGCCAGAATAATGAGAGGAAGAGACTAGAAGGGAAAGTTTACCCTTTGGCTCAAAAGGAGAATATGGGGATCCATTTGCAGATGGTAGCATTAAAATCTCCTTCTAGTAGTACCATTAATAGAGTTTGATGTAGGTCTACTCCACTCCTCTTTGAGGAGAAGGTATTGGTAGACCTTTCAGATGGAGGATAGTGAAGTCCAGAGGATTTTTCTGAGACCACTATGTCATCTTAGCATTGTAGCCCTGGTCTCCAAGTCTGTGAAGTTATTCCTCTAGGGTTCTGAAGATCTAAACCTGGTCCTGCCTGGCAATTTAGGGGCCAGAGGTGTCACTGTAAGTCACCTTCCCTTCCCAGGCCTTCTCTTCCCTCTCTCCCCTTGTTTCACTTCCCCTCGCCTCCCCTCTCACCTCCCCTCTCTTTCTCTCCCTTCTTCTTTCCTCCCCTGTCTTTTTCTCTCTTCCCCCTCCTTTCCCCTTCCCTTCATTTTCCTTCCCTTCTTTTCCCTTCTCAAGGCCTTCCCTTACCTTCACTCTTTCCCCTTCTCTTCCCTCCCCTCTCCTTCCCTCTCTTCCTTCCCTTCCCCTCCTCTCTCTTCTTCCCTCCCTCTCTCCTCCCCTCTCCTCCTCTCCCTTAACCTTTCCTTCCCTCCTTCTCTCCTCCCCTCTCCTCCTCTCCCTTCACCTCTCCTTCCCTCCCATCCCTTTTTCTGACAGTACTGGGGTTTTAACTTAGGGCCTAGCCCTCTTGGTTGACTTTTTTACTTAAAGCTGTGACTTTACCATTTGAGCCACAACTCCACTTCTAGAATTTTGCTTGTTGTTTGGAGATAAGAGTGTTTTGGAGTTATCTACCCAGGCTGGTTTCAAACCACAATCCTTAAATCGGAGTCTCCTGAGTAGCTAGGATTATAAGGGTGAGAGCCACCAGCCCTTAGCAAATCTTTTCTTTCTAGTCTTAGGCAAAATATTAATGAGAGTCCATGCTAAGGTAAAATTGGATGCTATCTAATTGAATAAGTACATTGAGGACTCAACTAGACATTTTGGACTCAGGGTTTGGGTACTGGCCCTTAGGTTTTATACTAAAGGCTGGAGCACTTCCATTTGAGCCACAGCTGTACTTCTGACTTTTTGGCAATCTTCAGGTCTCAGCCTCCTGAGTAGCTAGGATTACAAGTGTAAGCCACCAGTGCCCTGCTAACCTCCCTCCTACTCTGCCTGTCTCCTCCCTTTGATTATTGATGAGCCCTTTCACAGGCCACTGGGCCTTTTTGCACATCTGCAGTTCTCTCTGTCCGTGTTCTCCTGAGCTTATAGCTCGAAGGGAGTGGACTAATGAGAGGGTGGCTGGTGACAGCTGCCTATTTGTGGCTCAGTGTAGAATTTCACTGCCCTGGGGCTCAGGGGGCTGGCCTAGCAAACCAAGCATATGGGATAAATTAAGGTTTTTCCCGATATTTTCCCTTACTTTCTCTCTGGTTCCATTCAAGCCTGAGACCACAGACACCTGTCAAAACAAACTCATGCTGAGTACTTGCTCACTAGTATCTGTCTCTTTATCTCTCTTATCTCCTCCAGACCCCACTGTGATACTTCCTGACTGATGATGTTATAGAAGCACCTGGAATTCTGAGGCTGCCTTCTCAGCTGAGTGTACCTGAGTAGTCTTTGTCACCATGGAGACCCGAAAGGATGAAGCTGTTCATGCCAGGGGAGCAGCAGCCTCTGGGGATACTCAGGACCAGGGGTCAGAGAAAGGAGCCAAGAACAAAGCAGCTGAGGAAACAGAAGGGCCAGCATCAGACCCACCATCTGGCCCAGGTAGGCTGAAGAAAACTGCCATGAAACTCTTTGGTGGCAAAAAGGGAATCTGTACTCTGCCTAGTTTCTTTGGAGGAGGACGAAACAAAGGTTCTGGGAAAGGCAGCTCCAAGAAGGGTGTAAACAAGAGCAAGACACATGATGGCCTGAGTGAAGCAGCCCATGGCCCTGATGATGCTGCTGGTGAAGGAAATGGCTTCTCCCAACCTCTGCCTGAATCACCTGGCCGATTTCCTAGTTCTCAGAGTGCCCATGGGGCTTTGGAGATAGGCTCTAGACATAAAACATCTGTGGATGGAGTTGTGGAGAAAGCTGGAGCTGAAAAGATACTCTCTGTGCCCAAGCCAAAGAAAGGTCTAAAAGGCTTTTTTAGCAGTATCCGTCGTCACCGGAAGAGCAAGGTGGCTGGGGCTGAGCAGAGTCAGCCAGGAGCCAAGGGATGTGAAGATGCCAGAGCTGGGTCTCATGAGCATGTCAGCTCAGCCCCTCTAGCTTGCTCTGAAGAGACCTTCCAAGGCCCTAGGATGGACAATACCAAACCTCAAGATGCCTCTGGACCAAAAATTTCACCAACACCAGAACCCTCTCTACCAGTTCCAGCTACTGAGGAGATGGACTGTAAAAATCCAGAAAAACTCAAGGGGACTTGTCCTTTAGCACTTGTGCAGCCCCAGCCTGCTTCTGAAGTCAGTGTCCTAGAGGAAGAGCCCCACGCTCCAGAAACAGGGGAGAAGGTGGTCGTTGGAGAAGAAAATCCACCTCATGGCCCTGTGGGGGGTCAGCTAAGCCTTCTGTTCGGAGATGTCACATCCCTGAAAAGCTTTGACTCACTAACAGGTTGTGGTGACATTATAGCAGAACAGGACATGGACAGTATGACAGACAGCATGGCCTCTGGAGGCCAGAGGGCCAATCGAGATGGGACCAAACGAAGTTCCTGCCTGGTGACTTACCAAGGAGGTGGAGAGGAGATGGCCTTACCAGATGATGATGATGAGGAAGAAGAAGAGGAGGAGGAAGTTGAATTAGAGGAGGAAGAAGGCAAGGAAGAGGCAGAAGATGATGACTTCGAATATCTATGGGCAAGTGCCCAGATGTACCCAAGGCCCAATCTGAACCTGGGTTACCATCCAACCACATCCCCAGGCCACCATGGCTACATGCTCCTTGACCCAGTTCCAGCTTATCCTGGTTTAGCTTCTGGGGAACTTTTAACTCCTCAGAGTGACCAGCAAGAATCTGCCCCCAATAGTGATGAAGGATATTATGACTCTACCACACCTGGATTTGAAGATGATTCAGGGGAGGCCTTGGGGCTTGTCCGCAGGGATTGTCTACCCCGAGACAGCTATAGTGGAGATGCCCTTTATGAGTTCTATGAGCCAGATGATAGTCTTGAGAACTCACCACCAGGAGATGACTGCCTTTATGACCTCCATGGTCGAAGCTCTGAGATATTCGATCCTTTCTTAAACTTTGAGCCCTTCTCTTCCTCCCGGCCACCTGGGGCCATGGAGACAGAAGAAGAACGACTAGTGACCATCCAGAAACAGTTATTGTATTGGGAGCTCCGGCGGGAGCAGCTGGAGGCTCGAGAGGCACGGGCTCGAGAAGCTCATGCCAGGGAGGCATATACCCAAGAGGCCCATGCCAGGGATGCTTATGCCCGGGAGGCCCACACTCGGGAAGCTCATGCCAGAGAGGTTCGATCCCGAGAAGCCCAGGCCCGAGAGATTCATGCTCAAGAAGGTAAAGTACGAGAAGGCCCGGCCTGGCAGGAGAAACCTGTCTTGGAGTATCAGATGAGGCCCTTAGGCCCATCAGTGATGGGCCTGGTTGCAGGGGCATCAGGAGCATCTCAGACCTCCCACCGGGGAACCACTTCAGCTTTCCCTGCCACATCTAGCAGTGAGCCAGACTGGCGAGATTTTCGTCCTCTGGAGAAACGTTTTGAGGGAATATGCTCCAAGAAAGACCAAAGTACCTGCCTGATGCAGCTCTTCCAAAGTGATGCCATGTTTGAGCCAGACATGCAAGAAGCAAATTTTGGAGGATCTCCCAGGAAGGCCTACCCTACTTACTCACCCCCTGAGGAGCCAGAAGAAGAAGAGGATGAGAAAGAAGGAAATGCCACTGTCAGTTTCTCGCAGGCCTTAGTAGAGTTTACCAGCAATGGAAACCTGTTCTCCAGCATGTCCTGCAGCTCTGATTCGGACTCATCCTTCACCCAAAACCTCCCTGAGTTGCCCCCAATGGTGACCTTTGACATTGCTGATGTGGAACGGGATGGAGAAGGCAAATGTGAAGAAAATCCTGAATTCCACAATGATGAAGAACTTGCAGCCTCCTTGGAAGCTTTTGAGCTGGGCTACTACCACAAACATGCCTTCAACAACTACCACAGCCGATTCTACCAAGGCCTGCCCTGGGGTGTGAGTAGCCTCCCGCGATACCTGGGACTACCTGGCATGCACCCTCGACCTCCACCTGCTGCCATGGCTCTCAACAGAAGAAGCCGCTCCCTTGATACTGCGGAGACCCTAGAGTTGGAACTCTCCAGCTCTCACCTGGCCCAGGGCTATGTGGAGTCTGATGAGCTACAGGCCCAACAGGAAGACTCAGATGAAGAAGATGATGAAGAAGGAGAATGGGGCCGAGACAGTCCTTTGTCTCTCTACACTGAACCCCCAGGGGCCTATGACTGGCCTGCATGGGCTCCCTGTCCGCTTCCAGTGGGACCAGGCCCGTCCTGGATAAGTCCCAGTCAGTTGGATGGGCCTCCCAGCCAATCTCCATATAGGCAGGCAAGCTGTTGTATACCTCCTGTTGCTATGTCAATGTCCCTATCAGGGCCAGGGCCAGAGCCAAGAGTGCCTGGGGAGTCTAGGCCTCCTCTAGCTCGACCTTCACACCTTCCTCTGCCCATGGGCCCTTGCTATAACCTCCAGCCCCAGGCTTCCCAGAGTGTGAGGGCTAGACCTCGAGATGTGCTGCTGCCTGTTGCTCATTGTGCCAATGAGCCCAGTTGCTCCTCCAGTTCTGGAGCCTTCAACCCGAGCCCTCTGCCACAGGCTAAGCCTGTGGGTATTACCCATGGTATTCCTCAGCTGCCCAGGGTCCGACCTGAGCCCCTCCAGCATCAGCCCAGTCACTACAGGGCGTCCAGCCTTGATCTATCAAAGGAGAGGGCTGAGCAAGGTGCCTCTCTCCTGACCAGCTACCCTTCCACTGCCACGAATGGAAACCTAGCCAAGTAATCATTGATTCTGGAGTGGGGTCATGGGGCCTGAGCATGTGAATGGGGATCAGGGGTTGGGCAGAGGGGTGGGGATGAGACTTGCTGTTTAACTTGAAAACTCTTTTGGCCAAGGAAAACTCCTATGAGTTTTCATCTTTGTTTTTCCCCCCTTCCCTCCTCTGCCATCTATGGCCACGTTCAGCTCGAGTATACATCTGCTCCAGGGAGGCTGCTGCTACTCTGCTCTAGTTTTTGCTTTTGGGGTTTCTTGTGATCCATGCAGGGTTTGGGATGCTATTATTTTGTGCCTATTCCAGTTGCCGAGTTAGTGATTTTATGTGTGTGTGTGTGTATGTGTGTGTATATATATATACATATACATATACATTATATATATGTATATGTATGTATACACACACACACACACACACACACACATAATAGCATGCATCCTTAAGACAGGCTGGACCCTTAATGCCCTCTGCTCCCTCTCCCTGGTGAACAGTGAACCACTGATGAGCAACAAACTCTGCTCTGCCTCTCACTTGGGGATGAGAGGCTTGTTTGCTGTTAGCAATGTAACATTATGGTACAGATCCTCCCCATTCCTTTGGCCTTGGCATTGCTGCCTCTGTTACATCAGATGACTATAAGCTATTCATCCAAGCTCGCTGACCTTAGAGAGGATCAAGTAGCATGTCTCACTGCCTATTATTGTGGGCTTTGACATCATAACCAGATAAGGGCCTTTTAACCATGCCTACCATAATTTGAAGAGAAAAAAACCAGTTCCCTTAATGGAGTGATTCATTCTGTTCATTTGCCAGCAGAAGATAAGGCAAAGTTCTATGGTAGACACTGCAATGGAAGTCTTGAGCTCTGGATCTTTTCTTAAGTCTGTGACTGCTTGAGTTGCTGAGAATTTTGGATTTTCAGTTTTTTTTCCTCTAAAGGAAGTTTTCATAATCTCATCATACGGAACATGATCTTTTAATTGACAGAAGGGAAGAGATGCAACCTAACTGGGCTTTGACTATAGGGCTTTGGAGTTTTGTGAAGTACAGGGAAAAGAAACAATATAATCAATAACAAAAAGGTCCATGTATTTTAACCAACAAGAGAAGAGATTTCAAGACTGTGGCTCCTGAAGCAGTCCAGCTTTGTAGAAGGGAAAACTCTCCACTTCTTTCCTCCCAAACCAAAAAAGCTCCATAAGCCTTGCACACCCCTTCATTTGGATGGATGCTGTAACGAGGCTCCAGGCTTGCCCTCTTGAGACTGGATACCAAAAACATCTCAGCTGCTGTTCTGGGCTCTCTAATGAGCTTTCATCTTCCAATTAGCCAAGTCCTTAGCATCATCAAAGGACCAGGCTTCTTGAAAGACTGTGACACGCCCCCACTATGCCCACCTGTAGGACTCCAATTTGCATCGCAGTTGCAGCCTTTTATGAAATGAATAACACGCCCCTTCTGCATCCAGGCAGCTTTCATATTAAAGTAGTTCAGAAATTTTGGTAGGGAAAAGCTTGCTGTCAGGAAAACATTGCAATAGGCTTCTCTTGCCAGGCTCAACCTCTTGGTAATCACCCACAAGAGAGGTTCTTTTTCAATTTCTTTAGTGGAAGTGACACACTAAACATCTTTTTGGCCTGTATGTGTTGACCCAAATATAAATCTTGCCCCTTCTGCCCTTGTCCCCATTACCACCCCCTAACCTCCCTCCATCTTCATGTCTGTTAAGAGAAGAATAGGGCTCTCACCATGAGAGAGAGAGAGAGAGAGAGTGTGTGTGTGTGTGTGTGTGTGTGTGAGTGAGTGAGAGCTTGAAAACAGATGCTCTTAGTCCTCCAAGTCAAGGTGACTTTGTGGGCCAACTGTTTCTTGGCCAGAGGATATGGCCATGCTGGTCTTTGTCACCATTTCTGATTAGGATTGGCCCTGTGCCTTTCCCTGACAAGAGAAGACCTGACTATTGGAGTCTTCACTCGTGGAAATAACATGACTGCATGACTCCAACACCAAAGGCTTTTAAAGAGATTCAGATCAGTTCTTTCGGCTACATTGTGAAGAAAAGCATCTGGTCTGGAGCTTGGAGAATGAAAGAGGGTGAGGCCAGGCCTCCTTACCCCAAGCACAGCATTCCAAGAGAGAAGTGCCCAGATTGCAAACCATCTGGCCTCTTACCAAAGCTGCTCTGGGAGGGTGAGACTGAAATTGGCCTGGATGTTTGGCAAGAAGTAAACACTCACCAAATGCCTTCATAACAGGAGAAAAACCCACCTCTTGCCTCTTCTGTCAAGGCAGCTTGAGCTCCTGTCTGCATGTGGACTGTGCCAGCCACAGCAGGGAGTAGAGCTATCACCAGCCTCCATGGCCTGCTGGAGAAGGCCCACCAGCCTATCTGGGAAAAGCAGGAGGTGATCAAACTAAGAAGGGCTCAGCAATGCCTGCAGAGGCCTGGAGGGTTAGTGAGATGCAGTCTCTGAGGGGAGCTATCGTAGCCCTGACATACTTTACTAGACTCTATGAAAGGTTGTACACCACAGAGTAGTACCTGGGGCTGAGTAATGAGTTCATGACTTGAAGCATGGCCTGTAATTTCTTTCACTGGTCCTGTTGTCCCAGTGATAGAGTCTTTACCACCAAAAGTGGGCCATTGAGATACATGGCTGCAGGTTCTTTTGAAGAGCCAGCAATGAGCAAGTTGAGGCCAACTGCCAGCTGCAGCCTAAAAGAGAAAGGAAGAAAATCCTTCCTGAGGTTGTGGTAAGGACAATACCGAGTGACAGTGGGAAAGCAACCAAGCTCCAGGCCCCTCTTAAACAGGCAAGTATTTGCTTGGTTGGGACCAAATATGCTCAAAATGACTAGAAGTATTGATAGGTCCAATACTCTCTTTAGGCTGTGGTCAGATGAACACTGTGTCTCCATTGAAAAGTCCTACGATAATGATTTTGGTTGTCTTCATGAGATGTGACTTGAGAGGAAGTAGCTGCCCTCATTTTTCTACCCAGTAGGCCTTTGCGGTATCAGCTCTGATCCTGAGAGGTCTCAGATGAGACGGGTCCTTTTGAGGACCAATGAATGTAGATCACAAAGGCCACCCAGCAGGCCTCTCCCAGGCCAGGATGCCAGTTTCTTGGTGCTTTAGAGTCTCCAAGGAAGCCCTGCCTTGGGGTCCTTCTGGCTTTAGCTTGGGTACCAGGCTGCAAGCCTTCCACCATAAGGCTTCAATAGAGCACCAGTCTCCCTCTGTCAGTGCTGTCCAAAGGACCCTGGGTGTGTGCCCTCATCCTGCCAGCAGCTTTCTCACCTGTGCCAGTGCCACTACCACACCTGCTCTTGGCCCCCAGGCTCAGTTACTAGGGGGAGGGGATTTAGCAGGGAGACTTTCAAAGTTTACCCATGTGTATGTTGCATCCAAGTTGTTTTTAATATATATATATATATCAAAAGCCAATTAATCTATTTTTGTATTGTTTGCATTTTATATTCATGGAAAACAATGTTTATCAATGGTTCTTTTCTGATATATTTTATTTGTAAGCGGTGCTGTTTACAGTTTTAAACAAAAAGATGACACAAAAACCGCTGCTGCTTGTGCAGAGAGGCCTGTCATCTCAACTGCCTAGGGCCCTCCCTCTCCCCCCTCCTCTCCCCTCCCTTCTGTGTCACAGTTTTAGTTCCTTCCCCTGATGATAGAGACAGCAGAAGATGTCCAGGTACTGAAGACATGGCATGTGACTCGAGCACATGGAACCTGGTAGACAGCGCATTGTATAGCTTTTTGTTTCTCTGTTGTGCCCTCCTTCCCTGTATGTAGTAGACTTGCAAGTATTCATAGATCTTTTTTTCCCTTTCTTATAATTTTTTTGCTCCTGTTTTGAAACCAGAGTGTCCATGTTGTGCTATTTGTCATATTGAATTTCTCCAAAGGAGCATTTTGGGGACATTCTCCACCTAGTGAAGAGGGCCAGGGGGTTTAAGTACACCTCTGTTCCTCAAGAAGCTGGGGGAGCCAGATGGCAATGATGCTGAAACCATCAACAAATCATCTCTTTGAGGACCTTCTAGGAGCCCAGTGGATTGTGACAGTTGTCTAGAACAGACTTTGGGGAACTCCCTGACCCCCTCTTGCTGCTTTGGGGGAATCTGTCCTCCTACCATTCCCCCTTCCCCCACTCTACTCCAGCTCACATGTGGATGGTACTTTGGGTTACAGTGACTTTCATGGGCATGGCTAGCTGGCCCGATGCCTTATCTTACATCATGTAGTCACTCCAAAGAAGAAAATCCACATGTTATATCTGTGTGAGGGTTGGGTCTATCAAGAAGAGGGGCTTTAATTATTCTTGTTACTATTGGTGCTTATTTTCCCTGCTGTATATGGGGATAGTGTGGGGGTGGGAAACAGGAATGTATATTAGGTCATGTTAAATAAAATGGCTGGGGGAAGGAGGGAAGAAATAACAGCAGTACATCCTCAGCCCAGTTATAAGAATTCTTCCCTTCCCAGAACAGAAAGGGGAATGTGGCCTCTTGCTGTGCCTCAGCTTCCCCTTCTCCATTCCTGAGACATCACGGAATCTGGATTGTGACTCCTCCAATTCTAGCTCTCACTGACATTTAGGTATCTTGATGCACTGCTTGTATGTTATATTTCTTTTGCTGAATGCTAATAAACTTCTGGGTTCAGGAGGGACCCCCCAGTCATTAAAATGCATTCTTGTGGTTTGTTCCACAGCAGCATTCCTGTGATCTGTGTTTGGGAGTTTGCCCTTAAAGGGAAATTGAGAAACCAAGCAGGTGGGAGGGAGCATTCAGAAGGGGAAACAAGCCCAAGCTAAATCTAAATGAAAAAAATTCAGTTCTCCATTCAGGCCATGCCTTGTATTATTCAGTCAGATCCACATCTTCAAACTCTATCAGACCCTAGCTAGCACTTCTGAAGTTAGACTCATATTGGGCTGCCTCCTCTTGCTAGTGGTTTAATCAAAAGCATGTATGTGTTTGGGCGCTGGTGGCTCATGCCTATAATTCTAGCCCACTCAGGAAGCTAAGATCTGGGGAATGAAGTTCGAAAACAGCCTGGGCAGAGAAATCCCTGAGACTCATCTCCAATTGGAAGTGGAGGTATGTCTCAGGTGATAGAGCACCAGCCTTGAATGGAAAAGCCAACTGAGAGCATGAGTCCCTGAGTTAAGCCCCAGTACCAACACACACACACACACACACACACACACACACACACACACACACACACACACACACACA